>NC_044032.1:638389624-638734483 GCF_901765095.1 Microcaecilia unicolor
GGGAGAGAGAGAAAGAGAGAGGGAAACCAACAGAGGGAAGGATTGGGGGGAGAGAGAAAGAGGGAAAACAACAGAGGGAAGGATTGGGGAGAGAGAGAAAGAGGGAAACCAACAGAGGGAAGGATTGGGGGAGAGAGAGAAAGAGGGAAACCAACAGAGGGAAGGATTGGGGAGAGACAGAAAGAGGGAAACCAACAGAGGGAAGGATTGGGGAGAGAGAGAAAGAGAGAGGGAAACCAACAGAGGAAAGGATTGGGGAGAGAGAGAAAGAGGGAAACCAACAGAGGGAAGGATTGGGGAGAGAGAGAAAGAGGGAAAACACAGAGGGAAGGATTGGGGAGAGAGAGAGGGAAACCAACAGAGGGAAGGATTGGGGAGAGAGAAAGAGGGAAAACAACAGAGGGAAGGATTGGGGAGAGAGAGGGAAAACCACAGAGGGAAGGATTGGGGAGAGAGAGGGGAAAACAGATGGAAGGATGGGGAAGAGAGAGGGAAAAACAGATGGAAGGATTGGGGAGAGAGGGGAAAAACAGATGGAAGGATGGGGAGAGAGAGGGAAAAACACAGATGGAAGGATTGGGGAGAGAGGGAAAAACAGATGGAAGGATGGGGAAAGAGAGAGGGAAAACAGATGGAAGGATGGGGAAAGAGAGAGGGAAAACAGATGGGAGAGAGAGGGGGAAAACAGATGGAAGGATGGGGAGAGAGGGAAAACGGAAAGATGGGGCGAGAAAGAGGGAAGACGCTGGATGGAAGAATGCAGAAAGAAATAGAGGAGACACTGGAGGGATGGGGAGAGAAAGCAGAGCTGCTGGATGGAAAAGGGGAATAGAGAAAGACTGGAGAATAAGAGGAAGTGGCATGGGGTGAACAAGGGTGAGGAAAAGATGAAAAGCCACAGGTAGATGAAGGAAATTAAAGAATGGATAGTAAGAATGAATTAAATCTGGACAGAGAGAGCCTGAAAAATATTGAAGAAAGCAAAGAAAAAGGAGACAAAAATGACAAATGGCACAGAAGAGTTAAGCGAAAACAAAGGAAAGGAGAATCACAGACTGGGACCAATATGGAAAGAAAAACAGTCACCAGACAACAAAGGTAGAAAAAAAATCATTTTATTTTCATTTTAGTGTTTGTAATATGTCCAATTTGAGAATTTACATTGGCTGTCTTATTTTGCACTGGGTATACTTGAGCTGTAAGAGCTTACAGAGATTATTTATAATGAAAAAAATCACGTTATTTTTTTCTCCTATAGTACTATAATATTTTCAATGATGTCTGTTTATATGCGCCATGGCTGGTATAGGGGGTGTGGTTAATGTGGGTGTGGCTATCATAGGGGTGGAGCCATATGTGGTGACCCCGCCCATAATGAGTACCGGCACCTTTTTTCTACAAAAAAAGCACTGGAGGTAGATGGATGGAAGGATGGGGAGAGAAAGAGGTGACACTGGATGGAAGGATGCAGAAAGAAAGAGGGGAGACTACTGGAAGGATGGGGCGAGAGAGGGGAGAGAAAGAAGAGAGCTGCTGGATGGAAAAGGAGAGTAGTGAAAGACTGGAGAATAAGAGGAAGGGGCATGGGGAGAACAAGGGTGAGAAAAAGATGAAAAGCCATAAGTAGATGAAGGAAATTAAAGAATGGATAGTAAGAATGAATTAAATCAGGACAGAGAGAGAGAGAGAGGCAGAAAAATATTGAAGAAAGCAAAGAAAAAGGAGAGAAAAATGAGAAATGGCCAGGAAACCGTGGCAGAAGAGTTAAGCGAAAACGAAGGAAAGCAGAATCTAGAAACTGGGAGCGACACAATGAGAAAAAGTAAATGGCCATACAAGAAAGGTAAAGAAAATAATTTTATTTTTAATTTAGGATAAAGTAATATGGTACCTGTGTTAATGAAGTTTCAGAGACCAATACTTCCTTCCTTAGGTCAGGCGAGGATACCGTAACAGCATTATACTGACCTGAGGCAGGAGGTTTTGGCTTCTGAAAGCTCACTGAAAAGGGTGTTAAGCTATTAAATACATTTTCTGAAATCTGATACACTGAAAAGCAGCACTTTATCCTGTGTGACAAATGCATCTGATTAGCGTGACTAAATTTTGCTGGGGAGGGGGGTAGAGAGAAAATTTTGTGCCCACCCACTTTGGGTTCAGGCCCATCCAAAATTGGCAGTCTGGCTACGCCACTGGTGAGAGGATTGACCTAATACGGTTCTGGGTGATCACACTAATAATATGTAATTTTTTTGATAATAGAGATGTCCTCAGAGATTTTTAAACTCACCCAAATGAGGTACCTCCAAATAGGAAGCCCTCTAAGGGTGGACAAGTTTCTCAATCATAGGACTTCTATAAGATATTTTTCTATGCAATTTTTATATGTGAAACACCCTTATGTGCTTCTATACATCCATATACAATAGTCACAAATCACAGAACCGAGAAAGTCACACCTAACACTCGCTCCTGTAAACAACCTCCTGCACATCTAAATATTTCCGATAAGCACAAAAACTTTCTGTGTCACGATGTGATTATATTGTCTCTATAATTATTATTTATTGCATTTGTACCCCACATTTTCCCACCTATTTGCAGGCTCAATGTGGCTGACAGAGTGTTGTTATGACAAAGTCATGAAAGGATATTGGATACAATCAAAAGTAAGCAGAAGATGGATGAGGAATTAGAGAAGATGATGTTAGATAGGATAGTTTAGGAGGTGATTTGTGTCTTTAAGGGTTCTTTTTGTAAGCTCTATTGAAGAGATCTGTCTTCAGAGATTTGCAAAAGTTGCTTAGATTGTCCATAGTTTTTAGGGCTGGGGGTAACCCATTCCATATCTGTGTACTTCTGTAGGAGAAGGTAGTGGCGTATGCCTGCTTATATTTAAGTCCTTTACAGCTGGGGAAGTTCAGATTGAGGAATTTGCGGGCTGATCTCTTGGCATTTCTGGGCGGTAGGTCCACAAGGTTAAACATGTACAGTGGGCCATCTGCGTGAATGATCTTGTATACGATCGTGCAGATCTTGAATTCGATACGCTCCTTGAGTGGAAGCCAGTGAAGTTTCTCTCTTAAGGGTTTCGCACTTTCGTATTTGGTCTTTCCAAATATGAGTCTGGCTGCGGTATTTTGGGCGGTATGTTGAATGCTGTTCATATATAAAGCAATTCAAAAAGTCAAATAATCAAAAGGCACTTAGCGTCTATGCAGTCATGAGAATCCTCAATGGGTACAATAGGTGCAGTCCTTGTCGATATTCCTCCTCTTGCTAAACTATTAGGGGGGGGTGCTGACCGCTGTTTCTTCTATGTCAGCTGTGATATCTCCTTAACCCTAGAACGCATGACGTTAAAAATATACATATTAACGTCATGGGGGCCTTTTAGGCCCCCATGCACATAATGTAGAAAAACACACTTAAATAACTTTCACAAGTTTATTTCAAAATTGCTCAATAAAATATGAATAGTGGACAACATTTTAATTATAATTTTTCACAGAAAACACCAAAAAATCTTTTTTTTCCCAAATTTCACGCAAAGACATGAAAACACACAAAAATGCATAGAAATCTATAGCAAATTAGCTGCAGCTACATTTTTATTCTAACTTTCTTTTCTATTATATTAGTCTTCCAAACAATTCTGACATGTTATTTTTTCAGAAGAGTGTTCTTTGCAAACAGTTTCCTTACAAGTGGAACAATATCGCTCAGTTTTCCTCTCTATGTTTCTTGGACACATGAAACAACGCTTTCGTTTTCTTTCTCCTGGCTCTGGAGTAATCTGAAACTGTACGCCACACCGTTTCATTGCTTCTTTAGTTTTCTTTGGCAAGCATTTCAAGTCGCTTCGCTCTGTCATGTGAGGTATTACAAGTTCATGACAAAGGTCCTTCAAGAATAAGCGTCTCCTGTCCTTCCTCTGTGCATGAAATTCAGGATGAGTTTCTGTATAAATAATGAATGAATTTAGGGCTGCTACATCAAGCATATTTGAAAATAGTACTACAGGCCATCGTTTTGTTTGCCTCTTACACGAATATTCTCCCACCATCTCATCCATTTTATCTACACCTCCTTTTGTTGCATTGTAATGCAGGATGATTTCTGGTTTCAATTTTTGGTTATTGCTGTCAACACTGCAATCGTGATGCATGGTACTGAGTAAAATTACAGATTTCTCCTTCTTTGCCTTGTAAGATACCAAGTCGCTTTGTTATTGAATCCAAAGACACTCTCATAAAGTGCTCGCTGACGATTGTGTTTGAGTGCTGCTGGAATTTCTCGTCTGTTTTGCTTTATAGTACCAACAAGTGTAATAGCTTTTGCAAGCAGAAAATTGCCTAGTTCAACATTGGTGAAATAATTGTCCATGGTGATGTTTCTACCTGAATTGAATATTGGAACAGCAAGAGTTTTGACTATTTCAGACCCCAGATCCTTCTGTACTGGTGCACCAACCTCTTTGCCACAGTAGATTACGCCATTTATGCCATAATAATTTGCAGAATCACACATCCAGAAGATTTTTATACCGTACTTGGCTGGCTTGCTGGGCATGTATTGTATGAATTTGCAGCGTCCTCTGAACGGTACAAGTTGCTCATCTACAGTAACATTAGTACTAGGATTGTAAAGTTTTGTGCAATTTTTGATAAATATGTTCCAGATATAACTGATAGGGGCTAATTTGTCTGTTTCAAACCTCGCTGCATGAGTTCGCTTATCATCAAAGCGAATGATCCTTCTAATTTCCTCATATCTGCCCACTGACATTGTCGCCTTATAGTGTGGATCAGAAAGTGGGTCCAGAAATAATTCTCGTATTGGGACATCATACGATTTTTGACTCCCTGCCAGCAGGAAAAGTCCAATATATGCATAAAGTTCCTCTTTTGAGATATTTTTCCAGGACTTATTTTTTGCTGAAGCGATACATCTTCCTTCTAGGTTTGAACATAATAGGACCTCTTCTGCAATATTGTCAGAAAAATAAGTACAGAATACATCTTTAGGGGTAAAGTAACTGGGACTTCCCACAGCTCCTTGAGCCTGTCTCACAATATTGTGTATTGGAGTACGTCCGACTAATGTAGGATTACTGTCCCAAAAAACATTTGTTTTGGATGTTCTACTTATCACTTCTTGAGGATCCACTAGATTCACTTCTTCATCATCAGAAGAATCACTGGATGAGGATGTTTGATTAGCTGGTGGCAGATATTCTTCATCAGACAAAGATAGTTCACTTTCATCATCGCTTTGAAACATAATCGCTTCAATCTCTTGGTCAGTCAGACACTTGGAGGAAGACTGTGCCATTGCTGACTAGATGTTAGAAAATGAAACAGATTTCCTCTCAACAGCTTATCTTATCACAGGTCCTTCAGCAATTAGCTCACAGTGTATACTGTCCTCAGTGTTCAGAGGACCTGAGGTGATGTCATGGCCTTATCACTCCCTCCAAAAATCACATGACATCCTCACATGTTATTATCCACACCCTGGCCCCTCCACCAGCATTACTGAGTACAAATAAAGTAACTTGAGACACAAACACTTCTGAGAACATGATAAAAACAGCGGGGGCCTAAAAGGCCCCCAATTCGTACAGATGTAGTTTTCACCAAACAAGCATTGTTACACCATAATGCCTATGAAAAAAAATTATATGAACAACTGGATATTATCAACAATGACATACTTGAGGAATACCTTGAGTTTCAAAATTCTAACTAAAGTAATTTTGCAGATAATAGCAAAAATGTAAGCATGGGGGCCTAAAAGGCCCCCAATATGCGTTCTAGGGTTAAATTTGTTTCTTTCAACAAGACGAAATCCAATGAATGAGAATATCCATTTGCCTCACTCAAATGCTTTATATTGAAGGACGCAATGAGTCAGTAGTCGAGCATCGCGTTGGGACGATTTGAGTGAGGCTAATGGATATTCTCATTCATTGGATTACGTCTTGTTGAAAGAAGCAAATTTAAGGAGATGTCACAGCTGACATAGAAGAAATGACCAAAGTTCACGGAGGCGGGTTGGAAGCATAGCGAAGGCGGCACTGGGACGTGATTTAGAGATGGGCGTTCTCGGCTGATAATGGAAAAAGAAGGGTGTCCCTGATGAGTACTTGGATGACTTTACTTGGTCCATTTTTTCTTGCGAGCAAGCCTCAAAAAGATGACCGAATTGACCAGATGACCTCCCCTTACTCCCCCAGTGGTCACCAACCCCCTCCCACCCTCAAAAAACAACTTTAAAAATATTTTCCAGCCTCTATGCCAGCCTCAAATGTCATACTCAGGTCCATCGCAGCAGTATGCAGGTCCCTAGAGCAGTTTTAATGGGTGCAGTGCACTTCAGGCAGACGAACCCAGGCCCATCCCCCCCACCTGTTACACTTGTGGTGGTAAATGTGAGCCCTTCAAAACCCACCACAAACCCACTGTACCCACATGTAGGTGCCCCCCTCACGCCTTAGGGCTAAGGTAGTGTTGTACAGTTGTGGGGAGTGGGTTTGGGGGGGCTCAGCACCCAAGGTAAGGGAGCTATGCACATAAGTACATAAGTACATAAGTAGTGCCATACTGGGAAAGACCAAAGGTCCATCTAGCCCAGCATCCTGTCACCGACAGTGGCCAATCCAGGTCAAGGGCACCTGGCACGCTCCCCAAACGTAAAAACATTCCAGACAAGTTATACCTAAAAATGCGGAATTTTTCCAAGTCCATTTAATAGCGGTCTATGGACTTGTCCTTTAGGAATCTATCTAACCCCTTTTTAAACTCCGTCAAGCTAACCGCCCGTACCACGTTCTCCGGCAACGAATTCCAGAGTCTAATTACACGTTGGGTGAAGAAAAATTTTCTCCGATTCGTTTTAAATTTACCACACTGTAGCTTCAACTCATGCCCTCTAGTCCTAGTATTTTTGGATAGCGTGAACAGTCGCTTCACATCCACCCGATCCATTCCACTCATTATTTTATACACTTCTATCATATCTCCCCTCAGCCGTCTCTTCTCCAAGCTGAAAAGCCCTAGCCTTCTCAGCCTCTCTTCATAGGAAAGTCGTCCCATCCCCACTATCATTTTCGTCGCCCTTCGCTGTACCTTTTCCAATTCTACTATATCTTTTTTGAGATACGGAGACCAGTACTGAACACAATACTCCAGGTGCGGTCGCACCATGGAGCGATACAACGGCATTATAACCTCCGCACACCTGGACTCCATACCCTTCCTAATAACACCCAACATTCTATTCGCTTTCCTAGCCGCAGCAGCAGCACACTGAGCAGAAGGTTTCAGCGTATCATCGACGACGACACCCAGATCCCTTTCTTGATCCGTAACTCCTAACGCGGAACCTTGCAAGACGTAGCTATAATTCGGGTTCCTCTTACCCACATGCATCACTTTGCACTTGTCAACATTGAACTTCATCTGCCACTTGCACGCCCATTCTCCCAGTCTCGCAAGGTCCTCCTGTAATCGTTCACATTCCTCCTGCGACTTGACGACCCTGAATAATTTTGTGTGATCGGCGAATTTAATTACCTCACTAGTTATTCCCATCTCTAGGTCATTTATAAATACATTAAAAAGCAACGGACCCAGCACAGACCCCTGCGGGACCCCACTAACTACCCTCCTCCACTGAGAATACTGGCCACGCAATCCTACTCTCTGTTTCCTATCTTTCAACCAGTTCTTAATCCATAATAATACCCTACCTCCGATTCCATGACTCTTCGATTCCATGCACCTGGGAGCAATTTCTGAATTCCATTGCAGTGCCTCCTAGGGTGCCCGGTTGTGTCCTGGCATGTGAGGGGGACAAGTGCACTACGAATGCTGGCTCCTCCCATGACCAAAGGGCTTGGATTTGGTCCTTTCTGAGATGGGCGTCTTCGGTTTCCATTATCATTGAAAACCGGGGACAATCATCTCTAAGGACGACCATCTCTAAGGTCGACCCAGATGTTGAGATTTGGGCGTCCACGACCGTATTATCGAAACAAAAGATGGACGCCCATCTTGTTTCGATAATATGGGTTTCCCCGCCTCTTCGCGAGGACGTCCTGCGAGGACAGCCTGAGGAAAACTTGGGCACCCCATTCAATTATGTCCCTCCACGTCACCTAGAAAGGTGACATTCTTAAGCCTGAAGTAAAGTCGTAACACCATCTCCTTATTTCTTGAGAAAACAAAAACAAAAAAACAAGCAAAGTAGCTCTTCCATATACTTCTACTTTCGATTATAAACTCAGGGGTCCTTTTACAAAGCTATGGTAGAAAGTGGCTTGCAGTAGTGTGGGCGCATCTTTTGGGCACACGCTAGGCCACTTTTTACCGTGGCTGGGAAAAAGTCCATTTTTTAATGGGTGTGTGCAAAAAGTAAAACTAACCCGTACCTAATTACAGCCAGAGCACTTACCACCAGCCATTGACTTAGCGGTAAGGGCTCATGCACTACCCATGTGGTTACCATGCAGCACGTGCCAACCTAGGAATGCTCCTGCGGTAGAAAATAGAAAATTATTTTCTACTGTGGAATTCAGCGTAAACCAAAATCGGAATTACCACAGGGCACACGCGTAGAAGTGCCAGTTGAGTGCATGCTACCCAGGCGTTAGCCCTCCCACACCTTTATAAAAGGGCCCCTTGATACGTAACAAATAATATATCTCCTGAGTAGGAGGGATACTAATGGCTGGTATCTTCAAAATTATTATCAAGACATTTTTAAAGAGTTCTTGGAGTCCAAGCTACCTCGAAACTGGAAAATTAAGAAACCTAAAATTAAACTCTTATTTTGGATCTCCAAGTTCTCAATCTTTCTCAAAAACAAGGTTTTTATTACCAGCTGTTTTACTGTGCTAACTTTATATGGTTAATTAGGGTTCCTTTTACTAAGCAATGGTAAGCCAACGCGGGCTTACCGCTCGCTATAAGGAAGTACCTCTGCAGCAGCCCAGCAGCACTTACCACCCCTAGCGCACCATCATTTCCAGCGCTAAAAAAATGTATTTATTTTTGTAGCGGCAGTGTACCTGGTGGTAATCGGGCATTGCCGTTAACCCAACACTTACTGACGGGTTAATGCAGGAGCCCTTCCTGTCACCTCAGTGGGTGGAGGTAAGGGCTCCCCCCGAAATTGCCACGCGACAACTGCTTTACTTGCCGCATGGCCATTTCCTGCAGGAAGGCGAGACTTCCTTTTTACCAGCTGCGGTAAAAGAGGACCTCAGCAGCGTGTAGACAACCCTTTTGCCGCAGCTTGGTAAAAGGGGCTCTTAGCCAGTTAACAGACCAAAAGTCACTGTTAACTAGTTAAGTTGTTGCTCTGCCCTAATTCTGCCCCTAGCCCACCCCTAACCTATCTGGTTAGAGGATGGCCAGTTAAGTGAATCAAATGTCAGATGCTGGTTTGCTCAGCAAGGTTAAACTGGGCGAAAGCCTCGCCTGCCTGGTTAAATCCTTTTTGAATATCAGCCCCTAAGTAAATAAAAGTTCTTTCAGATGACTAACATTCTAGCAATCTTTGTACGATAATAGTTATTTCTCTCACTTTCCCAGACATCTTTAAATTCATTCAATTTCAAAGCAAATGTCTCAGAATCATCATAGATTTTTGTCACATACGTTCAGCTTTCCTCAATTCACACCACAGAGATTTTATCGGTTCTGATAACCAAGGAACATAAACTCTACGAGAAGATTTCACAAACAAATGTCCTGGGGCAATCTGATCTAACACAGAAGAAAGAGAACATTTCCAAAGCTCCATCGCATCATTCAATGACAAAGCATCAATCCCATGAAGCTTAGCAATCCAGAGCCATTTCAAGTCAAGCTTGTAATGAGGTCAAATTGAAAGATATTGATTTGATTCCTTTCTATGTGCAATAGTAAAGGCGACTTCCAAACTCAAATGTATAATAAAATGATCAATCCAGGGAAGTACAATATTTTGAGAGCTACCACTTAGGAAACAGAGAAGAGCTTTTGCAAGAAATATCATACCTAAAATATGACCAGCTTTAGGAGTAGCAGTTGATAAAACATATGACAAAGCACCAACTAAAAGAAGCAAAAATCAAATGATCTCTTTATTGAAAAAAGGAAAGACATTGGATCAAATGGCAAATTAAAATCTCCTAAAACGGAAGTAAATGATACCGGCTGCACGTATAGCAAGACATGCTTATCCACTCCTACCCTAGCTAAGATAATGTCCAAGCAACTTTCTGACCTCATCTGCAACTTTTTTTTAAAAATTAGTCCCTTATTTTCTTACTCCTATTACTGTATTTTATCTATCCGTAAGTACCATCTTTGCTTACACCCTGTGCTGTCTAGTAAAATGTTTTATTGTGTAGAGTTGACATTGTAAGTAGTATATTATGCCATACTTGTACTGTTATTTGAATATTTGTACTGTTATAATTGTCTATTGCTTAGGTTTGACTTATTCTTGTTGTACAATGCCTTGAGTGAATTCTTCAAAAAGGCAGTAAATAAATCCTAAATAATAAATAAATAAAATAAAACTTTATCATAATTCAAAGAATTGATTCAACAAAAACTCAAAAAAGTCTAAAGATAGAACACCTGGAGGGGCGCATGTAAGTGCAGCAAATGACTGAATAGATAGGGATGGGTTGGAGTTAGCTTCAGAACTTTTAGTACAAGAAGAGTGCTGGGCAGACTTCTACGTTCTGTGCCCTGAGAATGGCAAGGACAAATTAAACTTGGGTATATATATATAAAGTATAATCCAAAAAGATACCGCACTAGGTGTGGAGGTACCACACGGAGTGTGGAGGTGCACTTAATCCCCAGGAAACAAAGTAAAGGAGAACAGAGGGGGTGGGGTGGGGAAGATAGAATTTTCACACTATCAGAAATAGGGATTTCAACCTTTTAAGAACCTAAGGGCCCCTTCTACGAAGCTGCGGCAAAAAGGAGCCTGTTCTGGCATTGATGCATGTTTTTGACGCATGCCAAGGACCCCTTTTACCACAGCAGATAAAAGGTAGACCTTTCTTTTCTTCAGGAAATGGCCATGCGGCAAGTGAAGCCATTTTGGAGGGAGTCCTTACTGCCACCCAATGAGTTGGTAGTAAGGGCTTCCACGCTAACCCGCAGTAATCCGGCAGTCCTGATTACAGCCAGGTACATACCGGTGCTACAAAAATAAAACTATTTTTGTAGCACCAATAAGATGGCATGCTGGGGGTGGAAACTAGTGCCGGGCTGCTGCGGTAGTCCGGCGGTACTTTTATTTTAGTGAGCAGTAAGCCCGCGTTGGGCTTACCACTGCTTTGAAGAAGGGCCCCTAAGTTTTGCCATACTGGGGCAGACCAAACGTCCATCAAGTCTACTATCCTGTTTCCAGCATTGGCTAATCCAGGTCACAATAAACATAGTAACATAGTAAGTGACGGCAGATAAAGACCTGCCCAACAAGATAAACTCATTTTACTTGAAATGCGATACTTTATATATATACCTGTTTGAATTGTCCTTGCCATTCTCAGGGCACAGAACGTAGAAGTCTACCCAGCACTCTTCTTGTACTAAAAGTTCTGAAGCTAATGTCGAAGGCCCTTAAAATTTACACTCCAGCCCATCCCTATCTATTCAGTCACAATCAGAGCACAGACCGTAGAAGTCTGCTCAGCACCAGTTTTGCTTCCCAATTACCAGCGTCACCACCCAATCTCCACTAAGATTCCATGATCCATTCTTTCTAAACAGGATTCCTTAGTGTTTATCCCACGTATGTTTGAATTCCATTACTGTTTTCATCTCCACCACCTCCCACGGGAGGGCATTCCATGTATCCACCAGTCTCTCTGTGAAACAATACTTCCTGACATTACTCCTGAGTCTGCCCCCCTTCAACCTCAATTCATGTCCTCTAGTTCTACCACCTTCCATCTCCAGAAAAGTTTTGTTTGTGGATTAATACCTTTCAAATATTTGAATGTCTGTATAATGTCACCCCTGTTTCTCCTTTCCTTCAAAGTATACATGTTCAGGTCGGCAAGTCTCTCCTCGTATGGTTTGCAACATAAATCCCATACCATTTTCATAGGTTTTCTTTGTACCGCTTCCAGTCTTTTTACATCCTTAGCTAGATACAGCCTCCAAAACTGAACACAATATTCCAAGTGGGGCCTCACCAACGACTTGTAGAGGGGCATCAACACCTCCTGGCAAGATCCCCCAAAAAAGTAAAACAAATTTTTATGTGGCTTATCCTAGAAATGAGCAGTGGGTTTTCCCAAATCCATCTTAATAATGGCTTATAGACTTTTCTTTTAGAAAACTATCTAAACCTTTTTTTAAACCCTACTAAGTTAACTGCTTTTACTACATTCTCTGGCAACAAATCCCAGAGTTATATGCTGAGTGAAGAAATATTTTCTCCAATGTGTTTTAAATGTACTACTTAGTAGCTTCATTGCCTACCCCCTAATCCTTGTATTTTAGGAAAGAGTAAACAAGTAATTCACATCTACCCATTACAGTCCATTCAGTATTTTGTAGACCTCTATCATATCCGAACAAAAGATGGTAACAATGTAATATCAAAACACCTCCACTAAAATTATGATCCCTATTAGCTCAATTCCAATCATAGCCAAAAGGACGGCATTGTTTAACTGCATGTGGGTAAGAGGAACCCGAATTATAGCTACGTCTTGCAAGGTTCCGCGTTAGGAGTTACGGATCAAGAAAGGGATCTGGGTGTCGTCGTCGATGATACGCTGAAACCTTCTGCTCAGTGTGCTGCTGCGGCTAGGAAAGCGAATAGAATGTTGGGTGTTATTAGGAAGGGTATGGAGTCCAGGTGTGCGGATGTTATAATGCCGTTGTATCGCTCCATGGTGCGACCGCACCTGGAGTATTGTGTTCAGTACTGGTCTCCGTATCTCAAAAAAGATATAGTAGAATTGGAAAAGGTACAGCGAAGGGCGACGAAAATGATAGTGGGGATGGGACGACTTTCCTATGAAGAGAGGCTGAGAAGGCTAGGGCTTTTCAGCTTGGAGAAGAGACGGCTGAGGGGAGATATGATAGAAGTGTATAAAATAATGAGTGGAATGGATCGGGTGGATGTGAAGCGACTGTTCACGCTATCCAAAAATACTAGGACTAGAGGGCATGAGTTGAAGCTACAGTGTGGTAAATTTAAAACGAATCGGAGAAAATTTTTCTTCACCCAACGTGTAATTAGACTCTGGAATTCGTTGCCGGAGAACATGGTACGGGCGGTTAGCTTGACGGAGTTTAAAAAGGGGTTAGATAGATTCCTAAAGGACAAGTCCATAGACCGCTATTAAATGGACTTGGAAAAATTCCGCATTTTTAGGTATAACTTGTCTGGAATGTTTTTACGTTTGGGGAGCGTGCCAGGTGCCCTTGACCTGGATTGGCCACTGTCGGTGACAGGATGCTGGGCTAGATGGACCTTTGGTCTTTCCCAGTATGGCACTACTTATGTACTTATGTACTTATGTAATATAATATCAGAAACAGATAACCATGCTTCAGTTATTCAGCAATTATTTAACTTCTGCTGTTTCTAACATAGATGAAGAAAATATATCATCCTGTGCTACGCAATACATTTCCTGCTGACATCTTACAGGCCTTGGAGTTATCAAGGAAAAAAAAAAAACATACTCCCTCTCTAACTCCCCATATATACCCCTCCCAACCACTACTGGGTATGACTAAACAGTAAAGATAATTCAGCCCACATCAAAGCTCTACCCACAATCTAATCTACCATCTCTCCCAAAACAGCCGGAAGGAGCTCCTTAGTCATGCTATTTTGTTGGCGAAGAAGATGTGCTTCTCCAGTGCACGGTGTGTCCAGTGTCAACCCTGACCAGATATCCTGGGTGCCTCCATTATGTCACTAGAGGCGGGGCTAGTTCTGGCACAGGGCAGGGTTTTCTGGCAAGGGTTGCAGCAGCAGATGAAACCACAGGGAAAATCATGGCACACTGGGGCACACTCCAGGCACGCAAGATGGTATAGGCCAAACTTAGAGGCCCTTTTACAAAGGTACGTAAGGGCCTACGCACATCCAGCACATACCAAATTGGCATTACCGCTCGGCAACCCCATGCCCCGGGTGGCAATTCCGAATTTTCTACCACAGGGTGCCTACCTGGTGGTAAATAGCAGTTGGCACACACCGAATGCTTACTGCCCAGGTAGCACGTGAGACCTTACCACTAAGTCAATGGGTGGCAGTAATGTCTCAGGCTGAAAATGGATGCGCGCTGTCCAGGGGCGTAGCCAGACTTCGGCGGGAGGGGGCTCCAGAGCCCGAGGTGAGGGAGCAAATTTTAGCTCCCCCTGGCGCCGTCCCCCCCCCCCCACACCATTTTTGATCCCACCCTGCCGCCGCCACCACCACCAACTTTGACCCCCCCCCCCCCCCCGCTGATGATCCTCCCCTGCTGCCGCTGTCGGCTACCTTTGCTGGCGAGGGACCCCAACCCCCACCAGCAGAGGTCCTCTTCTTCCGGCGCAAGGCTTCGTTCTGTTTCTGTGACTCAGATCAGCCAGCAACGCGTCCTGCAGTCTGCTTTCCATGGTGATGATATGTTTCAGTTAGGTTTTACTTGCTATATTCTTGTGGTTAAGAAACCCTTGATCCAACTAAGTATGTTTCCACCAATCCCGAAGTTATCTAGTAATCTTATTAGTATATTATGGTTTACCATGTCGAATGCACTGGACATGTCGAATTGGAGGAGAAGGATGTTTTTGCCAATTGCTGTTTCTTGTTTGAATTTGGCTAGGAGAGCGAGTAATACTGTTTCAGTGCTGTGGAGGGGGCGAAATCCTGACTGTGATTTGTATAGTATTGATAATTTGTTTATATAGTCTGTGAGTTGTTTGGTTACCATGCTCCATCAGTTTGACTGCTAATGGGATAGATGCTACTGGATGGTAGTTAGTGATTTCGTTTGCATTTTTCTTGGTATCTTTTGGGTGAAGGAGGCACTATATGTGGGTACATTTGGGCTTTGGTGATTTTGGAAGGGGCCACAGTTTTCACTACAAACGTGACAGGTAGAGGGAGATAGGGACATGGATCCCCCACTGTGTACTGCACCGACCACTACACTACTCCAGGGATCTGCATGCTGCTCTACTAGACCTGACTTTAACATCTGATGCTCCCATAGAGGCTGGCAAGACATATTTTTATTCATATTTGTGGGGGGGTGGGGGGGAGTCAGTGACCACTGGGGGAGTATTATGGGGTCATCCCTGATTTCCTCTAGTGGTCATATGGTCATTTAGGGCACCTTTTTGAGCCTTATTCGTTCTGAAAACAGGTCTAGACCAAAACGTCTTGGTTTTAGTCCTGGAGGTTTTGGTTTGTTCCATTATGGCTGTAAAATGTCCAAGCGTTAGGCACACCCTAATCCCACCTTTGAAAGGCCCCCAACACGCCCCCCTTTTGATTTAGATGCACTGCAGAGGAATTGCATACATATCTGCAAAATAGGTTTCAAAAATACCAATTTGTATATTTTAAGAAGAAAAATGTTGAAATGGTGCTTTATAGAAACAAAAATAAGAGGCACAACTAGATCTATCTACTCAGATGCAAGTGGGGAAAAAAAGCAGAACAGGTAAAATAAGATAAAAACAAAGGAAGTGTTTTATTAAAACGGTTACCCGACGTGGCCTCATTTTGCCCTCAGGCTGTGTCAGAGGTAAATTTAAAACGAATCAAAGAAAATTTTTCATTAAACTCTGTAATTTGTTGCCAGAGAATGTGGTAAAGGCAGTTAGCTTAGCAGAATTTTAAAAAGGTTTGGACGGCTTCCTAAAGGAAAAGTCCATAGACCATTATTAAATTGGACTTAGGGAAAATCCACTATTTCTGGGGATAAGCAGTATAAAATGTTTTGTACTTTTTTAGGGATCTTCTCAGAAATTTGTGTCCTGGATTGGCCACTGTTGGAAACAGGATGCTGGGCTTGATGGACCTTTGGTCTGTCCCAGTATGGCAATACTTATGTATTTACGTACATATTTATTTATTTATTTATTTATTTATTGCATTTGTATCCCACATTATCCCACCTTTTTGCAATGATATAGTCTAATCACAAATAGAAAATATTTTTCTACCTTTTTCGTCTGGTCATTTTATTTGTCAAATAATATTGGTCCTATGCTCTGATTTCTGTTTCCCTCTGTCTTCTCTTAACTCACTCACCAGAGTCTCCTGCTCATTAACATTTCTTTTTTTCTCCATGCTCACCATCTATTTTCCATCTCTGTGTACCGATCTTTCCCCATGTTCAGCATCTCCCTTCTCTATGTCCACTATACTTCCCTGTTTTGCATCTCCCCTGTGTCCATCTCCCCGTATTCATCATCCCCACTCTATGTCTCTATCCTATACCCCTGCGTCCAGCATCGTTCCTCTGTGTCCTTATGCCCCCCCCCCCAAGTCCATCATTTCCCTTCTGTGTTCCTATTCTCCCTTATGTCTAGCATCTTCCCTCTGTGTCGATATACCCCCTCCCATGTCTGGCATTGCGCCTCAGTGTCCATATACCATCCACATTCAGCATCTCCCCTTTGTATCCCTGGCTCTATGCTCCCTTCTGTTTCTGTATACCTCCCTGTGTCTAGCGTCTCCCCTATCTTCGCCCCCCCCACCAATGTGTCTTTCTCCTCTCTCTCTACCGCCCCATGGGACTCCAGCATCTATCATATTTATTTATTTATTTATTGCATTTGTATCCCACATTTTCCCACCTTTTTGCGGGTTCAGTGTGGCTAACAATACGATATGAATGATGGAAATACAATTTGTTACAACTTGTTATGGATTACATTGTGAAGAGTTATACAAGACAATCGGAGTGTTGTTAAGGAATATAAACACTGGGACCAAACCTTGAGACATTGGAAGGAGACAGGTGGAGGTTAAAAGGGCATTATGTATGGTATACATATTTCTGTGAGTAAGGGTATGAGTGAGGTGAGACTACGGGGGATGAGAGTTCAGAAGTGGATGTATTGATGCATTAGTGAACAGTGAGAGTGAGCTTTATGTGTTTTGCTTCTTTCCGTAGATTTTTTCAAAAAGATGGGTCTTCAATAGTTTGCGGAAGGAGGTTTGCTCGTGGATCGTTCTCAGGTTGCGCGGCAGTGCATTCCAGTACTGCGTGCCCACGTGAGAAAAGGTTGACGCGTGTAGCGTCTTGTATTTTACGCCCTTGCAATTAGGGAAGTGGAGGTTGAGGAAGGTTCGGGATGATCTTTTGGCGTTTCTGGGTGGTAGGTCTATTAACTCAGACATGTAGGCTGTGTGGCACATGCCAAATCAACACTACTACCCGGTTAGTGCGCCCACCCGGCGGTAATTTCAAAGTTGGCACATGCTGCTTCCCACAGTAGAAAATAATTTTCTATTTTCTACCACGGGAAGAATTCCCAGCGGTAATCACAGTGCAGCCACTTTGGCTCATGCTGCATGAGAACCATGCATGTAGCATGTGAGCCCTTGTCACTAGGTCAGTAGGTGGTGACAATGGTTCAGGTAGTAAATAGCCATCCACTACTTTTAGTTTTAGCACACAGCCATTTACTGCCCCCATTTAAAAAAGCCTTTTTTTCCCCAGCTATGGTATAAAATGCCACAGTACGTGCCAAAAACAAGTGCCCACACTACCACAGTCCACTTTTAACCACGGCTTAGTAAAAGGACCCCAAGGTTTTGAGACAAATGAGTGCCATTGATCGAAAAAGGAATAGTGCACAGAAAAAAAAGACTCTTAAGAAAAATTAAAATCAACAGAAGTAGATGAAGCACTTGAAAAGATATGGATAATAAAAATCTTTGACGGGCATATTCGAAAGGGGCGCCCAAGTTTTCCTTGGGCCGTCCTCGCAGGATCAAAACAAGATGGGCATCCATCTTTCGTTTCGATAATATTGTCGGGGACGCCCAAATCTCAACATTTAGGTCGACCTTAGAGATCGTCGACCTAAATGTTGAGATGGTCGACCTTAGAGATGGTCGTCCCCGGTTTTCGGCCATAATGGAAACCGAGGACGCCCATCTCAAAAATGACCAAATCCAAGCCCTTTGGCCGTGGGAGGAGCCAAAGTTCGTAGTGCACTGGTCCCCCTCACATTCCAGGATACCAACTGGGCACCCTAGGGGGCACTTCAGTGGACTTCAGAAATTGCTCCCAGGTGCATAGCTCCCTTACCTTGGGTGCTGAGCCCCCCCAAAACCCACTCCCCACAACTATACACCACTACCATAGTCCTAAGGGGTGAAGGGGGCACCTACATGTGGGTACAGTGGGTTTCTGGTGGGTTTTGGAGGGCTCACATTTACCACCAGAAGTGTAACAGGTAGGGGGGGATGGGCCTGGGTCCGCCTGGCTGAAGTGCACTGCACCCACTAAAACTGCTCCAGGGACCTCCATACTGCTGTCAGGGAGCTGGGTATGATATTTGAGGCTGGAAAAAAAATTAAAGGTTTTTTTTTAGGGTGGGAGGGGGTTGGTGACCACTGGGGGAGTAAGGGGAGGTCATCCCCGATTCCCTCCGGTGGTCATCTGGTCAGTTTGGGCACCTTTTCACGGCTTGGTCGCAAGAAAAAATGGACCAAGTAAAGTCGGCCAAGTGCTTGTCAGGGACGCCCTTTTTTTTTCCATTATTGGCCGAGGACGCCCATCTCTTAATTTCGCCCCAGTCCCGCCTTCGCTACAGTGCCAACACGCTCCCAAGAACTTTGGTCATCCCCACGACAGGAAGCAGTTGAGAACGCCCAAAATCGGCTTTCGATTATACCAATTTGGGCGACCCTGAGAGAAGGACGCCCATTTCCCGATTTGTGTCGGAAGATGGGTGCCCTTCTCTTTCGAAAAAAAGCCTGTTTGTGTTTTGAATATACCCAGACTGAAATATCATTTATTATATGTATAAAAAAAGTGAATTTATTTCTTTTGCAGAGCTCTTTTCCTTCTCTTACGGGCCCTTTTACTAAGCCACATACACGTGTCCTACGTGTGTCAATTTTGAACTACTGCCCGGCTACTCCGTGGCCCAGGCGGTAATTTCATTTTTTACTCACCTCCACTAAGCATGCTGGAAATTTTCTGGAGCACAGCACTAATCGGGCGGTAATTGGAATTGCACGGGCATAGACCATTACCGCCCAGTTAACGCGTGAGACCTTACCGCTAGGTCAATGGGCAGCAGTAAAGCCTCAGGCCCAAAATGGACGCGCGCCAAATTTTAATTTAGCCGCACATCCATTTTCAGCCCCCCAAAAAGGCCTTTTTTCACAGGTGCGCTGAAAAATGGACCTGCGCACGTCCAATACGTGCATCTACACCAGCGCAGGCCATTTCTTCGGCACACCTTAGTAAAAGGACCCCTTAATTACTGTACACTCAAATAAAAAACATCGTCTGTATCTTTAATCCGATTATTTTATAAGATTTTGCTACATATTATATTGTTGCTATTTTACTGCCTTCAAGATTTGTTCTGAGTTGCAATGCTTGCTTTTACTGGTAATAATTATGTACCATAATTCTAATAATTTACTGTACAAGTAGTGTGGTTTGGGGTAAATAGTGTTCCGAGTTGCCAGTTTTCCTAGTGTGGTTCCATAAAACCTACAATTATACTTTTCACTTCTTCATTTGAAAAGTGAGTTTTAAAAAATGTATGTTCCATTACTCACCCGGTGACGGCAAAGCACTTTCTCATGTGCTGTTTTGATGTATAGCCTTAAGCAGGACTCAGCAAAAAAGATAGCAAGACCTGAAATTTATTATTGTCAATAGTCTGCATGACCTTTCCTTTAACTGCATCTTGGCTGTCGGTAATAATCCAAGGCTGCACTTTCTGTGATAGAATGAGGGGATTTTGCATATTGAGTTTCTAGGTCTCCTTGAAAACGTTCAGAAATCACACTCATCTATTCGTATTGTCAGGGCAAGGTCCATTGTGAAAGCCCATTCATCTTTACTTAAGAGACGAAGCGTGGAGAAACTCCAGTTTTGCTCTGAGTCGAACACTAACTACTACAGTTTCCTCAAATCTATCAACAAGCTGACTTTTCGTAAGCTGGAGTACAACATTTTTTTTCTCGGCTGAGAACACCTGTTTCCTATTCTCTAGTGGCATCTTATATCTCCACACTGTCTTATAGACAGTGAAAAATAGTAAATGATCCACTACATTTTAGATTCCAAAGTGATCTATGAAAAAAAACAAAATATTACAGCTTGAAGGTTCCAAGACAATATCTGGAATCCGAATCACTACAAAACAAACTCTGCCGTGTTTTGCTTGTTTTAGCATGAAAGACAAAGAGGATTGTCGTCTCGTGTACGTGCGTCTGAGTCCCTTGTGGCTTCTGTAGAACATGCTCTATCACACGTGGTAATGTTTTCTTTTAAATATATATTTCAGGATTATATAGTTCTCATTCCTACTTTCTCTACTGTTTCTCAAGGAGGTGGAATCACACTTTAGAGGATATTTAAATGAGACATTTTTGAGAATGAAGTGTAGACAAATATTTTTAACTGCTTGGCCGTGGTTTGAGCTGATATCATAGGTTGAATATTGTTAGTGTGATATTTTGCCTAATTTGAGATATTGATAAATCATGACAAAGGTTATACATAAGAGTGTACAGGGCACATTTCCCTTGTCATTTATTGGGGGGGGGGGAGTATGTTTTGGAGCAATGTATGTTATAATTCAATTATCACTCAGGAACCTTCATGTAATACCATAATGTATTCCTCTTTATCATGTATGTATGCACATGGTATATATATATATATATATATATATATATATATATATATATATATATACTGTTCCATGTATATTATGTTCCATCTATGCTACCATATAGGTATGCACCTTAACGTTTGAGAGACCATATGGCATGCAGGCGAGAGAGGGAGAGACCAAATCTATGGGGCCCAGGCCCCGTGGCCCCACATAGCTACGCCCCTGATTGAAACAGGTCTTGATGAAAGCATCCTTTTTATTTTTTTAGACATGGACATTTCTTTCCATTTGAAAATCCCTGTTGGACATCCCACTTTTGGGACCTCCCTACTCCTGCCAAAAAAGATGCCCACAACATATAAGTGGAGGAGTAGCTTAGTGGTTAGTGCAGCAGACTTTGCTCCTGGGGAACTGGGTTCAGCTCCCACTGCAGCTCCTTGAGACCTTGGGCAAGTCACTTAACCCTCCATTGCCCCAGGTACAAATAAATACCTGTATATGCTATGTAAACCACTCTTAATGACGTTGCCAAAACCACAGAAAGGCAGTATATCAAGTCCCATTCCCTTTCCCTATTTGTTTCTATTATTTGACATTCTACATGGAATGTTGCTAGTGGAGGGGTAGCCTAGTGGTTAGTGCAGTGGGCTTTGACCCTGAGGAACTAGGTTCAACTCCTTGTAGCTCTGGGCAAGTCACTTAACCCTCTGTTGCCCCAGGTACAAATAAGTACCTGTATATACTAGGTAAACTGCTTTGAATGCAGCAGACTTTGATCATGGGGAACTGCATTTGATTCCCACTACAGCTCCTTGCGACTCTGGGCAAATCACTTAACCCTACATTGCCCCAGGGACAAGTAAGTGCCTGTATACACTATCTAAACTGCTTTGAATGTAGTTGCAAAAACTACAAAAAAGGTGGTATATCAAGTCCCATTCCCTTTATAGAATGCACGCTTAAGCGGAAAATCGGGACTAAATGACATGGACATTTGCACCAACGAAAACGTGTTCCAAATGCCCACGCTTAAATTATTTCAGGTTCTCAGGTTCAGAGCCCACGGGGCCGGGCTCTGGAGCAAACGTGAGCCCTTGGGCTGCTGCCGAGGAGCGGCAACAGCAGGCAAAACCCCCAACCAACACCTGGCAAGCACACCGGCACCAGCAGGGACTGCAGGCACCACCCAGCGAGCCGGAACACATGGACTGGAATCCCCCGGACTGGAGGACACAGGACTGAAACACTCGACTGGAATCCCCCGAATAGGAGGATACAGGACTGGAACACTGGACTGGAACACTCTGGACTGGAACACACTGGACTGGAGCACACCGGACTGGAACCCACACCAGACCGGAATCCACTGGACTGGTCCGTACAGCTTCACCTGCACTTAGCCACTGCCCCCCAAGGGTTGAGCCCTTGGGTTTGAGTGGCTGGCAGGACTTACCGGATACCGGATGACACAGGGACCAGGACTAGAACAAGCTGGAAACAGCAGTACTCCTAAATCCTAAACTGACATAAGTGCTCCCAAGCCCTAACCAACAGAAGAACTCCAAACAGAAACCAACAAAAGTGTTCCTAACAATAAACCAACAAAAGGACTTCCTAAGCCCTATACTAACAGAAGTGCTACCAATAGCACCACTAGGAAAAGCAGAGGAGCCACAGGGAAAGAGCAGGGAACCTAAACACATAATCTAGCACAGGTGCTCCTAAGCACCAAGCACAACAGCTCTACAACCCTAAACTAACTACGGTGCTCCTAAGCATCAAACTACCAGCAGAGCTCCTAACACTAAAAGGGAAGACAGGAGAGCCACAAGGAAAAAAACAGGGAAGCTAAACACAGAAGTCAGAAGTGCTTCTAAAGCACCAAACACAGAAGAGCTTCCAAAGCCCCAAACACATAAGTGCTTCTAAAGCACCAAAAGGGGAAGCAGGGGAGCTACAAGGGAAAAGCAGGAAAGCTAAACACATAAGTCACAAGTGCACACTGCACTAACACTGACCTGGCCCTATAACAAGCGCAAATGCAAACGTTGCAAAGGCCCCGAAGGGAAGAACACCTCTTCCTTATCAAGGCCCTCCCTGATGATGTCACACTCCCTAGACCCAGGCAGACAGCACACTGAAATCCAAAGAGGCCCAACCCACACCAATGCAGCACCGTGAAGCACTTGAAGCCAGTACACCCAAAGAGAGGTAGAGCTAACTCAGTCCACCCACACAGCTGCAGTATACTGAAGCAATTAGAGTCATGCTGCTGGAAACTGCCAGCATAGAGAGACAGAGCTAGCTCAGAAAGGACAGACACAGGAAACAGAAGCCAGCTAAGAAGCTGACCCCCAGGAAAAAGGTACGTTTGAGAGGGGTTCTGACCACAATCATAACAAATTAATGCACGGAACACCATTATTTTATAATTATGTGCATAACCCAAAGCCAGTCCCCATTCTTCCCAAAACACTAATAACCCTCCCGTTTTCATGCCCCCTTTTTTGCAACATGTGTAAATTTTCTGCATGGATTCCTTGCCTAACTTTACGTGCTTTGGTCCTATTAAATCTAATTAGTGTTAATAATTGCTTATTAAAAGGGCACTTATTGGCACTGATTGGCTTGTTCTTCAATTAAGTCGCACACACAAATTGGGAATGCTCCTAAATTTGCACACACACAATTTTTGGCTACCTTTACAGACTCTGGGGGGGGGGGGGGGGGGGGGGAATAGTGTGCAGTATTGCAAAATAGTTTGTGGTATTGAAAATACAGAAAATAAACATGTTTTCTTTTCCTGAAATGATATGAAATGACATGGAAAATGCTATTGGTGTTTCTCATGTTGTTTTGAATGAATGCACACTTCTAATCTGAAAAGGGATAATAAGGGATTTATTATTGTGAATTTCATCAGATGTGGTACAGAGCCAAGTCGGTCTCCAAAATACACATGAATTACTCATTTTTATCAAAATAACCAGTATCTCTGAATCATGTTTTTTTAATACATGATCTTTTATTCTCATTACTTTGTCCTTTGAGTTACAATGATCTTTGCAAGTCCCATGGACCTGCAAGGTCTCTCTGATCATTGAATCAGAATCTTCTAGTAGTCCCCTCCTATAGAGCTATCTGTCACGAAACCTTTAGACATGCTATTTTTATCATAGTAGGGTCGTCTACATGGAAAGCACTCCCTTTACAGCTTTGACAGGAATCTTCATTTATCCATTTTAAATGTGCCTTAAAAACGTTTTAGAGAAACATATGAAGGCTGGATTTTATTTTCCTTAAAGAGTCTATGTGGAGTTCTGGGGTGGGATGCAGTAGTGATAAGTGCTCTGATTTCCTTGTCAAAGACCTTTCAGTCCTTCCTGTTTCTTTATATTATTACTATGTTTAATTTAAATACTGTCTCTTATCCCTTACCCATTTGAAATTGGAGTGTAACCTACATATGCCTTAAACTCTAGTTTCCTTTTCTATCTTAGCTCTTTTTCCTATTTATAAATTTTGTAAAGCATTGAGATGGAAAACCAATCATCAGCATATCAAAAAGAAATGAACATGAGCATTCTTCCTGAAACGATCTTACCCAGATAACATGGGAACCTTAAGACCTAGGGATGTGGAGTACTTCTTTCCATATGGATTCACAATGTCCATGTTGACTGGTTGGCTAACGGGGATCATCATTGTACTGGTAATCATTTTTTCGCACTCCTCATTCAGTGATTGCATTTCCTTCTTGATAAGCCCAAGCTCAACTGACCCCTTTCTTTGAATGAAGTATCCAAACCTGATCTCTTATACTGCTGTGCTGTGTTATAGGGTCTAAGTCTGAAGGACAGTGCCCAAGATATGATTATTTCAATTTGTAAGAGTTAAGAAGATTTCTGTCAGGCATGTATTCTGTAAGTTATGAATTTCGATGAATCAAATCCTATATGCTGTTCAGAAAATATTCAGAAAAGCTATCTAGTATGCTGACAGTGTTTTCAGTGTCTTTCTCTGGCACCAAGTACACAAAAATACAGCCAAGAAACCTTCTTTGGATTCCTTCTATATCAAGCTTAGGGGTGAATGTATTTTTTCTTTATATTATGTGCCATAGTTTATAGATCAAATAGAAGCACTACATTGTCTTGTACTTGTGTCAAACCTTAGACTGAAAAACCCTGAGGAGTTTCATTGTCCTATTACTAAGGCATAGAATATTGACAAAGAAGTCGTAATCCAATTTAGAAACCTTTCCACTAATCCATGTCTTTAACGCTGAAAATAAATCAAGTAATTCCAAGCCTAGTATCTATTTAGTACCCAGCTAGATCACTAGACATGATGCTTTGAATACATATTCTCATGCATAAAGTATTAGCTATCCTCTCTTTTACAAAACCAGCTTTATTTTGCTCTGGACATTTCGGCATAAAGAAATATAATCTCCAAGGAAGACAACTGGAAATATTCATGTCAAAGCCATGCATCAGTAATAATACTATACAATAAAAGGATCAGAGCTCTAGAAATTGAGTTTTATATTTTCCTGTGATTCTTTCACTAAAATGTAATTCTAAGACTTCAGAGTCCACAGAGAAAGTCTTAAAATAAGAGATAATAAGATCAGATATGCTGGAGAGAAAAGAGTGCAAAGTATTGCATAGCCATTCAAACCTTCACCTTCTCTTCCAGCATCTTCACAATGCATTCACTTTTCCCAAATGAAGAAACAACTTGATAAGGTTGTGGCAAAATCCGGTCGCAGTTTTATTAAACAATCAAAGAACACTGCAACTCGCGCTTTATTAACTCTTCCAAATTGGCTTAAAAACCAGTCTAGATGGTGTCATCTTAATCTCAACCCTTACAGCGAATTCAGAATTCAATTTGACCCAACCTGTCATACAAGGTAGCGAAATATCCATGTGCCTATAGATTTGCCTTTTGTATTCTACCCCAGGGATTGCCAGGCACTGTCACTCATGCTCCCTAAGCTTGTTCCATTCGGCCAATCTGGGAGTCAACCAATGCAATTTTCCAATATTCCCAATCCAAAAGAAAAAAAATCATCTGCTCATAACATCCATCTCACAGCCATACTCAAACAGGACAATTGTCTAGACTTCCTGCTTGATTATGAATGCAAGATGGACGCTTTTGCACCAGGGGCATGGCCAGACACCCAATTTTAGGTGGGCTTGGGCCCAAGATGGGTGGGCAGAAGAACCCCACACCATCCCACAGATGATTTGGTCTCTCTCTCGCCTGCATGCCAGATATTCTCTCAAATATCTCCCTTTTCCCAAATACCATTTAAATAGCAGATTTTCATTGGCAGCGAGCAGCAACTAACATAGTAGATGATGATGACGGCAGAAAAAGACCTGCATGGGCCATCCAGTCTGCCCAAGACAAACTCATATGTGTATACCTTACCTTGAATTTGTACCTGTCCTTTTCAGGGCACAGACCTTATAAGTCTGCCCAGCAGTATTTCCCGACTCCCAACCACCAGTCCCGCCTCCCATCAGCGACTCTGGTACAGACCGTATAAGTCTCCCCTCCCCTATCCTCGCCTCCCAACCACCACCCCCTCTCCCATCAGCGGCTCTGGTACAGACCGTATAAGTCTACCCTCCCCTACCCTCGCCTCCCAACCACCACCCCCTCTTCCCCCCAACTGCTCCGCCACCCAATTTCAGCTAAGCTTCTGAGGATCCATTCCTTCTGCACAGGATTCCTCTATGCATATCCCACGCATGTTTGAACTCCGTTACCGTTTTCATCTCCACCACCTCCCGTGGGAGGGCATTCCAAGCGTCCACCACCCTCTCCGTAAAAAAATACTTCCTGACATCTTTCCTGAGTCTGCCCCCCTTCAATCTCATTTCATGTCCTCTCATTCTACCGCCTTCCCA
Organism: Microcaecilia unicolor; assembly: GCF_901765095.1. Lineage (NCBI taxonomy): Eukaryota > Metazoa > Chordata > Amphibia > Gymnophiona > Siphonopidae > Microcaecilia > Microcaecilia unicolor. Next base: position 638,416,407 of record NC_044032.1, read on the forward strand.
TCTCCGGAAAAGATTCATTTGCGGATTAATACCTTTCAAATATTTGAACGTCTGTATCATATCACCCCTGTTCCTCCTTTCCTCCAGGGTGTACATGTTCAGGTCAGCAAGCCTCTCTTCATACGTCTTGGAATGTAAATCCCATACCATCCTCGTAGCTTTTCTTTGCACCGCTTCCATTTTTTTAACATCCTTCGCAAGATACGGCCTCCAAAACTGAACACAATACTCCAGGTGGGGCCTCACCAATGTCTTATACAGGGGCATTAAAACCTCCTTTCTTCTGCTGGTCACTCCTCTCTCTATACAGCCTAGCAATCTTCTAGCTACTGCCACCGCCTTGTCGCACTGTTTCGTCGCCTTCAGGTCCTCAGATACTATCACCCCAAGATCCCTCTCCCCGTCCGTCTGCTCATGCTGGCCCCACAGCCTTCCCACTGATGCAATTTCCTGTTTTCGCATAGGCGGGAATAAGGCTGTGGGGCCGGAGTGAGCGGTATGTATCAGTTGCCGCTTGCTGCAGATGAAAATGTGCTATTTACAAGGTATACAGAAGGGACAGATGTTGGGAGTTTTCATCTGTTGGGGCTTGGGAATCCCTACCAGCCACATCATAGGTGTGCTGCTACTGGTTGGACCTGAACCCAAAGTGGGTGGGCCTGGGCCCACCCGGGCCCACCCTTGGCTACGCCACTGTTTCGCACTTGGGCACACGCAGAATCATTTTTAGCGCACCTGTAAAAAATGCCTTTTTAAAAATTTCTGCCGAAAATGGACATGCGGCAAACTGAAAATTGTCATGCGTCCATTTTGGGTCTGAGACCTTACTGCCAGCCATTGACCTAGTCGTAAAGTCTCATGCGATAATGGGCGGTAATGACCTACGTGCATCAAATGCCACTTGATGCGTGTAGCTGACGCGTGCCAGAAAATACAAAATATTTTTCAGACACACGTAGTGGACGCACGCCAAAAACGAAATTACAGCAAGGGCCACGCGGTAGCCGGGTGGTAACTCAGAATTGGCACACACTGGACACATGTAGGAGCTTACGCGGCTTAGTAAAAGGGCCTCAAAACGTCCAAAATAAATAGCCATTTTCCAAAGTGAAACGTCCAACTTTTGACCAACAAAAAACCAGGGACATGAAGGTCTGCCTGGCATCATTTTCAAAAATATAGATACACAGATGTCACTGCAGAACAGAGGAGTAGCCTAATGGTTAGTGTAGTGTAAACCAAGGAACACAGGTTCAAACCAAACTATAACTCTTTTTTTTTTAATTGTGATCCTTCCAGGACCTGAAAAATGACTAATGTACCTGAATATATACCACTTTAACAGCCTTCCAGTTTGCAAGTGTCATATATTTTGATACAGGAGGTATTTTTCTGTTTCTGGAAGGCTCAGAATGGAAAAAAAAGGAGTCAAAGTAGAATTTGAACCTGGGTGTGTTGGTTCACAGTCCACACAAGTAGCTGGCATACAGCCTGGGTTTCCCTCCCAGTTTCACTTTTAGGAGAGAGGGAGAGGGGCATCAACCACTGGGGGGATTAAGGAGGGGTCATGAGTTAATCCCTCTAGTGGTCAGCTATTCAATTATAGCAACTTTTTGTAACTTGGATATGATTGAAACTGGGGGCGTAGCCAGACTTCACTGGGACGGGGGTCCAGAGCCCGAGGTGAGGAGGCACATTTTAGCCCCTCCCCCCCGCCACCGCTGACACCAACAACAACTTTGAACTCCCCCCCCCCCCCCACTGATGACCCTCTTGACCCCCCTCCTGCCGCCAACCCTGCCCCGCCATCGCCTACCTTTGCTAGCGGGGGACCCCAACCCCCGCCAGCCGAGGTCCTCTTCTTCCTTCGTTCTGTTTCTGCAGAACATGCAGGATGTCAGACTCAGAAACAGAATGAAGGAAGAAGAGGTCCTCGGCTGGCGGGGGTTGGGTCCCCTGCCAGCACAGGTAGGCGACGGCAACGGCGGGTTGGCGGCGGGAGGGGGGGTCAAGAAGGTCGTTGGCAGGGGGGTCCAGGGCCAAATCTACGGGGGCCCAGGCCCCCGTGGCCCCACATAGCTACGCCCCTGATTGAAACAGGTCTTGATGAAAGCATCCTTTTTTATTTTTTTTAGACATGGACATGTCTTTCCATTTGAAAATCCCTGTTGGACATCCTACTTTTGGGACCTCCCTACTCCTGCCAAAAAAGATGCCCACAACATATAAGTGGAGGAGTAGCTTAGTGGCTAGTGCAGCAGACTTTGCTCCTGGGGAACTGGGTTCAGCTCCCACTGCAGCTCCTTGAGACCTTGGGCAAGTCACTTATCCCTCCATTGCCCCAGGTACAAATAAGTACCTGTATATGCTATGTAAACCACTCTGAATGACGTTGCCAAAACCACAGAAAGGCAGTATATCAAGTCCCATTCCCTTTCCCTATTTGTTTCTATTATTTGACATTCTACATGGAATGTTGCTAGTGGAAGAGTAGCCTAGTGGTTAGTGCAGTGGGCTTTGACCCTGAGGAACTAGGTTCAACTCCTTGTAGCTCTGGGCGAGTCACTTAACCCTCTGTTGCCCCAGGTACAAATACCCTGTTTCCCCGAAAATAAGACATCTCCCGAAAGTAAGATCTAGCAAAGTTTTTGTTTGGCCCCGATGGGACATGGACACAGAAAACTTAATTTTTTTCGCTGCAACCCAAAGACAAAATAATCCTACCTAATAAAAAGCACATCCAACGTTCTGAAGCCACCAGCGTTGCAGTGAAGCCTGAAGCCCTGAAGTGTTTGTCGGCTTTGTAATAGCTCCGCCCTCCACTCGCTAGCCCTGCCCTTGGAGCACAGCTGATCACAACAAAGTTGCTCACGCTGTTCCGCCCTCCCACCCCTCGCTGTCAAAGCCCTGCCCTCGGAGCCCTGCCGTCCTCTGAGCCCTCCACTCGCTAGCCCTGCCCTCGGGCTCGCGCTGTTCCGTCCTCCCGCCCTGTCACTCACTCAGTTCCTTGCGCTGCTAAAAAAAAAAACATCACGGGGGACAAGGGGTCAGTAACGTGGGGGAGGGTTGAAATCGAAGGGACGGGGCAATCTGCAACTCTGTGGGAGGGGCGTGGGCGGAGCTTCAAAACAAGCAGGACTGGTTGGAGATGGTGTTGAATGGTAATGGTAGTAACAAGATATTCTTGATAGGATTCACAGTTTGTCTGGTTATGCTGGTTTGTGATGACAACTACTGTACAGTATATAATGTTCATTTTTTTTGTTCAACAATAGATGTGAATTCTTCTTCATGAAAAATAAGACATCCCCTGAAAATAAGACCTAGCGCATCTTTAGGAGCAAAAATTAATATAAGACACTGTCTTATTTTCGGGGAAACAGGGTAAGTACCTGTATATACTAGGTAAACTGCTTTGAATGTAGTTGCAAAAACCACAGAAAGGCAGTATATCATGTCGTTTCCTTTCCCTTACCTTGCTATTTGGACAACCTGCAGTGTGAAACATCCAAAATCGGGATTTAGATGTTTTTTCCATCTGCTTTAAAAATGAGCACCTTCGTTTCCCAAGCCCCAACTGTGCATGATGATGTAATTCTTTTCAACAAACTTTATTTGAAAAAATGATCTTCAGACGATAGTACTCCACTCCATGGAATCAGTCATGCCATGAAGTTTTATAGCATCTAACTTCAATATCCAATATTGCTCCAGTAGAGTGAGAAGAGAAAGCCCATACTCCTTCATAAGAGACGGGAAAATATTAAATCACAAACCAACAAAGTTGTGTGAATGTGCGTCCCATTTTCAAACAATGAGGAACCGTAGGAGCCCTTTGCTGTTGAGTATGTAAACAGCTGTGACGTTCAATTACTACTACTATTTAGCGTTTAGCATTTCTATAGCGCTACAAGGCGTACGCAGCGCTGCACAAACATAGAAGAAAGACAGTCCCTGCTCAAAGAGCTTACAATCTAATAGACAAAAAATAAAGTAAGCAAATCAGATCAATTAATGTGTACAGGAAGGAGGAAAGGAGGGTAGGTGGAGGCGAGTGGTTACAAGTGGTTACGAGTCAAAAGCAATGTTAAAGAGGTGGGCTTTCAGTCTAGATTTAAAGGTGGCCAAGGATGGGGCAAGACGTAGGGGCTCAGGAAGTTTATTCCAGGCATAGGGTGCAGCGAGACAGAAGGCGCGAAGTCTGGAGTTGGCAGTAGTGGAGAAGGGAACAGATAAGAAGGATTTATCCATGGAGCGGAGTGCACAGGAAGGGGTGTAGGGGAGGATGAGTGTGGAGAGATACTGGGGAGCAGCAGAGTGAGTACATTTATAGGTTACTACTACTATTTAGCATTTCTATAGCGCTACAAGGCGTACGCAGCGCTGCACAAACATAGAAGAAAGACAGTCCCTGCTCAAAGAGCTTACAATCTAATAGACAAAAAATAAATAAAGTTGGCAAATCAAATCAATTAATGTGAACGGGAAGGAAGAGAGGAGGGTAGGTGGAGGCGAGTGGTTACAAGTGGTTACGAGTCAAAAGCAATGTTAAAGAGGGTCTGACAGTTCTGGTGGGACATCCCAAATAAATGTTTTGAATGGACAACAAATAGCATATGTAGAATCGCATGATGTCAACGTAGTTAGTCTGTAAGTCTTACTTTTCATATATTCAACAAAACGGCTGCTTTGTATCCTCATTGTTTGGAAATGGGACAAACATTTACATAATTGTGTTGATTTGTGATTGAACAGATTCCTGTCTCTTATAAAGGGGAAATGCTTTCTCATATCACTTTATCGGAACTATGTTGGATATTTGGGTTAGATGCTGTAAAACCTCAAAGCATGAATGATTCTGAAGATCTGAAGATCATTTTTTCAAATAAAGTTTGTCGACAAGAATTATGTCATCACACCCATTTAGGGCTTGAGAAACTATCTGTCGGATTCTATATAGCACGCCTAGAGATCTGGGCCAAAATGCAGGCATATTCTATAAAAGCATTAGTAACTTAATTGGCTTAACAAGCTAATTAGCATTGATAACAGCACTTAACAAGCAATAATAAGCACTAATTGGCACTAATTAGAATTTATATGCACAACTTGCTAAGCATATTCTGTAACATAGTAACATAGTAGATGACGGCAGAAAAAGACCTGCACGGTCCATCCAGTCTGCCCAACAAGACAACATATGTGTAAACCTTACCGTGATTTGTACCTGCCTTATTCAGGGCACAGACCGTACAAGTCTGCGCAGCAGTACTTCCCGCCTCCCAACCACCAGTCCCACCTCCCATCGCCGGCTTTGGCACAGACCGTATAAGTCTGCTCTCCACTATCCTCGCCTCCCAACCACCAACCCCTCTTCCCCCCACCTGCTCCACCACCCAATTTCGGCTAGGCTTCTCAGGATCCATTCCTTCTACACAGGATTCCTTTATGCATATCCCACGCATGTTTGAATTCCGTTACCGTTTTCATCTCCACCACCTCCCGCGGGAGGGCATTCCAAGCATCCACCACCCTCTCTGTGAAAAAATACTTCCTGACATCTTTCCTGAGGCTGCCCAGCTTCAACCTCATTTCATGTCCTCTTGTTCTATCGCCTTCCCATCTCCAGAAAAGATTTGTTTGCGGATTAATACCTTTCAAATATTTGAACGTCTGTATCATATCACCCCTGTTCCTCCTTTCCTCCAGGGTATACATGTTCAGGTCAGCAAGTCTCTCCTCATACGTCTTGGAACGCAAATCCAGTACCATTCTCGTAGCATTTCTTTGCACCGCTTCCATTTTTTTAACATCCTTCGCAAGGTACTACTACTACTACTTAACATTTCTAGAGCGCTACTAGGGTTACGCAGCGCTGTACAATTTAACAAAGAGAGACAGTCCCTGCTCAAAGAGCTTACAATCTAATAGACAAGTGAACGGCAAGTGAATAGGCAAGGTACGGCCTCCAAAACTGAACACAATACTCCAGGTGGGGCCTGACCAACGACTTGTACAGGGGCATCAACACTTCCTTTCTTCTGCTGATCACACCTCTCTATATACAGCCTAGCAACCTTCTCGCTACAGCCACCGCCTTGTCACACTGTTTCGTCGCCTTCAGATCCTCGGATACTATCACCCCAAGATCCCTCTCCCCCTCAGTACCTATCAGACTCTCACCGCCTAACACATAAGTCTCTCTTGGGTTTCTACTCCCTAAACAGTGCCTAAATTCTAATGCACGGAGATCAAAAAGGGCATGGCGGTGAAATTGGCATTCCATGGGTGTTCCAAAATTTATGTGTATACATAGTAACAAAGTAAATGATGGCAGATAAAGACCTGTACGGTCCGTCCAGTCTGCCCAACAAGATAAACTTATTTTACATGGTATGTGATACTTTATATGTATACCCGAGTTTGATTTGTCCGTGCCTTTCTCAGGACACAGACTGTAGAAGTCTGCTCAGCACTCTTCTTGTACTAATTTCTGAAGCTAACATGGAAGCCCCTTAAAATGTACACTCCAGCCCATCCATATCTATTCAGTCATGATCAGGGCGTAGACCTTAGAAGTCTGCCCAGCTCCTGTTTTGTTTCTCAATTACCGGCGTCGCCACCCAATCTCTGCTAAGATTCCATGGAACCATTCCTTCTAAACAGCATTCCTTTGTGTTTATCCCACACATTTTTGAATTCCGTTACCGTTTTCATCTCCACCACCTCCCGCGGGAGGGCATTCCACATATCCACCACCCTCTCCATGAAAAAATACTTCCTGACATTAGTCCTGAGTCTGCCCCCCTTCAACCTCAATTCATATCCTCTACTTCTACTGCCTTCCCGTCTCCGGAGAAGGTTCATTTGTGGATTTATACCTTTCAAGTATTTGAACGTCTGTAACATGTCTCCCTTGTTTCTCCTTTCCTCCAAGGTATACATGTTCAAGTCAGCAAGTTTCTCCTCATATGGTTTGCAATGCAAATCCCATGCCATTTTCGTAGATTTTTTTTGCACCACTTCCAATCTTTTTACATCTTTAGCAAGATACGGCCTCCAAAACTGAACACAATACTCCATGTGGGGCCTCACCAATGACTTGTAGAGGGGCATCAACACCTCCTTTCTTCTGCTGGTTACGCCCCTCTCTACGCAGCCTAGCATCCTTCTGGCCACAGCTGTCGCCTTGTCGCATTATTTCTTCACCTTCAGATCCTCCAACACCAGCACCCCAAGGTCTCTCTCCTGAGCCGAGCTTACTAATCTCTCCCCTCCTATCCAGTATTTCTCTTTTGGGTTTCCGCACCCCAAATGCATCACTCTCCACATAACCATTCTCATTATCTTTCAGTCTCGCAATTCCATTCTTCTCTCTTCACCTTTCTCCAATATATCTGAAAAAGGTCTTGTCACCTCTCTTTACATCTTTAGCCATTTTTCTTCCACTCGCGCTTTCGCTAGCTGTATTTCCCTCTTCACTTCTTTGAGTTTAATTCAATAATCTTTTCCGTGATCCTCTCATTGCGTTCTTTTGTATTTCTTGAACAAAGCCTCTTTTGCTCTTATTTTTTCAGCTACTTATTTGGAGAACCATATAGACTTCCTGCTTCTCTTGTTTTTATTTATTTATTTATGGTTTGCTTATATCCCACATTTTCCCACACATGCAGGCACAATGTGGCTTACAAAAAGTTAAATAAAATCACAAAATAGGAAACTTAGAAAAGTATACAAGGAGGAGACAGGATGAAAAACATCTAACAGGGTGGATCAAGCAGGGTAAGGGTCAAGGAGAGTGCATCAGTCAATGGTGAAAAGTGGGGAGTAGGTCTTGGCAAAGAAATAGGTCTTTAACAACTTCTTGAAGAGGGAAGTGGTCCGCTTGGGTTTTAAGGTGTTGCGGGAGTGCATTCCAGTGCTTAGGACTCCAATAGCGAAAGGACGAGGCGAAGATCCTCGTACCTGACACCCTTACAGTTTGGGAAATGCAGATGGAGATAGGAACGAGCAGCAGGATTGGCATTTCTGGGTGAAAGGTCGATCAAGGGGTGCATGTAATCTGGGGCAGCCCCATAGATGATTTTATGGGTCAAGGAGCAGAGCTTAAAGGCAACACGCTCTTGTACAGGCAGCCAGTGTAATTTGAAACGCAAGGGTTCAGCATGTGCAAAGCGTCGTTCTCTTAGGATGAGTCTCGTGGCAGTGTTCTGAACTGTCTGGAACTTTTTCAACAAAGAGGCCTGGCAGCCCGCATAAATTCCGCTACAATAGTCCAAGTGGGAGAGGACAAGCCAGTGGACAAGTGTGCATAACAAATTTCTAGTAAGGAAGTATCTGATGCGCTGGAGCCTCCACATGGCGTGAAACATACTTCTGGAGACTAAGTGCACATGGTTGTCCAACTGGAGGTGTGTGTCCAGATGCACTCCTAAAAGCCGCAGGCTGTTGGCAATCGGAAGAGCGGAGCCCATTGCTGGGAGCACTGTATCAGTTACTGGGGTGTGGATGGATGAGACACTGTGTTTTGTTTGTGTTTAACTTGAAACGGAATACCCGAGCCCAATGCTCTATGGTGGAGAAGCAGGCATCAATGAGGGTAGCAATTTCTGACACGGTGGTGCGAAAGGGGATGTTTGCCATATTTATAGCAGCCTTTAGCTTGGACCATTGTTTTTCCACTTCTCCTACGCCTTCCCACGCCAACAGCTCCTTCTTCAGGTATTCCCCCATTTTATCAAAATCAGTACATCTGAAATTTGTCTACTTTCCTCACAAAAAGATCAGTTGCCATATTTATAGCAGCCTTTAGTTTACTTATAGAATATGGCCCAGTGTGTGTAAATCTACACCCATGGATTTACACCATGTTTTTCATGGTGTAAATGGAGGCACAAAGTTTAAGTCACTGGGATATCAACTAAGCACATTCTTTTTACAGCACTTAAATCTAGGCACTGCTTTTAGAGTATGCTTATGCGGAAATGTTTACCATACGGATTTTTTAGGCTTCCTATATAGAATCTGACTCTATGTGACCACGCTGCCTTTATTTGCTCCTACAGATGAATTGAGCAGACGACTCCACAGTTTGAACATGTTGATATTTGAAATCACATTTAAATTGTTCAGCCTTATTTATCCCTGAAGAAGGTGCTCTGTTGGACATGCTGAAGACTTCAGATATGTCCATTTAATAATTTGAATAAAAGTGAATATAATTTTTTTGTGTGTTCAATGTTAAGCTCGACTGCCAGTAGGCAGCGAATCAGTTCCATTATAAATTATATTTCCCAGGATTAATATTCACATTATATTGATTTCAGAATATTAAGTTGACATGATTTGTGCACTTGGGGAGACAAGTTAATGATGTTAAACAGAGCAGATATGATTAGTCACTCTAGTGACACTCTCATAATTGCTTGCTCTTGAACCATGAGGTCGGTTTTGTTAACTGAATTTCTCCCCTCACTATCATTTAATGATTTAATTATTGGAATCCTATGAATTCATAATTTGGGATAAGCTTTTGGTTATCATTTGTCACTTCTGTAAAAAAAATTAAGTTCAAACCCCGTCAATCTACATAAGTACATAAGTATTGCCATACTGGGAAAGAACAAGGGTCCATCAAGCCCAGCATCCTGTTTCCAACAGTGGCCAATCCAGGTCACAAATACCTGGCAAGATCCCAAAAAAGTACAAACATTCTATACTACCTATCCCAGAAATAGTGGATTTTCCCCCAAGTCTATTTAATAACGGTCTATGGACTTTTCCTAAGAGTATTAAGACTTGATTTACTTTTAAATAAGGAATAGCTCTAGAAATTCAGTCCAGAAACCAAATGGATGAATAAGGTTATGCTCTATCTCCTGGATTCTGTAGGTGGGGCTCAAAATTGTGTGTACAAAAGGAGGGATGAATAGACATTCAAATATAACACAAGTGTAGTGCATCACAGGGTTTTCCCAGAGAGGGCGAGACCTATGAGGCATCCTTCAAGTGATGCTAAATGCCTTATTGAAAAAGCATTGGTATCGGATGATTGGAGGGTGGCCAATGATATGTCGATTTTTTTAAAAAGGTTCCAGAGGTGATCCGTGAAATTATAGACCTGTAAGCCTGACGTCAGTGCCAGGCAAAATGGTAGAGACTATTATAAAGAACAAAATTACAGAGCATATGCAAAAGCATAGATTAATGAGACAAAGCCAACATGGATTTAGTGAAGGGAAATCATGGCTCACCAATCTATTACATTTCTTTGAAGGGGTGAACAAACATGTGGATAAAGGTGAGCCAGTTGATATTGTGTATCTGGATTTTCAAAAGGAGTCACGGACCAAGAAAGGGATCTAGGTGTCATCATTGATGATATGTTGAAACCTTCTGCTCAGTGTGCTGCAACGGCTAAGACAAAAATGAGAACGTTATAATGCCTTTGTATCGCTCCATTATGTGACCGCACCTCGAAATATTGTGTTCAATTCTGGTCACCGCATCTCAAAACAGATAAAGTGGAATTAGAAAAAGTGCAGAGTAGAGTGACGAAAATGTTAAAGGGAATGGGATGACTTCCCTATGAGGAAAGACTAAAGCGGTTAGGGCTCTTCAACCTGGAGAAAAGGCGGCTGAGGGGAGATATGATAGAGATCTATAAAATAATGAGTGGAGTGGAAAGGGTAGATGTGCAGCGTTTGTTTACTCTTTCCAGAAATAGTAGGACTAGGGGGCATTCAATGAAGCTACAACGTAGTAAATTTAAAATGAATCAGAGAAACAATTTCTTCACTCAACATGTAATTAAACTCTGTAATTTGTTGCCGGAGAATGTGGTAAAGGCGGTTAGCTTAGCGGGGTTTAAAAAAAGGTTTGGATAGCTTCCTTAAGGAAAAGTCCATAGACCATTATTAAAATGGATGAGGAAACTCCACTGCTTATTTTTGGGATAAGTAGCATAAAATGTTCTGTACTTTTTTGGGATCTTGCCAGGTATTTGTGACCTGGATTGGCTACTGTTGGAAACAGGATACTGGGTTTGAAGGACCTTTGGTCTGACCCAGTATGACAATACTTATATGTACTTAAGAAAGTTCTAACTGAAAGCTGAGGGAAATAGAATTCCAAAGTGTAGGAGCAATAACAGAATAGGCTCTTCAGCTTGGAAAAGAGATGGATGAGGGGAGATATGATTGAGGTCTAGAAAATTCTGAGTGGTGTAGAATGAGTAGAAGTAAATTGATTTTTTACTCATTCCAAGAGCATAGAGACTAGGGTACATGAGCACATGGAAATACTTTTAAAACAAATAGGAAGAAATATTTTTTCACTCAACGAATAGATAAGCTCTGGAACTCTTTGCCAGAGGATGTAGTAACAGCAGTTAGCATATCTGGGTTTAAAAAAGGTTTGAACAAAATCCTGGAGGAAAAGTCCATAGTCTGCTATTGAGGCAGACATGGGAAGCCACTGCTTGCCCTGAGATTTGTAGTATGGAATGTTGCTGCTCTCTAGGGTTCCAGAATCTTGCTACTCTTTGAGATTCTTCATGGAATCCTGCTATTTATTATGATTCCAGAATCGTGTTACTCTTTGGGGTTCTACATGGAATGTTGCCACGATTTGGGTTTCTGCCAGGTACTTGTGACCTGGCTTGGCCACTGTTTGGAACACAGGATACTGGGCTAGATGGATCATTGGTCTGACCCAGTATGGCTACTCATGTTCTTATGTTCAGAAAAACAGGCAGGTCTAGCTCGGTGGCCATGAGTTTGTAGATGCAATGGAACGATAAGTAAATGTTGATCAGTGGAATACAAGAAATGCGCCAGAATAGATGGAATAAGCAGTCTAAGGAAGAACTGAGAGATCCCAGAATGTAAAATCTGGAGGATTAATGCCAATACTTTGAAAGAAATAAACTGCCCCAATTTGACTGCCCCTATCGGACCGACTGTTCACTTGTCTATTAGATTGTAAGCTCTTTGAGCAGGGACTGTCTCTCTTTGTTAAATTGTACGGCGCTGCGTAACCCTAGTAGCGCTCTAGAAATGTTAAGTAGTAGTAGTAGTGTTTCAATTTTAGAAGCAGTTAATACTGTCATACTAATGTTCCCTATGAATAATTATTTTTAACTTATTTTATTTTATTAGGATGTATTTACCACCTTTTTGAAGAAATCCACTGATAGTGATGTACAGCAAGAATAAGTTAAACATAGACAATAGACAATTACAACAGTAAAAATATTCAAATAACAATGCAAGGTATAGTGTAGTATTTTACATTACAATGTAAACACAATATGCAATAAGATATTTTAATAGATAGCATAGGGTATTATCAAAGATAGTTGGGTTGGGAGGTGGGGATAGTGCTGGGCAGACTTATACGGTCTGTGCCAGAGCCGGTGGTGGGAGGCGGGGCTGGTGGTTGGGAGGCGGGGATAGTGCTGGACAGACTTATAGGGTCTGTGCCAGAGCTGGTGGTTGGGAGGCGGGGTTGGTTGTTGGGAGGCGGGGATAGTGCTGGGCAGACTTATACGGTCTGTGCCAGAGCCGGTGGTGGGAGGCGGGGATAGTGCTGGGCAGACTTATATGGTCTGTGCCAGAGCCGGTGGTGGGAGGCGGGGCTGGTGGTTGGGAGGCGGGGATAGTGCTGGGCAGACTTATACGGTCTGTGCCAGAGCCGGTGGTGGGAGGCGGGGAAAGTGCTGGGCAGACTTATACAGTCTGTTCCAGAGCCGGTGGTGGGAGGTGGGGCTGGTGGTTGGGAGGCGGGGATAGTGCTGGGCAGACTTATATGGTCTGTGCCAGAGCCGGTGGTGGGAGGCGGGGCTGGTGGTTGGGAGGCGGGGATAGTGCTGGGCAGACTTATACAGTCTGTGCCAGAGCCGGTGGCGGGAGGCGGGGATAGTGCTGGGCAGACTTATATGGTCTGTGCCAGAGCCGGTGGTGGGAGGCGGGGCTGGTGGTTGGGAGGCGGGGATAGTACTGGGCAGACTTATACAGTCTGTGCCAGAGCCGGTGGTGGGAGGCGGGGATAGTGCTGGGCAGACTTATATGGTCTGTGCCAGAGCCGGTGGTGGGAGGCGGGGCTGGTGGTTGGGAGGCGGGGATAGTGCTGGGCAGACTTATATGGTCTGTGCCCTGAAAAAGACAGGTACAAATCAAGGTAAGGTATACACAAAAAAATGGCACATGTGAGTTTATCTTGTTGGGCAGACTGGATGGACCGTACAGGTATATAGGTAGATAAAATAGAATAACAGGAGTTAGAAAATAAGGGGACTAATTTCAAGAAAGTTGCACACAACGTCAGAAAGGTGCGTGAATATAATTTCAGCTAGGATAGGAATGGATTAGCATGTCCTGTTACAGTATGTGCAGCCAGTGTTCCTCCTTGTGTATGTGTGACTAACAAGTTTATTACTTCATAAGTACATAAGCATCGCCATACTGGGTAAAGACCAAGGGTCCATCAAGCCCAGCATCCTGTGTCCGACAGTGGCCAATGCAGGCCTCAAGAACCTGGCAAAACCCCCAAAACAAAACAAAAAATTAAATTAATAATGTTCAATGGACTTTTCCTTCAGGAATCTGTCCAAACCCCCTTTAAACTCAGCAAGGCCAACTGCTGTTACTACTTTCTCCGGCAACGAGTTCCAGTCTAACCACGCGCTGAGTAAAGAAAAGCTTTCTCCTATTTGTTTTAAATCTACCACATTCTAGCTTCATCTTATGCCCCCTGGTTCTATTATTGTTAGAAAGTGTAAACAAACGTTTCACATCTGTCCACTCCATTCCACTCATTATCTTGTAGACTTCCATCATATCATCCCTCAGCCACCTCTTCTCCAAGCTGAAGAGCCCTAACCGTCTTAGCCTTTCCTCAAAGGGAAGTCCTCCCATCTCTTTTACCATTTTCGTCGCCCTTCTCTGCACCTTCTCCAATTCCTTTATATCTTTTTTGAGGTGCGGCGACCAGAACTGAACACAATACTCAAGGTGCGGTCTCACCATGGAGCAATACAACAGCAATATAACATCCTCGTGTTTGTTTTCCATCCCTTTCCTAATAATACTCAACATTCTGTGTGCCTTCTTAGCCGCTGCAGCACACCGAGCAGATGTTTTCAATGTGTTATCCACGATGACTCCCAGATCCCTTTCTAGGTCTGTAACTCCTAACATGGAACCTTGCATGACATAGCTGTAATTCAGGTTCCTCTTTCCCACATGCATCACTTTGCACTTGTCAACATTGAACTTAATCTGCCACTTGGAAGCCCAATCTCCTAGTCTCGCAAGGTCCTCCTGAAATCTTTCACACTCCTCCTGTGACTTGACGGCCCTGAATAATTTTGTGTCATCTGCAAATTTAATTGCCTCACTAGTTACTCCCATCTCTAGGTCATTTATAAATATATTAAAAAGCAGCGATCCCTGAACAGACCCCTGAGGGACCCCACTAACTACCCTTCTCCATTGAGAATACTGACCATTCAACCCTACTCTCTGCTTCCTATCTTTCAACCAGCTCTTAATCCACAATAATACCCTACCTCCAATCCCATGACTCTCCAGTTTCCCCTGCAGTTTTTCATGAGGTACTTTGTCAAACGCCTTCTGAAAATCCAGATACACAATATCCACTGGCTCCCCATTGTCCACATGTTTGTTCACCCCCTCAAAAAAATGCAGTAGACCTGAGTGAAGAGAAAGGCTTTCACCTACTTCCTGAAAGTAGAAATAGTCTTGTGTTTAACAAAGCCTTTCAGGGACTGCATTCCTGAGTGTGGGAGCTACTCTGTAGAAGAATTGCTGCCGGGTATCACATCGCATGATGTCCTTTTGGAGAGGGTGTGGTTAGGGATACTCCTTGAGATGACCTTAGTGACCTTGGAGTTGTGTAGAGGGAGATCTTGTTCTTCAAGTACTCTTCTGGAAAACAACACAGAGAAGGTTCCAAGCACAGAACAGAGTCCAAAAGCACAAAAAAGCACCAAGAGCCTTCAATAAATGGGACAAAGATCTTTATTGCCCTACCAAGGGCACTGGAAAGAAATTCTTATACCGAAACTGTGCCGTACATCAAACGCGTCATAGGTAAGTAAGATTCAAATCGAAATAATGCAATATAAGTGAATCCTAAAGATTTGTAAGGGCTCCTTTTACTCAGCAGCAATAAGCCCAACGCGGGCTTATTGCTCGATGTACAGGAAGTGCCGCCGGGCTTCCACAGCAGCCCAGCGTTACTGCCCACCCCTAGCGCGCTGTCATTTCTGGTGCTACAAAAATGTATTTATTTTTGTAGTGCTAGAATGTACCCAGTGGTACTCAGGCAGTGCAGCGAGCTGCCTGGTTACCGCAGGTGGTAATAAGGGCACCCCCCCCACCCTGAAATGGCCCCATGGCAAGTGCTTTTTTTTTTTTGTTGTTACATTTGTACCATGCGCTTTCCCACTCATGGCAGGCGCAATGTGGCTTACATGGGGCAATGGAGGGTTAGGTGACTTGCCCAGAGTCACAAGGAACTGTCTGTGCCTGAAGTGGGAATTGAACTCAGTTCCTCAGAACCAAAGTCCACCACCCTAACCACTAGGCCACTCCTCCACTACCACTACTTGCTGAGCGGCCATTTCCTCTAGGAAGATGAGACATCCCTTTTACTAGCTGTGGTAAAAGGGGGCCTCGGTGCGCATGTAAAACACGCACCGATGCCAGCGCTGGCCCCTTTTGCTGCAGCTTGGTAAAAGGGGCCCCTAGTGAGAAAGCAGAAGCTCATGGTTAACCAAGTCGAGTGTGGAACTAAGGTGAAGCAAGGTAAGGAGGACTTCCCTACCATTATAAAGGGTAAGTTGAATGAAATCAGAAAATGCAACAAGAGAGTATTCAGTTCTAAAATAAGCATGAAAACCAGACTGGTAGGGGTTTCCTATCCAGAAAAGCTGTTAACGTTTGTTCTATGATTTAACTATCTTAGATATTAACGGTAGCTGGAGAAATAGATGTTTACGCGCCGGCTACATGCAGCAGGAGCATCCATTTAGAAACATTAATGTTTAGTACAAATAGAGAGGGCAAAACAGCATACAATCAAAGTATACAGAAAAAAAGCAACACTGGGCCTTCAAGATTAGGGCAACAGGAGTACTTTATTAACAGGTGACCCGACACGGGCCGTGTTTCGGCGCCAAAATACGCCTGCCTCAGGGGTCTGATACAAAAACATATAGATAGATATATAAATAAAAATATATTCAAAACAATTAGGTACAGTGTTAAAATAGCAGCATCATATCATAATAAAACACAGATAATAAATCCAAAATGCAAATAAAGTAGATATACAGATAAAACATTTATAGAAGAAACATTTGTAGAAAAATATTAATAAGGACTTTAAGAACCGCAAAATAGCACGTAAATAAAAATCTAAAAAAAAAATATATATATACAGTATATATATATATATATATATATAGCAGCATCGTATTTATGTTTAAAACACAGATAATAAATCCACAATAATACGGTTGGAGCCGGCCAAATCTCAGCATTTGGGCTGGCTTTAGAGATGGCCGGCATCGGTTTCCGGCGATAATGGAAACTAATGCCGGCGATCTCAAACCCGGCCAAATCCAAGGCATTTGATCGTGGAAGGAGCCAGCATTTGTAGTGCACTGGTCCCCCTCACATGCCAGAACACCAACCGGGCACCCTAGGGGGCACTGCAGTGAACTTCAAAAATTGGTCCCAGGTGCATAGCTCCCTTACCTTGGGTGCTGAGCCCCCCAAAACCCACTCCCCACAACTGTACACCACTACCATAGCCCTAAGGGGTGAAATGGGCACCTACATGTGGGTACAGTGGGTTGTTTTTTTTTTTGTTTTTTTTTTTTGGGGGGGGGGGGTTGGAGGGCTCCCATTTATCACCACAAGTGTAACAGGTAGGGGGGGTGGGCCTGGGTCCACCTGCCTAAAGTGCACTGCACCCACTAAAAACTGCTCCAGGGACCTGCATACTGCTGTCATGGAGCTGGGTATGACATTTCTGGCTGGCATAGAGGCTCGCAAAAAAATGTTTTGTTTTGTTTTTTGGGGGGGTGGGAAGGGGTTGGTGACCACTGGGGGAGTAAGGGGAGGTGATCCATGATTCCCTCCGGTGGTCATCTGGTCAATTGGGGCACTTTTTTGAGGCTTGGTCCTAAAACTAAATGGACCAAGTGAAGCCGGACAAATGCTCATTCCAGCCGGCCTTCTTTTTTCCATTATCGGCCGAAGCCAGCCATGTCTTAACCACGCCCCCACCCCGCCTTCCATACCCTGCCGACACGCCCCCTTGAACTTTTGCCGGCTCTGCGACGGGAAGCAGCTGGAGCTGGCCAAAATCCGCTTTCGATTATACTGATTTGGCCGGGTTTAGGAGATGGCCGGCCATCTCCCGATTTGTGTCGGAAGATGTCCGGCGATCTCCTTCAAAAATAAGCAGGTTGGTGTCTAACTTTTCTCACGCGTGGCCCCAGTGATAATTCTGAATTTGTTGCGTGCCAAAAACACGCAGTAGAAAATAGTTTCTATTTTCTATCGCGTCCCTCCTACCTGGCAATAAATGGCAGTGGGTATGCGCTGCATGCCTACTGCTTGGGTAGCACATGAGACCTTACGCTAAGTCAATGAGCAGTGGTAAGGTCTCAGGATGAAAACGGATGCGCACTGGTTTTTATTTTGCCAGGTCTCCATTTTCGGGCACCTTTAAAAAAATGCCCTCTTTCCAGGACGCGGCAAAAACTGGCCCGGCATGCGCGCAAAAGATGCGCTCACATTGCCGCGGGCCACTCTTTTTGCCATGGCTTAATAAAATTGCCCCTAGGTGTCAAGTTATAAAATAGCATCGATCCATACCTAACTCTGGGTACCAGACTTGCACCTGTTTCCTTCTGGCGTAAGTCGGCAGCAAAAGTTACCATATTTTTCAGACTATAAGAATCACCTAGGTTTTAGAGCAGGAAATTAGGGGAAAAAAATTTGAAGCTAAAAGTGTGGTAAAATATGTGAAGAGGCATAATCGAACGCCAACGCCTATCTCCATGGGCGTCTATGTCCGAAAACGGGTACGTGAAGAGGCGGGACAGACCGTATTTTCGACAAAAAATGGACGTTTTTCAGCTGGGCGTTTGTTTTTTTTTAGCGATAATGGAAACTAAAAACCCCCAGATCAAAAACGTCCTAATCTGAGCCATTTGGTCATGGGAGGGGCCACGATTCGTAGTACACTCGCCCCCCCTGACATTCCAGGGCACCAACTGGGCACCCTAGAGGTCAGTGCGGTGGACTTCAGACAACGATCCCACATGCATAGCTCCCTTACCACGGGTGCTGAGCACCCAAACCCCTCCCCCAAAATCCACTACTCACAAATGTACAACACTACCATAGCTCTTAGGGGTGAAGGGGGCACCTACATGTAGGTACAGTGGGTTTTGGAGACCTTCCATTTATCAGCACAAGTGTTACAGGTAGGGGGGATGGGCCTGGGTCCACCTGGCTGAAGTGCATTGCGGTACCCACTAAAAGTGCTCCAGGGACCTGCATACACGCAGGCCTCTAGGACTTGTTGCTACTATATAACATTGGCACACCAGTTGACACCTGAAGACTAATCTCTCCAAAAATGTCCTTTGTTGGAATAAGCAGGCTTACTCACAGTTAACTGCAGATGAGAGGTTGTGCCCCACTGGCAACGAGTCTCCCTGGTACTGAGATGAGCAGTAGGTCAGAGCTGACAGAATGCTGTACAATGCCCTCTTTCAGCCACATTCAAGGTAAGAACTAAGTTCTGTAACGTGGCTAACACGTGAAAGGGATCTAAAACTGGCTTACAAAAATGGCCACTACCTCATGGACTACCGGAAACAAAACAGGGCACACTCTGACCCAGTAAACAGGGGGAAAGCACCATGGGAGTAGAGCCTACCAACTACCAACATCGTGAGCATTTGCCACAAGCTAGTGGAATCACGGAGCCCAATACCCTACACCCACCACAATGTATTGCTGATGTGACTCTGCAGTGCGCATAACAGAAAAGGTGTCACACTCACCCGAGAGCCACATCAGAACCAGGGAAAGGCTGTCACAGGATAGAACACATTCTGCAGTCATAGAGGTGGGTACGGCATTTGAGGCTGGCATAGAGGCTGGAAAAAAAGTTTGTAAAGTGTTTTTGTTTTGGTGGGAGGGGGTTAGTGACCACTGGGGGAGTCAGGGGACGTCATCCCCGATTCCCTCCAGTGGTCATATGGTCAGTTGGGGCACTTTTTTGGGACTTGTTCATGTTTATCAGCTAAAGACGCCCATCTCTCCTCAGCCGATAACCACGCCCCTGTTCCGCCTTCACCACGCCTCCAACACGCCCTCGTCAACTTTACCCGTTTCTGCGACGGATTGCAGTTGGAAACGCCCAAAATCGGCTTTCGATTATACCGATTTGGGTGCCCACGGGAGAAAGACGCCCATCTCCCAATTTGGGTCGCAATATAGGCGTTTTTCTCTTTCGATTATAAGCAGGTTAATAACATAATATTTAACCAATGTAAATGTAAACAGAACTCAACAGCAGCATTAACAACCATTATTACTGACTTTAAGCTTTAAGTACAGAAACTCCTGTTGCTGGCTGATCTGCAAGGCTTCTTCTGTTTCTGTGAGTCTGACTTCCTTGCGCCGGAAGAAGACTCCGCTCCTGCCTCCCTTGTTTCGCACCGCCGGGACACCCCCTCCTCCCAGCCCAGGGTCCGCAGCATCGGCCACTCCTGTCGCCACCAGCTTCCTGCAGCGGCAACCCTGCTCCTGCCTCCTGTGACCCCGCTCCACCGCCGCCCCTCCCCCCACAGCGAGCAGGTACGCTACATTTGGACTATAAGACGCACCCACATTTTCCTCCCAAATTTTTTTTGGGGGAAGTGCGTCTTATAGTCCGAAAAATACGGTAGGTGTCACCTCTTCACCTCTGCGCTATGCCAGTATTCTCTAAAGGTTGGGCACCCATTGCAGAATAGAAGCTTAGGACTAATCTTTTCAATGCATAACTTTCAGCACTACATATAAAATCCCCCCTCCCCCACCCCCAATAAATTTTTTTTCTATAATGGGCTGAATTTGTTGTCTGATGCATTTCTTGTAATATATTAAAAACATATTGCATTCACAAGGTGCATTACTCAGAATTAGAGGATGTATTGATTTTCCCTAATAAGGCAGCAAGTAAAGTTGCACAAGGCAAAATTAATATTCTGCAAATGCTATTATGAACCTCCACTGACTACAATTAGGCTGTAGAATCCAGTAAGATGGATATCATTCTTCTGTCCCCGGAGTGTATAAATTATGGTTATCTCTGTTTTTTTTTCCAGTCTCTGGAAGGCTAATGTCTGCACAAATTCTGGAGATACAACACAGGGACAAAATATCTCTCTCTCTCTCTCTCTCTCTCTCTCTCTCTCTCTCTCTCTCTCTATCTCTATCTCTATCTCTATCTCTATCTATATATATATATATATATATATCAGGGGCGTATCTGGACTCCGGCGGTAGGGGGGGCCAGAGCCAGAGGGAGGGGGCACATTTTAGCGCCCCCCCCGCCGCCGCCGAGCCCCCACCGCCACCAATGACTTAGTCTCTCCACCCCCCCCTCCCGCCGCCAACCCTCCCCCGCTGCCGTTCTTACTTTTGCTGGCGGGGGACCCCAACCCCCGCCAGCCGAGGTCTGCTTCCACCTGCCGCTGCCTTCAAACCTTCTTCTTCAGCCGGCGGGGGACCCCAAACCCCCGCCAGCCGCCCCGCGCTGTTTAAAATTCATCTTCGGCCTCCGTGGCCGTGCTGCTGGGATAGGCGGCGCTGTTGAAATCCACTTCGGAGTCTGACGTCGTTGTACGTTGTACGTGCTGCGACGTCAGACTCCGAAGTGGATTTCAACAGCGCCGCCTATCCCAGCAGCACGGCCACGGAGGCCGAAGATGAATTTTAAACAGCGCGGGGCGGCTGGCGGGGGTTTGGGGTCCCCCGCCGGCTGAAGAAGAAGGTTTGAAGGCAGCGGCAGGTGGAAGCAGACCTCGGCTGGCGGGGGTTGGGGTCCCCCGCCAGCAAAAGTAAGAACGGGCACGGGGGAGGGTTGATGGCGGTAGGGGGGGCCAGGGCAAAATCTGCGGGGGCCCAGGCCCCTGAGGCCCCACGCAGATACGCCCCTGATATATATATATATATATACAGTGGTGAGCTGCAGCAGGCTCTCACAGGCTCGCAAGAGCCGGTTGTTAAGTTTTTAAGAATTTTGGGAGCCGGTTGTTAAAGTAGGGCCCTCCATGGCTACTTTAACAACTGGCTCCCAAAATGTGGGCTTGGGCCCCCTGCTGAATTCTCTTTTACTTTGCTGGTGGGGATGCTGAGCCCTGCCAGCTAAGTTAATAGACTACTGCTGCTCCCCGCTCCTTGTTTCCAGCTCTGGGCAGCAGGCTGAGACTTCTCGAGCATGTGAGAGAAGTTCCAGCATGCTGCTCAGAGCAAGACGTTGGGAGTGGTGGCAGTCCATTTATTGGCTGCCAGCAAAGGTATGCCTAGCGTGCCCGTACGAAGGGAGGGAGGGAGGAGAGAGAGGCAAGTGTTGCTCCCACATCCCACCCCCGGCCCTTCCAACTGCAGAGCTGGCTACGTCCGGAGAAAGAGCCTGTTGTTAAAAATTTACCAGCACACCCCTGTATATCTATCTATCTATCTATCTATCTATATTCTGTATAGCACTAGAAATGTTGGCTCTGCAAGAGGCAGATCTAATATATATTTTCTATTTACAATTTCTGTCCCACCCATAGGCGCTTCTCAGGGTTCTCAGTTCACATTTTTTTTTAACTGCTTTCCAGAGCAGCTTTGTCCCAATGGAAGCAGTGTCACACTTTTATTTCTGTCAGTAGTCCAGATTGACATGTCTAACTGAAACAAGCAGTTGAATTTTACTGTATCATTTATCATGAGAGGATAAAGTGATAAATCTGCATGCTCATTTTAAAAAACAAAATGGCTGTGCTTTCCTATGGCAAAAGTTGCTTTTAATGAGACATGATTCTTTTGCTGGCATTCATTCCTTCAATCTAGTTATCTGAACCTAACTTTCAAATTAATTATATACCTAGTCACATCCTAGTTTTGCTTTGGGTTGGCTGGACATCGTTCTGGCTCACAGCTACATGTCCAACTAACAACTATAATTAAACTTGCAATTTGTGCGTGCTGGAACAAGTTTCTGAACATACGCCCGAAGAGAATAGTCCCTTTTGGTTTGCATTCAGAAATAGATTGGCGCACTTTGTTGTAATCCAATCAGAGTCTACATTTTCCATGTAATAATTTTACTGTCCTGTTTACTATGCTGTGTTATAGGTGCGTTAGAGCTTATAATGCGTGTTAACCCTGTACGCACGTTAACCGTGTACGCGCCTACAATATCCTTATAGGCGCCTACACAGTTAGCGCGCGTGTGCTAATTGTAGGTGCGCTAAAAATGTTAACGCACCTTAGTAAACAGGGCCCTTAGCATCTTAAGAAGTCTGAGCACATTCTTGTGTGTTTTTAATGGCAGTTAATGATAGCCACTGTCTGAATTGTATGTGAGTTATAATTAAGATATAATTTTTAGATTTTATTTATTTATTGAACACATTTATACCCCACATTTTCCCACCAATAGTAGGCTCAATGTGGCTTACAAGACCATAGGGCAAACTACAGTTCAGTTAAATAACATAACAATGTAATATAGTTCAGTAAAATAACATAATAATGTAATTTTAAAAAATGGTAAACGTATAGAGGTATCGTAAAGAACAACAGAGATAATAAGAGTAAATAATAAAGGTAAGGGTCCATAGAATTTGCTGTAACAGGAAGAGGTAAATTAAGTTGAGTCATGAAGGTAAGCCTTCTTAAACAGGGTGGTCTTCAGTAATTTCCTGATATTTTGTAGGCCCTGATTTTTAATAAAGGCTACATTTATTATTATTATACTTATTATTATTATAGTTTTTCAAGACTCCTGAGATAAGCCAGGTTTAAATCAAAGCCCTCCTGAAGAAGCCCATGGTTAAGGGGTGAAACCATTGACTTGGTAGAGTAGGCTTGTGGTGTGTCTTCATTGGAGCACAAATAGATGGCTGTTCTCATGGATTATTTTTCAAGAGAAGTTCTTGTTTGTACTGTGTTCAGTTTTGGAGGCCGTACCTTGCGAAGGATGTAAAAAAAAATGGAAGCGGTGCAAAGAAAAGCTATGAGGTTGGTATGGGATTTGCGTTCCAAAACGTATGAAGAGAGACTTGCTGACCTGAACATGTATACCCTGGAGGAAAGGAGGAACAGGGGTGATATGATACAGACGTTCAAATATTTGAAAGGTATTAATCCGCAAACAAATCTTTTCCGGAGATGGGAAGGCGGTAGAACGAGAGGACATGAAATGAGATTGAAGGGGGGCAGACTCAGAAAAGATGTCAGGAAGTATTTTTTCACGGAGAGGGTGGTGGATGCTTGGAATGCCCTCCCGCGGGAGGTGGTGGCGATGAAAACGGTAACGGAATTCAAACATGCATGGGATGTGCATAAAGGAATCCTGTGCAGAAGGAATGGATCCTCAGAAGCTTAGCTACAATTGGGTGGCAGAGCAGGTGGGGGGAAGAGGGGTTGGTGGTTGGGAGGCGAGGATAGGGGAGGGCAGACTTTTATACGGTCTGTGCCAGAGCCGGTGATGGAAGGCGGGACAGGTGGTTGGGAGGCAGGAAAAACTGCTGGGCAGTCTTATACGGTCTGTGCCCTGAGAAAGACGGGTACAAATCAAGGTAAGGTATACACATGAGTTTATCTTTGGCAGACTGGATGGACCGTGCAGGTCTTTTTCTGCCGTCATCTACTATGTTACTATGTTACTATGTATGTATTTTTACAAGTGCTAAAGTTTTATGGATGCTGGATAAGGAGGTGCTGTGATGAAAAAGAATGAGATTCAAAGAACTATTCATTCTCATAAAACAGGAATTTGCACTCTCCCCTCCCTCTTGATCAAACATTTAAGCAAAACCATCATGTGGCAATGCGACTTGGCAAGGTAGCATGGAACCCTCAGAAAACACACCAGAGGGCAGGACCAAAAACTGTCCTTTGATAAACGAGTGGAAAGTGTCACCTCCAAGATGTTCCATGGAATGTGGAAACTGAGGAGAATTAGACGTACTTCCTGAGTTCCACATTCCTTATGTTAGTACAATCAATGGTACTCACCAGTACAGACAACTGCAATGGAATCTATGCAGGTAGAAAAGAACAACTACTAAATAAACAGAAAACTATTAGGAACATAGTAGCCAGGCTAATCTTCACATGCTTACGATTCGACAGAGACGACCCACTGTTGCAAGCCCTACACTGGCTCCCCATTAGGGCTCTGATAATGTTCAAACTCTGCACCACGGTCTACAGAATTCTCTTCGGCGCTGCCCCAAACTACATGAATTATCTGATCATGCTACCACCAAAAAACACAAGCATGAAAGTCAGAAATTATCTAACTCTGATTTATCCAAATTGTAAGAAACTCGTATACAAATCAGTACATTCAACAGGATTCTCTTAAGTAAGCACCAAATGGTGAACTCCCTTCCCAGAGACCTGAGAAGAATAAACCACTACTTGATCTTTCACATGCATCATAAAGCCTCTCTCTTCAAAAACATTTTCACAAACTACACTACCCAGCAACCGAGCTACGAGAGTTCCAGCCCCAGCCCTCGACGCAAATCAACTCTCCCTGACACAACACTTATGATGTTAACAAAAAAAAAAAAATGTTTTCACTAACTTTTGTAAGCCACATTGAGCCAACTTATTTTGGAAAATTGTGGGTTATAAATATTGTTCTAAATAAATGATGTACAATGGAAATAAACAAGTCTGTTTCCTCATAGATTCACTACTATTCATGGACATTTCTCAAACACGGTCTCACTTTCAATAGTTCACCTCTGGCATAGGAGAAAGTTTTTCTTTGCTCACCATGTAGTTGGACTCTCAAACTCATTGCCAGAGAATGTAGTGACAGCAGCTGGCCTTACGGAGTTTAAGGGGGGTTTGGACAGATTCCTGAAGGAAAAGTCCATTGAACATTATTTAAAAAATATATATATATATTTTTTTTTTTTAGGGGATTTTGCCGGGTTCTTGAAGCCTGGATTGGCCGCTGTCGGAGACAGGATGCTGGGCTTGATTGACCCTTCGTCTTTTCCCAGTATGGCAGTGCTTATGTGCTTTTAGCTACTCTTTTCCGTGTACATGGACTTCATTACTCACAGCTATAGATTAGCAACCAAGGGATTCTAGGCCTACCTTGTGAGGATCCTAGCTCCCAGGACATCTCCTGGATACCACTTTGAATGGGCTGTGTCAGCATTACCGCACCGACAACTGCTAGAAAAGCTTTGTAAAACTGGGGAGGGGGGAGGGGTTAAACTGTGCTAAAATATTGCAACATTTTCTTCCTCCTTCCTATCCCAAGAATTCCAAATAGATCCCCTATCCCCTAAGTCACTTTCAAGAATCTTATTCGAAGTCACTTTCAAGACCCCTCGCCTCCTCACCGCCCGGACCCACAATTAATATCTCACAAAGCCCCTAATCTCCCGGTAGGCCTCCTTTGTTCTACCTCACCAGTCTCTTGTGTTTGATGGAATGGGATAGAAGTGATCACCAGTTGCTCCTACTCTGTCTGGATATGGGTTCAAAATGGTACCTCTTGACCTCTAGCAGTAGTGTCATGTTACTACCATTACATAACATAAGAACATAAAAGTAGCCATACTGGGTCAGACCAATGGTCCATCTAGCCCAGTATCCTGTTTTCCAAACAGTGGCCCAGCCAGGTCACAAGTACCTGACAGAAACCCAAATCTTGGCAACATTCCATACTACAAATTCCAGGGCAAGCAGTTGCTTCCCACGTCTGTCTCAATTGCAGACTATGGACTTTTCCTCCAGGATTTTGTCCAAACCTTTTTTAAACCCAGATATGCTAACTGCTGTTACTACATCCTCTGGCAAAGAGCTCCAGAGCTTAACTATTTGTTGAATGAAAATATATTTCCTCCTATTGGTTTTGACAGTATTTCCATCCAACTTTCTTGAGTGTCCCCTAGTCTTTGTACTTTTGGAAAGAGTAAAAAAAAAAATGATTTACTTCTACTCGTTCTACACCACTCAGGATTTTGTAGACCTCAATTATATCTCCCCTTATCTGTGTCTTTTCCAAGATAAAGAGCCTCTTTAGCCCTTCCACATATGAGAGGAGTTCCATCCCCTTTATCATTTTGGTCGCTCTTCTTTAAACCTTTTCTAATTCTGCTATATCTTTTTTTGAGATATGGCTACCAGAACTGAATGCAATACTCAAGGTGCGGTCGCATAATGGAGAGATACAAAGGCATTATAGTATTTTCATTCTTATTCACCATCCCTTTGCTAATAATTTCTAGCATCCTTTTTGTTATTTTGGCCCCCGCCACACACTGAGCAGAAGATTTCAGTGTATTATCTACAATGACAATTTTTTCTTGAGTGCTGACCACCAAGGTTGACCGTAGCATCAGGTAACTAAGATCTGGATTATTCTTTCCAATGTGCATCATCTTACATTTGTTCACATTAAATTTCATCTGCCATTTGGATGCCCAGTCTTCCAATTTCCTAAGGTCTTCCTGCAATATTTCACAGTCCGCACCTGTTTTAACAACCTTGAATAGTTTTATATCATCTGCAAATGTAATCACCTCACTCATTGTTCCTATTTCCATATCATTTATAAATATTTCCATGTAACTTCCTTGAGTGTCCCCTAGCCTTAGTACATTTAGATTGAGTAAAAAATTGATTTACTTCTACTCAATTTACACCACTTAGGATTTTGTAAACCTCAATCATATCTCTCCTCATCCTTCTCATTTTCAAGTTGAAGAGCCCTAACCTCTTTAGCCTTTTCTCACACAAGAGGAATTCCATCCCCTTTATCATTTTGGTCGCTCTTCTTTTAACCTTTTCTAATTCTGCTATATCTTTTTTAGATACGGCGACCAGAACTGAACGCAATACTCAAGGTGCGGTCGCAACATGGAGTAATTAAAGGCATTATAGTATTTTCAGTCTTATTCATCATCCCTTTTCTAATAATTCCTAGTATCCTGTTTGCTTTTTTGGCTGCCGCTGCACAATGACCAGATTTCGGCGTATTGTCTACAAAGACACATAGATCTATTTCTTGAGTGCTGACCCCCAAGGTGGACCCTACAATCAGGTAACTATGATTCAGGTTATTATTTCCCATGTGTATCACCTTGCATTTGTCCACATTAAATTTCATCTGCCATTTAGATGCCCAGTCTTCCAATTTCCTAAGGTCTTCCTGCAATATTTCACAGTCCACATGTTTTAATAACCTTGAATAGTTTTGTAGCATCTGCAAATTTGATCACCTCACTCATTGTTCCGATTTCTCTATTATTTATAAATATGTTAAATAGCACTGGTCCCAATGCAGATTCCTGTGGCACTCCACTGTTCACCCTTCTCCATTGAGAGAAATGACCATTTAAACCTACCCTCTGCTTTAAATCCAATAACCAATTTCTAATCCACACTAGAACCTTGCATCCTAGCCCATGACTCTTTAATTTTCTTAGGAGTCTCTCATGAGGAACTCTATCAAAAGCTTTTTGAAAGTCTAGATACACTATCTGCTTATAATCGAAAGAGAAAAATGCCTATATTGCGACCCAAATCGGGAGATGGGCGTCTTTCTCCCGTGGGCGCCCAAATCGGTATAATCGAACGCCGATTTTGGGCATTTCCAACTGCAATCCGTCGTGGAAACGGGAAAAGTTGATGGGGGTGTGTTGGAGGCGTGGTGAAGGCGGAACTGGGGCTTGGTTATCGGCTGAGGAGAGATGAGCGTCTTTAGCTGATAATCGAAAAAAAGCGTTTTTACCGCGATTTTGGGTCACTTTTTTTGGACCCTTTTTTTCATGAACAGGTCCCAAAAAAGTGCCCCAACTGACCAGATAACCACTGGAGGGAATCGGGGATGAGCTTCCCGGACTCCCCCAGTGGTCACTAACCCCCTCCCACCAAAAAAAACCCACTTTAAAAACTTTTTTTCCAGCCTCTATGCCAGCCTCAAATGCCGTACCCACCTCCATGACAGCAGAATGTGTTCTATCCTGTGACAGCCTTTCCCTGGTTCTGATGTGGCTCTTGAGTGAGTGTGACACCCTTTCTATTATGCACACTGCAGAATCACATCAGCAATGCATTGTGGTGGGTGTAGGGTATTGGGCTCCGTGATTCCACTAGCTTGTGGCAAATGCTCACGATGTTGGTAGTTGGTAGGCTCTACTCCCATGGTTCTTTTCCCCCTGCTTACTGGGTCAGAGTGTGCCCTGTTTTGTTTTCGGTAGTCCATGATGTAGTGAACATGTTTGTAAGCCAGTTTTAGATCCCTTTCACATGTTAGCCACGTTACAGAACTTAGTTCTTACCTTGAATGTGGCTGAAAGAGGGCATTGTACACCATTCTGCCAGCTCTGACCTACTGCTAATCTCAGTACCAGGGAGATTCGTTGCCAGTGGGGCACAACCTCTGATCTGCAGTTAACTGTGAGTAAGCGTGCTTATTCCAATAAAGGACGTTTTCGGAGAGATTAGTCTTCAGGTGTCAACTGGTGTGCGAATGTTATACGCAGCAACAAGTCCTAGAGGCCTGCTTGTATGCAGGTCCCTGGAGCACTTTTAGTGGGTACCGCAGTGCACTTCAGCCAGGTGGACCCAGGTCCATCCCCCCCTTACCTGTAACACTTGTGCTGGTAAATGGGAGGCCTCCAAAACCCACTGTACCCACATGTAGGTGCCCCCTTCACCCCTAAGAGCTATGGTAGTGTTGTACATTTGTGGGTAGTGG
This sequence comes from Microcaecilia unicolor, assembly GCF_901765095.1. Taxonomy (NCBI): domain Eukaryota; kingdom Metazoa; phylum Chordata; class Amphibia; order Gymnophiona; family Siphonopidae; genus Microcaecilia; species Microcaecilia unicolor. Next base: position 638,445,453 of record NC_044032.1, read on the forward strand.
GTTTTGGGGGAGGGGGGTTGGGTGCTCAGCACCCGTGGTAAGGAAGCTATGCATGTGGGAGCGTTGTCTGAAGTCCACCGCACTGACCTCTAGGGGGCAATTTTAGTTTCCATTATCGCTAAAAAAAAACGTCCAGCTGAAAAACGTCCATTTTTTCGAAAATACAGTCTGTCCTGCTCTTCACGTACCCGTTTTCGGACATAGACACCCATGGAGATAGGCGTTCGCGTTCGATTATGCCCCTCCACATCAACCGGCTCACCTTTATCCTCATATTTATTCACGCCTTCAAAGAAATGATGCAAATTGGTGAGACAAGACTTCCCTTGGCTGAATACATGCTGACTCTATCCCATTAAACCATGTTTGTCTATGTGTTCTGTAATTTTATTCTTTATAATAGTTTCCACTATTTTGCCCAGCACTGACATCAGGTTTAGCAGTCTGTAATTTCTCAGATCACCCCTAGAACCCTTTTAAAAAATTGGCATCACATTGGCCACCCTCCAATCTTCAGGTATTACGGACAATTTTAACAGATTACATATTACTAACAGCAGATCAGCAATTTCATGCTTGAGTTCTTTGAGTACCCTTGGATGCATGCTATCTGGTCCAGGTGATTTACTAATCTTTAATTTGTCAATTTGGTTCAGTACATTTTCCAGGTTCACCGAGATGATGTTCGATATCTAAGAAAGCTCTTTTGAGCTATTTTTTATATGTGTTTATTATTAGCATAGTTCGCCTTTTTTAGATTTCATATATATGTATTTTTTACCTATTTTTCAACATGCTACATCTATATTAGGCCAACATTTATACAATATTCCTATTTATTTGCAAATATCCCCCCCCCCTTTTTTTAGATATCAAATGTCATCTGTATCATATTAGGCATTGCTTGATATCAGCATACATCCAACTAAGATATGTACTTGGACCACCATGTTCTTTATATATTACATATTTTATCACCATCATTATGATGATGATTTTTATCTATTTCATGTTTGTTATACCAGAATATAGGTCACTGATATGTTTATTTTTTCATTTTATGTATTCATGCTGTTGTCAAATGTAAAATAATCTTCTACATATATATTTGTCATATTTAAATTGATTTTAATTTGTAACCATGTATACCTGTAGACTCCTGAGGAAGGCCGTTGTAGCCCGATATACGACTTGTGTCGAGTCTTAGATGCCCCAATAGAAGTGTTATTTAGACATCGTCTGCTGTCCTTTCTTTTGTCACCCTTCTTGTGACTGTTTTTTTTTTGGCCTTTAGTATGCAACCATTAAAAAAAAATGAGTCTGCGTGCTTTTTCCGTCACATTCTTTGCAGGTGGTAAGGACTATGTGAGGTAGGAAATAAAAAATAATTTGTCCTGGTTTGAGTGTTTCCGGTGATGCGGTCCTGGGGCGGAAGTCCGGCCGATTCCCACGCGGTGTGCAGCCTGAGATAACATTATTAGTAAGTGCAATTAAATTGATTTGAAAGACATTTAATATGTAAGTTAGGTTTAAATATACAGGGACATATAGAAGATAAATGGTATTAATGTTTTTGCAGTTGTGGTTCCTCCTGACGAAGGAGACGAAATGCCGATCAGCATCGAGGAACTGGCATAGAGAGATGTTTTCAAACTTGGATACACGCTCCTAGCCTCCATTTTGTGTGGGTTTTGGACATTTTCAGCGATATTTACTCTCAACAAATAACATCACTGTGGTTGGCAGCACAGTCCAACCCTACATACATTTGTTTTGATCGATGCTTTAATGGAACAATGAACAATAGATCACGCGGGTTTCGTTTAGAACCCACATATATTATGGAAGTAATGATTGAGTACTTGGCATCAGATTAAATTTGTTTTCATGACTTGATGTACTGGTCTTGAGAGAATCACTGATAACCACACATTGTTGTGTATAAATATATGGATGGCAGTAACGTAAGGCTATTCAAGTGAAACCATGTTATACAATATATGTAATGGTGAATATATGTAATTGTGTATGAGTGACTGATATATTTATTGTTAATAAAATAAAAGATTGTTTATAAGTTCTGGAGTCTTTAGTGGAGATACATATAATAACTGACTCCGGTTTTTTAACAAAGAACCCTATAGAATATTGGTTGTTTAGTAACATTGTCATATAGGGAGATGGCTGCCGGCGGGTGGGACTCTAAAACCGGGCTTTCGGAGGACCGCATTACGGAATTACTGGGTGGCGTCCGTTTGTTTTCAAGTACACAGTTGGAACCAGATAGCTCGTGGGATGAAGTTCTTCGAGTCCATAAGGCATTGGTGCGTGCTGAGTTACACTCGGCAGCACTCATTGAGTACTGTCATGTACAACGGGTTCCTAGGGGTCTTCGGATCCCTAAGGAGCCCAGATTTCTAGGCAATGATCAATATGTTTCTAGATGGAACTCTGTAATCACACAATGCTCATTGGACTTGATGTTACTCACAATCGATGCCCTCCAGGAGGAGATGCTCAGTATTAGGGATGATTTAACATCTAAACAGAACGCTATGCGTATAGCACAAGATAAAAACCTCTATGATAAAAATTTGGAAGAACATAATGCAAAAATAGATGCTTACAATAAGGAACAACGCGCCATCAAGGTAGCTAAATTTCGTCGCGATGAGTATGATTACACTAAAGGATATATATATAGTTGGATGGATAAAAAAAGACGTAGTCGTAGAGGCAGACCAGGTGGTAGAAAGGTAGCATTTAAATTATCATCTAGCGAGTCATCTGGTGATGATGACAAGTCAAATAAAAAAGTTTTTACATCAGAAACGAGAACCGGGACGTTACAGGACCCTATGGTTATGCTACCAGAGTCTTTTTACGCATACCACAACTGCCGCCGGTCGTGCCACACGATTCCAAACAGAGCAACAAATCCATCAAACCCAAACGGAATCTCAGGAAATAAACACAGTCATTAATATATCAAGCAATAGATTGACAGTGACACAGGAGGAAACCTTGGCCAGAGGTTTATCATTTGTTCCTTCGAACAGATATGATCCTTTTGCGACCAGAAGAGGCTTACATAGATTTTTCCGGGATTTAAGATTACGCCTCCATTTTGGTAACCCCGCTCCGACAGATGGTAATAGACCTCTTGTTAAACCAGGAACTAAATCCCGATGGATGCCTCCTGGAGCCATTGATCCTTCTATTGCCGCCTACCAAAAATTGGTTTTAGCGGCAGTAGACAATTTAGAAACTTATGACTGTTTGCAAGCAAGCAATTTGTCGCATAAACAACGCCAAAGCATCAAAGATTTGGCTAATAATACTAACATCATAATACAACGGGCAGACAAAGGCGGGTCCACGGTAATTATGGACAGGGACAAATATATGGCTGAGGGCTTGAGCCAATTAAATCAGACACAATATTACACCCCCATTGATCATGATCCCACCAAGTGGTTGCAGGATCAAATATATAACTGTGTAGCAAGGGCAGTACAGAACGGGGTCCTTACTCGTACTGATCAAAAATATTTATGTCATCCTAGTCCAAAAGTACCATATATTTATTTTGTCCCTAAGGTCCATAAATCTCCCGTGGACCCGCCAGGTCGCCCCATAGTATCCACTCGTGATTCGGTATTAGAACCTATATCTAAATATGTTGACAAATTACTTAATCCTATAGTCAAACAAGCTACATCTTTTGTACGTGATTCCATGCACTTTATTCAGATATTAGATCATATAGAAGAGTGCAAGGGTGAGGAGTTTTATATGGTGGGGCTTGATGTGGTTGCTCTATATACGAACATTCCACAAACACAAGCCATTCAATTAGCTTGTGATCATTTTATTGATCTACAATTACCTTTTTCTAAAATTGAAGTGTTAAAAACATTATTGACTCTAGTGATAGGGCACAATTATTTTCAATTCAATGAACAATTTTATGTACAGACCCGGGGAGTGGCGATGGGTGCTACAGTTGCCCCATCCCTCGCCTGTTTATACATGACACAATTTGAAAACATGCATGTTTATACATCACGGTGGTATCACCACGTAGTCATGTGGAAAAGGTACATTGACGACGTCATTCTATTTTGGCGTGGTCCTCTTAACACCCTTAATGCATTTATTGACGGCCTTAACAATGCTGATTCCAATATTAAATTTACCTTTAGATGGAATACTCATGAACTTGACTTTTTGGATATCAAAATTATTAGAACATTGGATGGTAGATTTGCTACTACAATTTACCGTAAACCCACCGATAGGAACACCCTTTTACATTATCAGAGCTTTCATCATAAAGCTCTGAGAAAGGGTGTTCCGGTGGGTCAATTTTTGAGGCTACGCCGTATATGTTCATCTGTTAATGAATTTAAAAGTCAAGCTGCAGTCATGAAAGATAGATTCATAGAGCGTGGTTACCCTAAGCAAGTTATACGAAATGCATACAAGAGGGCTTTATATGCCCACCGTCCTTGGTTGTTTCACACAGCACAAGGGTCTTCTAATAATGCTATGGCATGCATTATTCCGTTTTCACATAGAGCGGTGGGCATTTCCTCAATTATTTATAGGTATTGGCATGTGTTGTCTGTTCATTCAGAATTTAGGGAACGTCCCAAAGTGGCCTATACAAGACAGGCCAATATAGGGGAACTACTTAAACGTCACACACGTCAAAATAGTTTGGGTAGACACTCCCCCTGTGGTAGATGTGTATATTGTTGCTATTCAGCAGATATTAGTATAATTAACATCCCACATAGTGATAAAAAAATTTTTCTGCGACAAAATACCACATGCACTAGTGAAAGTGTAGTCTATTGTATATGGTGCCCGTGTGCACTTTTTTACATAGGCCATACAAAAAGACAATTGAAGAATCGTCTGGCGGAACATGTTAGTAATTTAAGATTAAAGAAAAAAGAAAGTCCGCTAGTAGCTCATTGGCAGCGATACAATCATACGATAGAACAACTTCAGTGCGCTGCATTGACGCAAATTGTACCTAATAACAGAAGTGGGGACATTAGCGCTCGTCTACTGCAGGTGGAACAGCGATACATCTACACATGGGGTACAGTAGCACCGAATGGCCTCAATTTGGAGGTCGAATGGGTGTGACGATATGACGTTACGTTTGCTTTTATTTGGGTATTTAACGCTGGCTTCCCTGTTCATGTTTGAGTGTTTCCGGTGATGCGGTCCTGGGGCGGAAGTCCGGCCGATTCCCACGCGGTGTGCAGCCTGAGATAACATTATTAGTAAGTGCAATTAAATTGATTTGAAAGACATTTAATATGTAAGTTAGGTTTAAATATACAGGGACATATAGAAGATAAATGGTATTAATGTTTTTGCAGTTGTGGTTCCTCCTGACGAAGGAGACGAAATGCCGATCAGCATCGAGGAACTGGCATAGAGAGATGTTTTCAAACTTGGATACACGCTCCTAGCCTCCATTTTGTGTGGGTTTTGGACATTTTCAGCGATATTTACTCTCAACAAATAACATCACTGTGGTTGGCAGCACAGTCCAACCCTACATACATTTGTTTTGATCGATGCTTTAATGGAACAATGAACAATAGATCACGCGGGTTTCGTTTAGAACCCACATATATTATGGAAGTAATGATTGAGTACTTGGCATCAGATTAAATTTGTTTTCATGACTTGATGTACTGGTCTTGAGAGAATCACTGATAACCACACATTGTTGTGTATAAATATATGGATGGCAATAACGTAAGGCTATTCAAGTGAAACCATGTTATACAATATATGTAATGGTGAATATATGTAATTGTGTATGAGTGACTGATATATTTATTGTTAATAAAATAAAAGATTGTTTATAAGTTCTGGAGTCTTTAGTGGAGATACATATAATAACTGACTCCGGTTTTTTAACAAAGAAACCTATAGAATATTGGTTGTTTGGTATGGGCATGTGCCAAACCTGAAATTACCGCCAGGGGAGCATGCTAGTCTGGCAGTAGTCTCGTATTGGCACATGTTGCACGCATGTAGAAACTAATGCACCTTTGTAAAAGGGCCGGCACCCGGTCAAAAGAAACCAGACAAAAAAAAGTTCCAAACAAAAAACGTTCCCGACATAAAAGTCCCTGACAAAATAGACTCCTGACAAAAGGGCCTGATGAAATAGATTTATTTTTGAATGGTACGAATTTGAAGGGTACAAAGAAGTGGAGGAGCCATAAATTACTGAGAAAGTTCACGGCTTCTCGCTTGAAAGTCCTGGCACCTGCCTACGGCTTGACTTCACTATCCACACTTGGTATCTAGTGTTTTTGTCATGGTCTGTTTAGGATTTAGTCTGTTTTGTTGGGGGTTTTTTGTCGGTTTTTTTTTGTATGGTCTATTATGTCGGGGTGCCAAAAAGGCTCTTAAGTTTGGTGGACAAATTAGGTCACCAAAATAGCTGAATCTTCTATGGATCTTATTACCATACGTACAAGATGTAGAGTACCTCTATAAATCTTGTATGGTATCTTAGTTACAAACCTTTAACTCTTCTCAATGTTTTGTTAATCTAAATGTAAAAATAAAAATTAGGAGGCAAAGAGATTGGTCAAACAAGTCATCATTGGTGTAAAAACCTCCTATCCGCCTTTGTTGAATAAACCAAAAATATACGTTTTTATTTGACAATAACTTTCATTCAACAACTGTATATAGTGAAACGTTACTTAGTTTCTAAATGGCTTGAAATGATCATTGGCTGCTTTTTTATATATAAACGCTGTGAACTCTTGGGTAGAGGTCCCTACGGGGATCTGTTTTGCTATGGCTTCACCTGTACACCTCACCTCTTGTTGTGACAATCTCTTATGCTATGTAACCAGCCAGCGCTAAATATTGGCTTGGCCTACTAAGTTTAAACTGGCCAAATACACCCAGATATGCAAGACCAGTCAAGGGAAATGGCCCTGCACTGAAAATCTGGGCTGACCTCCTGCAGTCTGATTTATATTTTGCTCACACCTTTTTCAGTAGTAGCTCTAGGTGAGGTATATTTAGGTACCCTGAATAATTCTCTGTTCCAGGAGGGCTCATAATCTAAGTGTGTACCTGAAGCAATGGAGGGTTAAGCGACTTGCCTAAGATCACAAGGAACAGCAGTGGGATTTGAACTGTCCACCTCTGGATTGCAAGACTGGTGCTCTAACCACTAGGCCACTTCTCTGCATTCTCTGTAGAACCCCAAAGAATAGCAAGATTCTGGAATCGTAAAGAGTAACAGGATTCCATGCAGAATCTCAAAGAGTAGCAACATTCCATTTAGATTTTGCTCAAGCCTTTTTTAGTAGTAGCTCAAGGTGAGTTACATTCAGGTACACTGGATATTTCTCTGTCCCAGGAGGGCTCACAATCCTAAGTTTGTACCTGAGGCAATGGAGAGTTAAGTGACTTGCCCAAGATCACAAGGAGCAGCAGTGGGATTTGAACTGACCACCTCTGGATTGCAAGACCAGTGCTCTAACCACTAGGCCACTCCTCCACAGGGTATGTGGTTTGGATTCACATTTTATTTCTTTTTGTAAAAATCACATTATGGAAGAAATAGGCAAAGAAAAAAATGAGCATCTGTAACATTCAGCATTTTGAAGGTTATGGGGATATTCATCCGTGAGTCTTTCTTTCTATTTTCTTGTGCTGAGGTTTACAATTTTATCAAGGCTGACATTTAGAAAAAGAAAAAAAAGACATTGCATGAACTGTATATGCTAAAGGAAGCCTTCCCTTCCACGAAATGACTCTGACATTTGTTACCTGAAATAGAATTACAAGTTCTTATATTTTTTTGAAGTGAAATAGATTTAGTATTCCTTTGAAGCCTCCCTTGCAAATGCAGTAAAAGAAAATACAAGGGTTAAATACGATAGCCAATTATTGCAAGGGCTGGGTGAAAAAAATAGCGCTATTTTCAGAATGCGCACAATATGAAATCTTAACAGCTCGCAGAATGCCATATTTTCCTTTTACTTTAAATAATACATATTTGCCTATACTTCATTGCCATAGATTAAACATCAGTATGATATCTGAAGACAGATTTATTATAGCCTGGGAATGTGCTCAGCACAGTCCATTCATAATGCAAAATATTTTCATCTAAAATTCAGAGCGTTATTTTAGTGAGCATGTAAATCATTTCTAAGAGATGAGACCTATTTTTTTTTTTTATTGACAAGAATCAACTGGAGCTGAAAATGAATGGCAACGTCCATACTATAAGGAGAACTGAGCCTCTAGGGGGATAAAAGTATGTGACTTTTTTCTCTTAATGTGCTTGTTTCCGTGGTTTTTCTACAAATGGAGTGGAGGAGTGGCCTAGTGGTTAGGGTGGGTGGTGGACTTTGGTCCTGGGGAACTGAGGAACTGAGTTTGATTCCCACTTCAGGCACAGACAGCTCCTTGTGACTCTGGGCAAGTCACTTAACCCTCCATTGCCCCATGTAAGCCGCATTGAGCCTGACATGAGTGGGAAAGTGCAGGGTACAAATGTAACAAAAATAAAATAGATACTATTGGAGATTCTACATGGAATGTTGCTATTCCACTAGCAACATTCCATGTAGAAGCCTGCGCGGCCACATTGGTGATCTGCAAGGGCCGACTGCCAGTGGAATAGCAACATTCCATGTAGAATCTCAAATAGTAGCAACAGTGGAGGAGTGGCCTAGTGGTTAGGGTGGTGGACTTTGGTCCTGAGGAACTGAGTTCGATTCCCACTTCAGGCACAGGCAGCTCCTTGTGATTCTGGGTATGTCACTTAACCCTCCATTGCCCTGTGTACAAATAAGTACCTGTATACAATATGTAAGCTGCATTGAGCCTGCCATGAGTGGGAAAGCGCGGGGTACAAATGTAACAAAAATAAAAAAAAATGTCTGTTTAGTTTCTCACAAAGAGACAAAAAGAATAAAGCTGAAATAATTGCACAGACCTGAAACAATTGTCTAGTGGCCAGAGGATCTTCTACGGTACATTGTTTTCCGACCTTATGGCCCCTAACACACAATACCACTTTAAGGGGCCCTATTATTTAGGCACACCGAAAAATGGCCTGCCTTTTGGGCCTCAGCCTTACTGCCACCCCTGGACTAAACAATAAGGTCTCGCACGTTAACTGGGCGGTAATCATCAGTGCACACACACTTCTGAATACTGCCCGGTTAGCGTTACATGGTAGAAAATATAAATTATTTTCTGCTGCTCATTTTGGACGTGCATCAAAATTAGAAGTACTGACCGGGGCATGCTGTAGCCAGGCGGTAGTTCTAAATTGACGTGCGTTATATGCACATAGGCGCCTATCCTGCTTATTTTCGATGGAGAAGGCGGGCCATCTTCCGACACAAATCGGGAGATGGCCGGCCTTCTCCTACGGCCGGCAAAATCGGTATAATCGGAAGCCGATTTTGGCCGGCTTCAACTGCTTTCCGTCGCAGGGCCGGCCAAAGTTCAAGGGGGCGTGTCGGCAGTGTATCGAAGGCGGGATGGGGGCGTGGTTAAGAGATGGCCGGCTGCGGCCAATAATGAAAAAAAGAAGGCCGGCTCTGACAAGCATTTGGCCAACTTTACTTGGTCCTTTTTTGTTCATGACCAAGCCTTGAAAAGGTGCCCGAACTGACCAGATGACCATCGAAGGGAATCGGGGATCACCTCCCCTTACTCCCCCAGTGGTCACCATTCCCCTCCCACACACAAAAAAAAAATTCAATACATTTTTTTGCCAGCCTCAAATGTCATACCCAGCTCCATCACAGCACTATGCAGGTCCCTGGAGCAGTTTTTAGTGGTTACTGCAGTGCAATTCAGGCAGGCGGACCCAGGCCCATCCCCCCTCCCACCTGGTGGTAAATGGGAGCCCTCCAAAACCCACCAGAAACCCACTGTACCCACATCTAGGTGCCCCCCGTTACTCTTTAAGGGCTATGGTAGTGATGTACAGTTGTGGGTAGTGAGTTTTTTTTTTTTTGGGGGGGGGGGGGTTTGGGGGGCTCAGCACCCAAGGTAAGGGAGCTATGCACCTGGGATCAATTTATGAAGTCAATTGAACAGAACAAATGCAGTATCGCTAGAGCAAAAGTAGAAACCTAATACGAAAACAAAGCTCTAGCAACGGAATGACCAGCGCTTAGTCAAAAAAATGGAGAAAAAGCCCTCAGAAACCGTGGGTAAATTGCCCAGGGTTTAGTGCGTGGTTACATGTTATTCACATTGACCTATAACACACGTCACAGTTCTATCACTGGGCAAAAATCTCCATTTTAAACAGGCTCATAATTTTTTAGCCTTAATGTTGCTATTAAACAAAGTGAATTCCTCTTAAAACATTCAAAAATATTTTTCAAGTAAATTTTTCTCTTTCAAGTGAATTTTACTTCTTCTTTTTTTCTTTTCTCGTCTTGATAAAGTCGCTTTCTAAGGTGACTTTAACCACAACAGCATTTCAAAAAGATTTTTTACTTAGCTTTTCAATCAGGCACTCTTCTACGGGAACCCGTTTCGCCTAGAAACGCGGCTTCATCAGGAACGTAGTGCTTTAGAGTTATGCTGAAGATTTTAGGTGGAAGCATGAAGTTTTTCAAAATGGTGCCTAAAATCTTCAGGATAACTATAACTATATCTATAACTATATCTATCTATCTATCTATCTATCTATCTATATCTATCTATATCTATATCTATCTATATATACTACTACTACTACTATTTAACATTTCTAAAGCGCTACTAGGGTTACGCAGCGCTGTACAATTAAACATAAAGGACAGTCCCTGCTCAAAGAGCTTATAATCTAAATGACAAGCGAACAGTCAGTCTAATAGGGTAGTCAAATTGGGGCAGTCGGATTTCCTGAGAGGTGAGAGTTAGGTGCCGAAGGCAGCATTGAAGAGGTGGGCTTTGAGCAAAGACTTGAAGATGGACATGGAGGGGGCTTGGCGCAAGGGCTCAGGAAGGTTGTTCCAGGCATAGGGTGAGGCGAGGCAGAATGAGCGGAGTCTGGAGTTGGCGGTGGTGGAGAAGGGTACCAAGAGGAGGGATTTGTCCTGTGAACAGAGGTTTCGGGCTGGAACGTAAGGGGAGATGAGGGTAGAGAGGTAGTGAGGGGCAGCAGACTGAGTGCATTTGTAGGTAAGAAGGAGAAGCTTGAACTGAATGCGGTATCTGATTGGAAGCCAGTGAAGTGACCTGAGGAGAGGGGTGATATGAGCAGATCAGTTCTGGTGGAATATAAGACGTGCAGCAGAGTTCTGGACAGATTGAAGGGGGGATAGATGGCTAAGTGGGAGGCCGGTGAGGAGTAGGTTGCAGTAGTCAAGGCGCGAGGTAATGAGAGCGTGGACAAGGGTTCGGGTGGTGTGTTCAGAGAGGAAAGGGCGAATTTTGCTGATGTTGAAGAGGAAGAAGCGACAGGTCTTGGCTATCTGCTGGATATGCGTGGAGAAGGAGAGGGAGGAGTCGAAGATGACTCCGAGGTTGCGGGCAGATGAGACGGGGAGGATGAGGGTGTTATCAACTGAGATGGAAAGTGGAGGAAGAGGAGAAGTGGGTTTTGGTGGAAAGATGATGAGCTCGGTCTTGGACATGTTCAGTTTCAGGTGGCGGTTGGACATCCAGGCAGCAATGTCAGATAAGCAGGCCGATATTAAATATAGATAGATAGATAGATAGATAGATAGATAGATAGATAGATAGATAGATAGATAGATAGATAGATAGATAGATATAGGGTTTCTGGGTAAGTTGCAGAGGGGAATGTTTCTGGTTGCTGAATAACAGTAGGGGAGGAGTTAGAAGTCAATACATGTTGTTGTTGTTGTGGTTTGCACGAGGTCTTTGGTTGCCTCTACAAACTAATTAGGTGATAGCAATCAATTACTGTCATTAACAAGCAATTGGCAGTTACATTCTGAGCTGCCCTGCACCCTGTTCTATAAGATGTGCTCCTAAATTGCATAGCGCACAACTCCATATGGGGTGTGGCAATGGGAGGATCAGGGGCATTCCCAGAAATTAGGCAGAATGTTATGAATAATGCTTTAGTGTGTATCATTTCAGTGCCTATATTTGGGTACCATTTACAGAATCTAGCCCTTAGTGCAGAACTATAAGGGAAGCATACATGGTGGTGGAGCATGGGCGTGTTATGGGCCTGTTACCAACCATCAAACACAACTTCAGAATAGGAAGAGGAAGTTGCATCAGCAAGAAGGCTCGAGGCTGGTGGGAGCAGCAAGTAGGAGTTGCTGCTCATTGGCAACAAAGAACTCAGGGGTCCTTTTAACAAGCTGCGGTAAAAAGGGCCCTGCAGTAGCAGCGGGGGTCATTTTTGCCATTCTCCAGGGCCCTTTTTACCGTAGCGGGTAAAAAGCCCCTAAAAAAGATGGCCATGTGGTAAGATTATTCTTACCATGTTGGCCATGCATGAGGGAGCACTTACCACCAGCCACTGAAGTGGCGGTAAGGGCTCCCACAGTATCTGGCCTTAACTGGGCAGTGCACGTGCTGTGCTAGAAATTACAGAATTATTTTCTTAGAGTGGAGGAGTGGCCTAGTGGTTAGAGCACCGGTCTTGCAATCCAGAGGTGGCCGGTTCAGATCCCACTGCTGCTCCTTGTGATCTTGGGAAAGTCACTTAACCCTCCATTGCCTCAGGTACAAACTTAGATTGTGAGCCCTCCTGGGACAGAGAAATATCCAGAGTACCTGACTGTAACTCACCTTGAGCTACTCCTGAAAAAGGTGAGAGCAAAATCTAAACAAATAAGATTCTGGAATCTTAAAGAGTGACAAGATTCCATGCAGAATCACAAAGAGTAGCAACATTCCATGTAGAACCTCAAAGAATAGCAAGATACTGGAGTGAAGGAGTGGCCTAATGGTTAGAGCAAGTCTTGCAATCCAGAGGTGGCCAGTTCAAATCCCACTGCTGCTCCTTGTGATCTTGGGCAAGTCACTTAACCCTCCATTGCCTCAGGTACAAACTAGACTATGTACCTGAATGTAACTCACCTCACCCTGAGCTACTACTGAAAAAGGTGTGAGCAAAATCTAAATAAATAAATAATGTTGGAAATAGCACACATTTGAGGTCGAACTACCACTGGCAGTTGTGTAGGGCCAGCAATAGTTCTGGGTTGCTGCATTGCAAGTCCATTGGCACACCACAACCATTTAGTAAAAGGGCCCCTTACGGATTTAAAAGGTATCAGTTAGGATCCATAGGCTGCATGGCAACATTTTTTACTAAGAGGGTTCTAGGCATAATGCTGGGGGAAGTTTATTGCAGAAGGTAGATCCCACTACAGCAAACATAGAATCCTGAAACTTATTGAGTAAAACCTGCTGAAAGGATGGAATAGGCAGTAGATCATGCTGCAAGGAACTAGAAGGAGTCAGAAGGAGGGAGAAAAACAAGGGCGTCTTTGAGGAGTTTCTGCTGTTGGTGAACATTAGACTTTTGTATTGTATATGATACCGAATTGGTAACCAATGTTCTGTCTTCAATAGTAGGGTACTGTGGTTGAACTTTTTTCATGGCTATATTTTGCATGAGCTGCCAACACTGTTCCCGCTAAGCTGAGTCCTGACGGTGGAGGTGCTGTTTCACTATCACATTTTCAATAGTGAGGGACAGGCAAGTTCTTCAGCACTCCAGGGAACCTTCTTGTTCCTAGAGATTGAAAACACAATATTGAAACACCGCCCCCTACTGGTAGCAATGCATTTGGAGGACACCGGCTCAGCTTAGAGGGAACAGTGGTTGCAAGTGATGGAAGTTCCCCAGCCCGAAGTCCTGCAAATAGGGCATTACAGTAGTCAAGGTCTGTAAGCACTAATGAGTGGACCAAAATACAAAGCACTTTTGGACTCAGGAGGTTGCAAATAGAGCAGATCTGGTGTATTTTAAGAAAACATTTCCTGATAACATTGTTAAACTGATTTACTGATTCTATAACTGGGCACTTGCATTTAGTGCCACGCAGGTGCGTAGCTACGTGGGTTCACGGGGGCCTGGGTCCCCTTAGATTTGGCTCTGGACCCCCCTGCTGATGACCCACCGTCACCGTCACCTACCTTTGCTGGTGGAGGACCCCTACCCCCGCAAGCTGTAGTCCTCTTCTTCCTTCGTTCTGTTTTTGAGTCTGACGTCTTGCGGCAAAAATGGCCTTAGCAAGCAGGAAAGACCCGCATAACGGAGTTCTAAGGACTCTTTTTACTGCTGTTTGATAAAAGGGCCCTTACGTCTATTCATATTTTTTTCTAGAATGATAATCTAAATAAGTTCTTTTCTTAAGTGTTTTGTGTTATATTATTCTAATTGGCATGTTTTAAAATTATTATTATCATTGAGTTTTTCCCTCTATGTACTTTGAGTTTCGGTTCTTTTAACAGCAAATTTGAATAGAACCATCTTGTTGATTGGCAGGCAGCTGATCAAGACAGCTTTGAAGTTCCCAGTGTCTATTTAATAGCCGTTCAGGCAGGAATATTTTCCTAGATTGATATGGAGCATGGGCAAGCTAATTCTTTTTGCTCGCTTACACTGTGTTAAAGTAGGCTTTCATGGAGGTATTTTTACTGTAATTTGAAAGCCCCTGCTGAGCAGAGTCTGTAAGGAATGTTAATTTCCTTTTTTTGAAATGTATTTGCAGATGTAGCTGCCAGTGGTGGGGTTTGAAGTAGATCACTTGTCATAGCAGGCTGAAAATACACTTTCATTGGTATGTTTTGTTTTTAATTTTTGATGCCCAATACTTTTTTAAAACTGTGTTTTAAATACTTTTCTTTAATTTTTTTAAAGTCTTTATGGAGATAGGTAAAAAGAGTGTGGGTATTATTACCCAGTACAGAAACTAAAGGGGGTGTGTGGAATAACCAATACAAAAGCTATAACATAGAAGCAATCCACAAAAGGAACTATGGAATACCGCCAAGTGGAAAGTAAAGTTAAGGGAAGGAAAAAGCCTCAAAGACGCTCAGACCCTGCTGGGTTTACAGAGAGCGGTAACGATCTAAACAGATCATGTCTTCATCATTGGCAAAAACCTGAGAGCTCGATATCCGATGCTCAATAGTGCAAATAAAGATGTCCTTTTGGGACCAGAGTTACAAAGTGTAGTGATCAAAGTATCATCTCCTATGTCTATCAACTCACCTTGGGATGGGCGATATTAGACAATGCATACCTTAATCAAATACAAAAGTCAAGCATTAACACATATGCCACCAATGTGCTAGAAAAAGAGCATATATCCTTGCTTGAACCCCGTCTATACATTAAGGAGGCTGCAAACTGCAAGGAATCGAGCCATGATTTACCAACATATCAAACTTGGGAGAACAACTAAGATGCTCAGTATTCCAGTTCACACAAAATGACGAGAAACCTACTATGTCCATGCACAACAAAAAATTCCTGAGAATCGTGGACAGAGAATTCTTTAAAGATGAATTAAATTCTTTCAGGAATATCGGATAGTAGTTTAAAGTTTTTGGGGGTGGGACAGGGTTTATACCAGTGATATGCTGTGTACCAACTGAGTAGGTCAGGGAAATCTTGCTTCGCTTACACTTCGACCCTGGTAGCCTATGTGGTATGAATCAGAAGGTTACGAGGGGGGAAATATAGGGAATGACAGACAGCTGGCAAAAGTAACATTTTGCATTCATGGCTTAGAACTAAAATTAGACTTAAACCCACTAAGGCCTCCACCCAACCCCCCCCCCCAAAAAAAAAAAAAAATCAATATGTTGGTAATTGAGCCCTGTCTTTTAAAGACCACCTGCTGAGTATAACAGCCTGAGAGCCAGGGTTCAAATCCTGCATCTCCCACTGATGCTGTTTGTGACCTTGAAAATGTCACCTTGCCCTTGTCATCAAGTGTAAGCTATCTGGAGACAGAGACATACCTGAATGTAACTCACCTTAACCTACCAATGAAAAAACTTGAGGTAAATCCAAACAAATACATCATTTTGCACATCTTGTACTGCAGAACTGAGGGCTAAGAGTTTCTTTCTATTTTACATCTGTCGAGAATTGCTTTGATGTTCCCATGCATACCTCCTACCCACCCCCACCCTGTTAGACTGTCAATGAAATGCTTGGATGTTTCACTTATATATTCTGTCATCTTCCACATTTGCTTATTTCCGATCTGATGAAGAAGGGCAACCTTCGAAAGCTAATCAAGAAATGTATTAAGTTATGTCCAATAAAAAAGGTATCATCTTATTTTCTTTTCCATGTTTTATTTTGTTTGATTTCTATTGATAACCTTTAAGAGTGGACTAACACGGCTACCACACCTCTCTACATGTAGAACCCCAAAGAATAGCAAGATTCCGGAATGCTAAAGAGTGACAAGATTCCACAGCAGAATCTCAAAGAGTAGCAATGTTCCATGTAGAACCTGATCTGACGAAGAAGGGCAACCTTCGAAAGCTAATCAAGAAATGTATTAAGTTATGTCCAATAAAAAAGGTATCATCTTATTTTCTTTTCCATGTTTTATTTTGTTTGATTTCTATTGATAACCTTTAAGGAATATCGGATGAAACTGAAAGAAGCCAAGAGACAGAGATGTCTGGCGAAAGCGCAAGCGGAAGAACAGATGACCAAAAATGTAAGGAGGGGGCGAGAAAAATTTCTTCAGGTACATTAGTGAAAGGAGGAAGACTAAAAATGAAATTGTGAGACTGAAAGATGCTACGAACCACTATGTGGATAATGATGAAGAAAAAGCAAATTCGCTAAACGAATACTTTTGTTCTGTTTTCACTGAAGAAAATCCTGGAGAAGGACCACGATTGACTGGCAATAGTACATATGAGAATGGAGAGGATATACACTGTTCATAGAAGCGAGTGTGTGCTGGGGGGCGTTTCCAAGATGGCGACTCGATGTTGAATGTGAGCGATCGAGCTACTCTGGATTAAAACTATTACCTTCTCTATTTCCTAAAATGCCTCATACTAAGAGGAAAGGAGCGGTAAAGAACCTACCGCCAACGGTTCGTACCTCTTCGCCTATCCAGACGACGCTTGACCGCTTCACAACAAATCTCACACAAGATACCGGCATTCAGCGGGCCGCTGTGGGTGCCGCCGAAGGAGCGTTGGCCCACCAGGCAATAGAAACAACTCTTTCGCCGCCGGAGGTTAATCCCCCACCTTGTCCAGCTCATCAACGGGAGAGGGGGTCAGACCCGATTGCTTCGGAAGACGAGGGCGACGGATCTGTGGATGGCGGCTCCCCCCCAGCGAGAGCAGAGGAATCATTCTTGGAGCTTCGGGCTCCCCAGGTGGTGACACTGGAATTGATCTGGAAAGCCATACAAGATCTTACAAAGACGGTAGTGAATTCAGCCCGGGAGACCACATTACTTGTGAGTAAAGTTAATGACTTAACTGAAACTGTGGAAAACCTTAAAACAGATACAACAACTAGAATTGATTCAATTCAATCGGAAGTAGCGACTTTGAAAATGATTAATACAGCTTTGATTAAAGATAAGTTGGCGATACTGAGGAAGATTGAACAAATGGAAAATTTTAACAAACGTCTCAATTTAAGAATATTGAACTTTCCTGTAATAAATGGCCTGAGTCCGATGGAATTATTTCGAAAGTATTTGATTGAAAACTTACAATACTCCCCATCTCATATTCCTCCAGTAAATAAAATTTACTACATTCCTTTGTCTAAAAAGAAAGATGGGGCAATGAAAGAAATCGGAGACCAGGCCGTTTGTGTAGGGAACGAACAAGAAATACAAGATCTTTCAATGTTTCTGGAACAATCTTTTTCAGTGGTTACCCAACGTCAAACTTTGATCATATCGTTAGTTTTTGAACAAGATCTCAGTGCTATATTAAAATTGTATTTTAAAAATTCCAAGAAAATCTTTTGTGGATCCTGGGTTTGAATATACCCGGATGTGACTAAAAATACTCAAGACAGGAGGAAATTATTCCTTGCACTTCGAGAGGAAACTCGGGCAATGGGAGCCTCATTCCTTTTGTCCTATCCATGTAAATGTATTGTAAAATATTTAAATGTTAAATATGTTTTCTTTGAGCCTGAGCAACTAAAAAGTTTCTTGGATCAAAAAAGGCTCTCCAGTGGATCCCAGTGAATAGTTTAACAACTGATTAATATATTAAGAAAGTGAATTTTGAGTTAGGCCGATTCCTTTATGATTTTGCATTTAAAAGATCTCCTTATCTTTATGGAATAACCCCCAACTTTGAGGTCTAAGAAAGAGATTAATAATAATGATATGTGTTTTGTGAAAACTTTTTGTTTAAAACAAATTTCTAACTCTGTGTTACTTTTACAAGATGTAAGGCTTGTTAAAATAAATAAATAAATAAATAAATAAATAAATAAATAAAAAAGAAGCGAGTGTGTATGAACAACTTGAAAATCTAAAGGTCGAGAAAGCCATGGGACCAGATGGGATCCACCCCAGGATACTGAGGGAGCTCAGAGAGGTTCTGGCGGGTCCTCTTAAAGATTTGTTTAATAAATCCCCTGGAGACGGGAGAGGTTCCGTGGGATTGGAGAACAGCGGATGTGGTCCCTCTTCAAAAAAGTGGGGATAGGGAAGAAGCTGGAAACTACAGGCCGGTAAGTCTCACTTCGATTATTGGAAAAGTAATGGAAGCGATGCTGAAGGAAAGGATAGTGAATTTCCTAGAAGCCAATAAGTTGCAAGATCCGAGACAACATGGTTTTACCAAAGGGAAATGACCAAAGGGAAATCGTGCCAAACAAATCTCATTGAATTCTTTCACTGAGTGACCTGAGAACTGAATCAGGAACGTGCTATAGACGTAATCTACTTAAATTTCAGCAAAGCTTTTGACACGGTTCCCCACAGGAGGCTCTTGAATAAACTGGACAGGCTGAAGATAGGACCCAACGTGGTGAACTGGATTAGGAACTGGTTAACGGACAGATGCCAAAGAGTGGTTGTAAATGGAATTCACTCGGATGAGGGAAAGGTGAGCAGTGGAGTGCCTCAGGGATCGGTGCTGGGCCGATTCTGTTCAATATATTAGTGAGTGACATTGCTAAAGGGTTAGAAGGTAAAGTTTCCGTTTTTGCGGATGACACAAAGATTTGTAACAGAGTGGACACCCCGGAGGGAGTGGAAAACATGAAAAAGGATCTGCAGAAGCTAGAAGAATGGTCTAAGGTTTGGCAATTAAAATTCAATGCAAAGAAATGCAAAGTGATGCACTTAGGGAATAGAAATCCACGGGAGACGTATGTGTTAGGTGGTGAGAGTCTGATATGTACAGACAGGGAGAAGGATCTTGGGGTGATAGTATCTGAGGATCTGAAGGTGAAGAAACAGTGTGACAAGGCGGTGGCCGTAGCTAGAAGGTTGCTAGGTTGTATAGAGAGAGGTGTGACCATCAGAAGAAAGGAGGCACCACTTGGAGTATTGTGTTCAGTTTTGGAGGCCGTATCTTGGTAAGGATGTAAAAAGAATTGAAGCGGTGCAAAGAAAAGCTACAAAAGTGGTATGGGATTTGAGTTACAAGACGTATGAGGAGAGACTTGCTGACCTGAGCACGCATACCCTGAAAGAAAGGAGAAACAGGGGTGATATTATACAGACTTTCAAATATTTGAAAGGTATTAATCTGCAAACAAACCTTTTCCGGAGAAGGGAAGGCGGTAGAACTAGAGGACATGAAATGAGGTTGAAGGGGGGCAGACTCAAGAAAAACGTCAGGAAGTATTTTTTCACGGAGAAAGTGGTGGATACTTGGAATGCCCTCCCGCGGGAGGTGGTGGAGATTAAAACTGTGACAGAATTCAAAAATGCATGGGATAAACATAAAGGAATCCTGTTCAGAAGGAATGGATCCTCAGAAGCTTAGCAGAGATTGGGTGGCAGCACCAGTGGTTGGGAGGCAGGGCAGACTTCTATGGTCTGTGCCCTGAAAATGGCAGATACAAATCAAGGTCAGGTGTAGCGCTTCAGTGTGCGAAGGAAGAGCGGGACTTGGGGGTGATTGTGTCGGACGACCTTAAAGCTTTCAAACAGGTAGAAAAAGTGATGGCCAAAGCCAGAAGGATGCTTGGGTGCATAAAGAGAGGCATGACCAGCAGGAAAAATGAGGTGATAGTGCCGTTGTATAAGTCTCTGGTGAGGCCTCATTTGGAGTACTGCGTGCAGTTCTGGAGACCGCACCTAAGGAAAGATATAAACAGAATGGAGTCGGTCCAGAGGGCGGCTATGAAATTAGTAAGCGGTCTTGAATGCAAAAATGATAGGGACAGGTCTATGAACCTCAACATGTATACGGTGGAAGAGAGAAGGGAGAGAGGAGACACGAAAGAAACATTTAAATTTCTCAAGGGCATTTATATACAGGAAGAGAGCCTTTTTCAAATGAAAGAGAGCTCTGGAATGAGGGGGCATATGACAAAGTTAAGAGGGAAAAGGCTTAGGAGTAACCTAAGGAAATATTATTTCACAGAAAGGGTGGTGGAGGCATGGAATGGCCTCCCGGTAGAGATGGTGGAGTAGAGGACTGTTCCAGAATTTAAAAAGGCATGGGATAAGCATGTGGGATCGCTTAGGAACAGGAAGAATTAGGGGTTACAGAGGATGGGCAGACTGGATGGGTCATATGGCCTTGATCTGTCATCATGTTTCTATATTTCTTCTATGTTTCTATAAGGGTCAAATGGCCCATTCAGTTTTCCTAAGAGATTCTACGTGCCTATCCCACGCTTTCTTAAATTCTGACGCAGTTCATGTCTCCACGACCTCCACTGGGAGGCCATTCCATGCATCCACCACCCTTTCCGTGAAAGAGTATTTTCTTAGATTACTCCTACGCCTATTTCTTCTTAACTTCATCCTATGCTCTCTCATTCCAGAATTTTCCTTCATTGGAAAAAGGCTAATCTCCTGTACATTAATGCCACTAAAGTATTCAAACATCTCTATCATATCCTCTCTCTCCTGCCTCTCTTCCAGTGTATACCAAGGGCTTAGCCAGACATTGGCGGGAGGGGGGTCCAGAGCCAAAAGTGTGTGGGGGGGGGGGCACATTTTAGCCCGCCTTCCCCATCCGCTGCCCCTCCCTGCCACTTCCGCCCCACCCCCTGTCGCCCCTCCCCGCCACTTCCGACCCTGCTGCTGCCACTGCCTCAGCAAGGTAACTTTGCTGGCGGAGGTCCCCAACCCCCGCCAGCCAAAGCCTTCTTCAGCGCCGGTCTCTGGCGTGCCGTGTTCGCTGATCTGTGCTGCTTTTTTGAGTCCTGATGTCCTGCACGTGCCAGTTTCACTTAATGGTGTCCTGTTACCTAGGTAACCTAGATGGGATGCTGCAGGACCTTGGAGCATGTGCAATCACACAGCTCTTACTGATTTATTTGAGTTTGCTCATCACTGCCACCTAAGATCGCCCAGGTGACACAGTTTTGGTACCCCACTCCTTAGATCTCCTAAACTTAAAGCCCACCTGTTTACCACTGTTTTTGACTCCTAATCACTGCTCACTTGCCCTGTCCTTTTATCCTCACCTCTTTATTCCCTTACCCTTAATTGTTCTGTCTGTTTGCCTGTCTTAATTAGATTGTAAGCTCTTTGAGCAGGGACTGTCTTTTTTGTGTATGGTGTACAGTGCTGCATATGCCTTGTAGCGCTATAGAAGTGATAAGTAGTAGTAGTAGTAATGTAGAAGCCTGCCCTTGCAGATCAGCAACGCGGCCGCGCAGGCTTCTGTTTCTGTGAGTCTGACGTCCTGCACATATGTGCAGGACATCAGACTCACAGAAACAGAAGCCTGCGCGGCTGCATTGCTGATCTGCAAGGGCAGGCTTCTAGATGGAATGTTGCTAGTGGAAGAGTAGCCTAGTGGTTAGTGCAGTGGAACATGGGATGTTTTTACTATTTGAGATTCTGGAATGTTGCTATTACTTGAGATTCTACATGGAATGTTGCTATTCCACTAGCAACATTCCGTATTTAGATTGTGAGCTCTTTCAGCAGGGACTGTCTTTTCATGTATGGTGTATAGCGCTGCGTATGCCTTGTAGCGCTATAGAAGTGATAAGTAGTAGTAGTAGATCTGCAATGGGACCCTCTCTGCTCATGGATCTCTATTAATGCCAAGGATAGACGTACTACTTTGGCTTGCCCCCTGCAGCTGTAATTTGCTTCCCCTGCTGCCCTCTCCCCCCCCCCCCCCCCCCCCCCCCCCAGAAAAAACAAATCTGTCCAAGTTTTGAAATAGACCATAACTGTGCCTAAGCACTGTTTTTCTACAGTGTGGAATTTAAGATTTGAGTGTGCACAGGTAAGACCAGATGATGAATGAGGGTAATGCATTTGATGTGCCACCTTTCTGTGGCACAACCAAAGTGGTTTACAGATATTTGCTCTGTCCCTTGTGGGTTCACAATCTACGTTTTTTTGTACCTGGGGTAATGCAGGGTAAAGTAACTTCCCTAAGGTCACATGGAGCAGCAGTAGGAATCAAACTCTGTTCCCTGGGATCTCAGCCCACTAAACAAATCATTAGGCTACTCCTCCACTCCACTGGTGAAGCCTGGCATCCTTCTTTGGAGCTTGGATTGCTGAGTGGAAACCCTTAAGAGTCTGTCAAGCAGGAGTGGAAGTATGGGGCAGAATGTTATGGTGGCGTCTCTTTGAAGCGATACCAGCAGGAGGCCCTAAAGTAAGTGAGGGAAAGGTTCCTTTTTATCCTGTCTATTTGGTACCTTCAGTGTCCGGTGCTCTACACCAGGGGTGGACAACCTTGATCATAAGTATATAAGTACATAAGTGTTGCCCTACTGGGACAGACCTGTTTCCAACAGTGGCTAATCCAAGTCACAATTACAATACATTTTATGCTGCTTATCCTAGAAATAAGCAATGGATTTTCCCAAGTCCATTTTAATAATGCCTTATGGACTTTTAGGAAGATATCCAAACCATTTTTAAACCCTGCTAAGCTAACTGCTTTTACCACATGCTCTGGCAACAAATTTCAGCATTTGAGTGAAGAAATATTTTCTTTGATTTGTTTTAAATGTACTACTTTGTAGCTTCCCCAATGAATATGCATGAAATCAATTTGCTTACACTGCATGCAAATAGATTTCATACATATTCACTGGGGAAATCCTGAAAACTCGAGGAACAAAGTTACTCACCCCTGCTCTAGTCAGTTGTCTATGCCTGTATCTGGTCCTTTTTACCTGTTTCCCTTTGAAAATGATCCTTGTTAGAGGTCATTTATAAAAGGATGCCTGTATGAAATATGTAAAATATTCCTATTTTATAAAGATGCTAGGCTACCTCAGAAACATAGAATGGATGTGAATGTAATAGCGTATCTCATTATTGGGATGCTGTCTGGAAAAGAAAAAAACTAGATTCAAAAGTGTTGCTAGAACTTACATTGACACAGGCCTCATGTCTGCAAATTAGAGAAAGCTAAGAACAGAACATTATGGAGTGGAGGAGTGGCCTAGTGGATAGGGTGGTGGACTTTGGTCCTGGGGAACTGAGGAACTTAGTTCGATTTCCACTTCAGGCACAGGCAGCTCCTTGTGACTCTGGGTAAGTCACTTAACCCTCCATTGCCCCATGTAAGCCGCATTGAGCCTGCCATGAGTGGGAAAGCGCAGGGTACAAATGTAACAAAAATAAAATAGATACTATTGGAGATTCTACATGGAATGTTGCTATTCCACTAGCAATATTCCATGTAGAAGGCTGCGTAGGCTTCTGTTTCTGTGAGTCTGACGTCCTGCATGAGGACGTCAGACTCACAGAAGCAGAAGCCTGCGCGGCCACATTGGTGATCTGCAAGGGCTGACTTCTACATGGAATGTTAGAATAGCAACATTCCATGTAGAATCTCAAATAGTAGCAACAGTGGAGGAGTGGCCTAGTGGTTAGGGTGGTGGACTTTGGTCCTGAGGAACTGAGTTCAATTCCCACTTCAGGCACAGGCAGCTCCTTGTGACTCTGGGCAAGTCACCTAACCCTCCATTGCCCCATGTAAGTTGCATTGAGCCTGCCATGAGTGGGAAAGCGCAGGGTACAAATGTAACAAAACAAAAAAAACCCATTATCCCTCCACTATCTATACAAACCAGGAAGACTATAGATCAAGCCCAACCTAGACAATGCTATATAGCAACCCTTGAACATTGCAAAGAAAAGTCTGTTGAGGAAATGAGTTTACAAAAAAAAAAAACAATGCTAACAAATTTTCTCCTGTTTTTCAGCATCAGTACATTTGGAATGTAAAACAGCCTATGCAGGTGTTTTCTTTTTGATTTTGCTTCTTGCAAATCTCATAGAACTGCATGAAGGATTTGCCCTTCTCTTGTAATTTAATTTCATACCATTTGAATTCGATATGCCTTCATTTCCATAGTGTTCTCCACAGCAGGGAATACGGGAGCTGTAAACATGGACTACGAACGGATGATAGGTTTTTCTCATATAGAAATGAAAGCCCCTAGCATTCACTGGATAATGTAAATGCAGAACTATTAGCTTTAACGCCAACCAACAGAACTATTTTCAGTGCTGAAGGCTTTGGTAATGTTGTAAATATGAAGAGAGAGATAGAGGCTGCCACAAAGTCTTTAATGCCAGCACAGAATAAATGAGCTCCGTGCTTTGGAGTAAT
Organism: Microcaecilia unicolor; assembly: GCF_901765095.1. Classification (NCBI taxonomy): domain Eukaryota; kingdom Metazoa; phylum Chordata; class Amphibia; order Gymnophiona; family Siphonopidae; genus Microcaecilia; species Microcaecilia unicolor. The sequence goes on from NC_044032.1 coordinate 638,470,215, forward strand.
GATTAGCTCAGGTTCACATGAAAGATACGTTGAATGATTTGATCTGCAAGCATATAAGAAAACCTTACATGTATACCCTGGAGGAAAGGAGAAACAGGGGTGATATGATACAGACGTTCAAATATTTGAAAGGTATTAATCCGCAAACAAACCTTTTCCAGAGAGGGAAAGGCGGTAGAACGAGAGAACATGAAATGAAATTGAAGGGGGGCAGACTCAAGAAAAATGTCAGGAAGTATTTTTTCATGGAGAGAGTGGTGGATGCTTGGAATGCCCTCCCGCGGGAGGTGGTGGAGAGGAAAACGGTAATGGAATTCAAACATGCGTGGGATAAACATAAAGGAATCCTGCTCAGAAGGAAGGGATCCCCAGAAGCTTAGCCGGTGGTGGGAGGCGGGGCTGGTGGTTGGGAGGCGGGGCTAGTGCTGGGCAGACTTCTACGATCTGTACCCTGAAAATGACAGATACAAATCAAGGTAAGGTATACACAAAAAGTAGCACATATGAGTTTATCTTGTTGGGCCGACTGGATGGAGGAAAGGCTGAAGCCTCTAGGGCTCTCCTGCTTGGAGAAAGGACGGCTAAGGGGAGATGTGATAGAGGTCTATAAAATAATGAGTGGAGTGGAACGGGTAGATGTGAATCATTTGTTTACTCTTTCCAAAAATACTAGGAGTAGGGGGCAGGCGATGAAGCTACAAAGTAGTAAATTTAATATGAATCAGAGAAACATTTTCTTCACTCAACGTGTAATTAAACTCTGGAATTCGTTGCCAGAGAATGTGGTAAAGACGGTTAGCTTAGCAGGGTTTAAAAAGGGTCTGGACAGCTTCCTAAAGGAAAAGTCCATAGACCATAATTAACCACATGATCATACCAAGTGACATCTAATTCAATCACTTCAGCCACATGGATACCTGAATGCGGAGTCCTACAGGGATCCCCTCCTCTCGCCGACACTATTCAACTTAATGATGATACTATTGGCCAAATCATTATCAAACCAAAACCTCAACCCATACATATACGCAGACAACGTAACGATATACATCGCATTCAAACAAGATCTACAGGAAATCTCTAATGAAATCAATCAAAGTCTCCATATCATGCATACATGGGCGGACACATTTCGGTTGAAACTCAATGCAGAAAAAACCCAATGCCTAATACTCACCTCTCAACGTAACAAGAACAAATTCACCACCATCAATACACCAAATCTGAACCTTCCAGTTTCGGACACCCTAAAAATTCTTGGAGTTACCATCGATCGACACCTAACACTCGAGAACCACGTGAAAAACACAACCAAGAAGATGTTCCACTCCATGTGGAAATTAAAAAGCGTAAGACCTTTCTTCCCAAGGAATGTTTTCCGTAACCTGGTACAATCAAAGGTGCTTAGTCATCTAGACTACTGCAATGCACTCTATGCTTGCTGTAAAGAGCAAATAATCAAGAAACTTCAGACAGCCCAGAACACTGCAGCCAGACTCATATTTGGCAAAACAAAATATGAAAGCGCTAAACCCCTACGAGAAAAATTACACTGGCTCCAACTTGAACACATCACGTTCAAAATATGCTCCCTAGTTCACAAAATCATTCACGGAGATGCACCAGTCTACATGTCAGACCTGATTGACTTACCACCCAGGAATGCCAAAAGATCATCCCGCACATTCCTTAATCTGCACTTCCCTAACTGCAAAGGTCTGAAATACAAACTAACGCACGTGTCAAACTTTACCTACGTGAGCACACAGTTATGGAATGCATTGCCGCAAAACTTTAAAACGATTTACGAATTAATGAAATTCCAAAAACTACTGAAGACCCATCTCTTTAACAATTCATACCACAAAGATCAACAAATATGAATGTACACAACTCCTCCACATATATTCAGAGCTGTCTTACAATATATGCTTGTTATACCACTATCATGTCTTATCACTATCATGTTACCCAAGAACCTTCTGTAACACTAAATGTCTATTTTCTAATGTATCTCCACTATTCATGATTATTGTAAGCCACATTGAGACTGCAAAAAGGTGGAGAAATGTGGGATACAAATGCAATAAATAATAATAATAAAATGTATTGAACTTTTCTGGGATCTTGCCAGGTATTTGTGACCTGGATCAGCCACTGTTGGAAACAGGATATTGGGCTTGATGGAACTTTGGTCTGTCCCAGTGTAGCAATACTTATGTACTTAAAAGTGGCCTTATCTGCAGCCAAAAAATGGCCAATTTTCCATTTTCCCAATTAATGGCCATAAGGTTGCCATTAGCACACGGCTATTAAAAATTAGTATCAGAGACATTATCATCACCCTTTTTTAGGCATTAAGGGCTCATTTGACCGTCTCATGCTAATCAGTTGGCATGAGGTAATGTGGCTGTGCTGATTCACGCTGTCACATCCACTCTCTGCTCCTGGACATGGCCCCTTCGAGAAAAATTCAGGAATTCTTTTTAGCACACAGTTTGTGTCCACAAATTGGGATTTTAACACAGGGTGCCTAGGCACATCCTACAGTAAGCCTGAGCCCATATGCCAAGCCCCCTCCCTACCCATCTTCAAATCCTTGCTCAAAGCCCACCTCCTCAATGTCGCTTTCGGCACCTAACCATTGTACCTCTATCCAGGAAATCTAGACTGCCTCAATCTTGATTGACTGCACTTTTTGTCCTTTAGATTGTAAGCTCCTTTGAGCAGGGACTGTCCTTCTTTTTTAATTATACAGCGCTGCGCAACCCTGGTAGCGCTTTAGAAATGTTAAATAGTAGTAGTAATAAGCCCTTTTAAGCTGCTGCAAGCGGGTTTTAATTTTTGATGTTTTAGGGTTCTAGGAAGATGAATGAGTAGTTGTTTTTGTACACTGCTTGGTTCAATTTAATTAACTCAGGAATGGTATACAAAAGATTTTATTATTATATAAGTACATAAGCATTGCCATACTGGGAAAGACCAAAGGTCCATCAAGCCCAGCATCCTGTTTCCAACAGTGGCCAATCCAGGTCCAAATACCAGGCAAAAAAGTACAAAACATTTTATACTACTTATCCTAGAAATTGTGGATTTTCCCCAAGTCCATTTAATAATGGTCTATGGACTTTTCCTTTAGGAAGCAGTCCAAATCTTTTTAAAATTTTGCTAAGCTAACCTCCTTTACCACATTCTCTGGCAATGAATTCCAGAGTTAAATTACACGTTGAGTGAGGAAAACATTTTCTCCGATTCATTTTAAATTTACTATATTGTAGCTTCATCACATGACCCCTAGTCCTAATATTTTTGGAAAGCGTAAACAGACGCTTCACATCTACCCGTTCAGCTCCACTCATTATTTTATAGACCTCTGTCATATCTTTCCTCAGCTGCCTTTTCTCCAAGCTGAAGAGCCCCAGTCTCTTCAGCCTTTCCTCATAGGGAAGTCGTCCCATCCCCTTTATCATTTTCGTTGCCCTTCTCTGCACCTTCTCTAATTCCACTATATCTTTTTTGAAATGCGGCGACCAGAAGCGAACATAATAATAATAATAATAATTTGTATCTTTCCTATGAGACAACCCTCTGTTTAACCAGTAGGGCTCATCTAAACCAGTAGGTCATATTAGCTGTTTCCCTACAGAATGCATTGACTTATCACCTTATTATAAAGTTTTATTATTATAATAGTTTGTTGAGCAAATAAATAATTTTATTGTTTTGTCTTTTTATATTTTGTATGTGGTTTGTTCCCCGCTTACACTTTTACAGATATAATGGGTTATAAATAAAGTTTTATTATTATTATTCAGCTTTCTTCTGACATTCCTTGTCTCCATTTCAGTTTCCTGTAAGATCTCTGTTTTTCAGTTTGTGTGTGCTGGTACTTGTTCTGTATTTTAGGAATTATCCTGTCCTTTTTTTGTGTGAAGTTAAGTGAGAGTTTACTCTTTACTGTCTGTACAGTCATGCAGCGGGAACACAAAAGCACTTTCCATCTATGACTTCAATTCATTTTTTTTGACAGTGATTTCTGGCCAGTTCATTTGTTTCTGTGATTTTCTTGCAATGGATAGTTTCGGTGTCCAGAACTTGAGACAATTTTAAACTTGAGGAGATTTTGTGCAAGCAAATAGACTCATGGACATGCTACACTTCTGTCTGTCCAGAATTTAATTATTTATATCTAAGCAAACCTTCGGCATACGACAGTTCTGCATCTCAACAACGCACAGTAGATTTTGACATAACATTTCCTTTGTATCTGTTCTCGGTTCTGCAGGGAAAGATGGGGAATGATCACAGATGGTAGAAATCCATAGATAATTCACTGTCTGTTTATCTCCCTGATTGAATGATGCACTGGCAATTGGTGTCCTGTGAGAGTCGGAAAGGCATATGCACACATTTGTAATTCATTTGTACGGGCTGTAAGTGCTCAAACATTTTTAGTGAAGTGAAGTGTGATTAGAAGCATATGTCTGCTCTTCGCTAATTGGTGATCAGTCCCACAGAGGACCATCATTTATATGAGATGAGCAAACATGCAGGTTAAGGGTTCGAAGGCTATTTCTCAGCTCAGTCAAGGCTCCAACTTCCTCAAAGACTTTCTCCAGTTTTGTGACTTAGGAATCACTTCATGGTAAAGCAAATTGAATTGCCTTGACCAAAAAAGAAAACAGAATGTTAGAAATTATTAGGAAAAGAACAGAGAACGAAACCGAGAGTATCATAATGCTTCTGTATCACTGCATGGTGAAACCATGTCTTGAGTATTGATTGCAATTCTGGTCATTGTATCTCAGAAAAAAAAGTGTAATATAACTGGAAAAGGTACAAAACAGGGTGACCAAAATGATTAAGGGAACGGAACAACTCTCATATGAGGAAAGGCTAAAGAGGTTAGGGCTTTTCAGCCTGGAGGAGAGATGGTTGAGGAGAGATATGATAGAAATCTATAAAATCCTGAACAGAGTGAAACGGGTAAATGTGAATCAATTTTTTTACTTTATCAAATAGTACAAAGATTAGGAGACATGCCTTGAGGTCACCTAGTAACACATTAAAACAAATAGGAGAAAATATTTTTGTCACTCAACATATAGTTACGTTCTGAAAGTCAGTGCTAGAGTAAGTGATAAAAGAAGTTAATGTAGTTGGGTTTTGAAAGGTTTGGACAAATTCCTGAAAGCAAACTCATTAAACAGTTATTAATGTAGACCCGTGAAAAAACTATTTCTTATCCCTGGGGTTAAGTAGCATGGAATCTTCCTACCTTTTGGGTTTCTACCAGGTATTCGTAATTTGGACAGGCCACTGTTGAAAACAGGATGCTGGGCTAGATGAACCCTTGATCTGACCCAGTGAGACAACTCTTATGTTCATACTGGGTGTTCTGTAAGAATGTTGATATTCTATTCCTCTCTCACAGTACAGTGGATTAAATACTGTGTAGTATGCGGAAAGCAATGGCACAGACTTTATTAAACTTTATGACCCGGGTATTCATATTTTATTTACAAATGCCAGAAATGACCTACTATTAAGGCAAACAAATGTAAGTGAAGATGAAGCACTTAATGTTTGAGGGAAGGAAAAAGCCTCAAGGAGCTCCAGCCCAACCGGTCTATTATTATTGTAATTTATTGCATTTGTATCCCACATTTTCCCACCTCTTTGCAGGCTCAATGTGGCTTACAATACTTCAAGGATAATGGAAATAAGAAGAGAATATACATTTGGTGTTACAGAAGCATTTTGGGTTGTATGGTAATAGAATACATGAAGTAATACAACAGAAGACATTATTAAACATTTATATGTGTGGAGTTTTACATGTGTTGATCTTTGTGGTATATCTTATCAAAGAGATGGGTCTTCAGTAGTTTGCGGAAGTTAGTCAGTTCGTAGATCGCTTTTAGGTTGCATTCCAGAATTGAGTACTCATATCGGAAAAGGTTGATGTGTGCATTAATTTGTATTTTAGACCTTTGCAGTTGGGAAATGAAGATTAAGGAATGTGCGAGATGATTTTTTTAGCATTCCTGGGTGGTAGGTCTATCAGGTCTGACATGTAGGCTGGGGCATCGCCGTGGATGATTTTGTGGACTAGGGTACATACTTTGAACGCGATGCATTCTTTGAGTGGGAGCCAGTGTAGCTTCTCACGTAGGGGTTTTGCACTTTCGTATAGAGCTAAAAGCGATCAATATGATCTGTTCCTCATCATTGGCTGAAAAAAAACCTTCCCTCATTTGTTGTGTACTGTTCAACTTCAAAAAATGTGTACAAAACCATGCATTCAAAACCTCTGGATAAGGTACTTAGCTCAAATACAGTCGTCTGTCTTGAAGTCTCATACTCCACTCTCAACAATCCCCCGGACCGACGTTGGCCAACGTTTCACTTCAACTCAGATGAGCAATGCTGCTTCAGGATCCAAATAGTTGGGGGGAAGACGACAGCATCTCAGCTAAACACATCCACTTTGGTTGTTATGTAATTCATATTTTATTGTCAGTTAAGTTTCAAACAAGGTGCCAGAAGATAGAGGCACAACTTTGTGAAAGCATGTTTTCCCCTTGAGTTCTACTGCGGAGCTGTAACTTTCTTTTAAAGAACAATCCTCACCTAGAAGCCACAAAGTTTTTCAGTTTATGTATTCAATTTCATAAATATTGTTTTGTATAAAGGCTAAAATGTGTGTGTGTGGGGGGGGGGGGGGGGGGGGGGAGGGGGATATACAGATACCTTCAGCTTGTGAGACCATGAAGATTCTTGAAGGAGCTCAGAAAGGACTGGGACCTTTGTGGTTTCAGAAGCTCATTACTACAGCATCTGTTTTGTTGATTCTTTAACACATATCACTGATTACAAGGATTCCAGTTGTAGGTAAGACTTGTATGAACTACTACAGAACTCTACAGTTTTAGAACAATGGACGGATAACTATTAGAAAAAAATGGTGTGAAATAAAACATCAAACCAAAGTAAAGAAATATATGTGGGGAAAGAAAAGGCAGGCCCCACTAGGGGAATGCCGCCCACAAACGGGCGGTAGGCCAACTAGAACAAAGGGGAAGGGAGGGAGGGGACGAAGGGGCTCGAAAGAGCTAGGGACAGAGAATAGGTTCGGGGAGAAGGTAAGGAAAGGGTTAAAAAGGGAAGCGGGCAAGGAAGAGGAGAAGGGCGTGAAGGACAATAAAAGGTACATGTGAGGGCACATAGGAGCCAACCTTTCAAAATTATTGGGGGTGCTAAACCCAGTGGAAATAACCCCTCCCTGGACACATACAAGGAAGTTTCTCAATATTGGGGGTGCTCAAGCACCACAGCACCCACAGAGTCGGGGATCAGATGGTCCTTTGAGCTAGCCAGCACAAGGAAGCAGCGCTGACTCTTCACTCCCTCACGGGTCACTCACCTGCAAGGAGGCCTTGGAACTGTAGCAGTTACAAGAAGAGCGGCACGAACTGCTACCCGCAACGCCATTTAACACACATCTATACCAAATTATATCTGAAATAGACTCCAGTGTATTTAATAGTCAACACAGGAAGTATGACTGAGCATGTGCCGAGTGCCCGCGTTGAGGTTATCTGAGCTACCATTATATTGGAAGAATCTATGAAACAGACTTCTAAAAATAGCCTGGAGCTCTTTACAACAAATTAATTGATTGTGGTCCATATGTATTGCACAAGATGTTACGCTTGAAATATAACTTGAAAAAAGCCTTGGCTTAATAATCCTCACCATCATTCAGAAAGGGCATTACTTATTTGGCAAACATTCTGCAAACATCACTGATTTGTAAGGAAAAGTTACGCTTTAGCAGATAGTAACTCAGTTCTTGCAAATAATTTTGAAATGCAGGTCATCTTACAAGTATGCTGTAAGTTTACAACGGGGCCCTTTTACTAAAATGAAGTAGATTTTATGCTTACCATGCATGTAGAGCAGGATTCTGTATAAGGCATGGCGAGTATCACGCGTTAAATTGTGCACATGGCCAATTTACGTGTGCTACTCAATTGACTAATGAGCCAATCAGTGATGATAATTGGCCGATAACAACCAATTATCATCACTAATTGTCAATAATTGGAACTTACGTGTGCTTCTTTTTATTCTAAACAGAGGCACACGTAAATTCCATCACGTGTATCTGAAAAGGAGCGTGACCATGGAAGGAGTGTGGGCATCTTGGGGGTGTTACGTGAATTTATGCATCTTGTTATAGAATTCAGGGGAATCTGCCTACATTTAGGCATGGGTATTTTAGGAGTGTAGCCAGACCTCGCGGCGGGAGGGGGCCAGAGCCCGAGGTGGGGAGGCACATTTTAGTCTGTCGCCCCGCCACCTCGCCCCCCCCCCCCCCACCACCTCGACGCTCCCCCTCACCTCCTCGCCACTCCCCCCAAAAAACAAATACCTTTGCTGGCAGGGGTCCCCAATCCCAGCCAGCTGAAGCCTTCTTCAGTGCCGGTCTCTTGCGCAGCTGCTTTCACAGCCATGCTCTTTCTTCTTGCTGACGTCCTCCTGTCCACACTCCTTTACGTGAAACTGAGCATGCTCAGTTTCACGTAAAGGAACGTGCACAGGATGACCCCCGCCAGCCAAACCAGGGGCTCAGATGAAATTTAGGGGGGCCCAGGATCCCATGGCCCCACCTAGCTACGCCCCTGTTATGAGACATATACATATGTGTGTGTTTGTGTGCGTGTGTGCGTGCGTGTGTGTGTGTCTTTGTGCCTAGAGAGATGGAATCTCCTGAATAGACATTATCACTTGGGCAAAATGTATATGATAATGTCAAATGTTTAAGTGCAGAACCTTATGAAAAATGAACTTCTCTTCAACGTGCTGGATATCGGCATGCTCTTACTGAGGTCTTGGAAGTCCATTTTTAAGCCATGTTTTATTACAGCATTCTATAACCTGGGTTATTTAAAACAAAACAAACAAACAAAAAAAATATTCAATTCCAGAAAACCAAAATGGCAATTATACATTAGCTCTGTATGTGAAAGGTACATTTTGTCTTATAAAAATGGAAGACTACCTCTTATCCTCTAAATTATTATTATTATTATTATTATTTGTTGCATTTGTATCCCACATTTCCCCACCTCTTTGCAGGCTCAATGTGGCTTACATAGTACCGTAATCGGCGTTAACCGATTTCGGTATGAACAAATACAAGTTACGATTAATATCAAGGTGATATTATGGTAGAGTGAGATACATGTATGGTAAAGACAATTGGGGAGAACTTAGTGAGGGAAAGGAAGAGTTAGGATATGTCCGTAACGATCTTTGGTTACGGTGTGTCGCAAATGTCCAGGTTTTTTATGTTGGGTCGGTGGGGTATGCCCTTCTGAACAGTTCTGTTTTTAGTGCTTTCCGGAAATTCAAGTGGTCGAGTGTGGTTTTTACTGCTTTTGGTAGTACGTTCCACAGTTGTGCGCTCAGGTAGAAAAAGCTGGATGCGTTAGTTGATTTGTATTTGAGTCCTTTGCTGCTTGGGTAGTGGAGGTTTAGGTATGATCGTGCTGATTTTATGGTGTTTCTGAGTGGCAGGTAGATGAGGTCTGTCATGTATCCCGGTGCCTCGCTGTAGATGATTTTGTGAACTGTCGTGCAGATTTTGAATACGATACGTTTGTTAATTGGAAGCCAGTGCAGTTTTTCTCAGAGTGGTTTGGCGCTGTCAAAACATGTGTTTCCATTTATAAGCCGTGCTGCTGTGTTTTGGGCAGTTTGAAGTTTCTTTATGATTTGTTCTTTGTATCCCGCATAGATTCCGTTACAATAATCTGCGTGGCTTAGTACCATTGACTGTACCGGGTTGCTAAATATTTCCCTCGGGAAGAATGGTTTCACACGCTTTAGTTTCCACATTGAAAGAAACATTTTTTTTATGGTGACTTTAGCTTGGGACTCTAGTTGGAGGTTTTGGTCGATAGTTACTATGAGAATTTTCAGGCTGTCTGAGATAGGGAGGGTGTATCCTGGGGTGTTAATGTTTGTGGGTTTGTATGTGTTGTATTGGGATGATATGACGAGACAGTGTGTTTTTTTCTGTATTGAGTTTTAATTGGAATGTGTTTGCCCATGAGTTCATGATGTTTAAGCTGAGATTGATTGTATTGGTGATTTCTGCTAAATCATGTTTGTAGGGGATGTATAGTAACATAGTAACATAGTAGATGACGGCAGAAAAAGACCTACACGGTCCATCCAGTCTGCCCAAGAAGATAAATTCATATGTGCTACTTTTTTATTTGTACTTTCCTCTTCAGTGCACAGACCGTATAAGTCTGGCCAGCCCTATCCCCACCTCCCAACCACCAACCCCGCCTCCCAACCACCAGCTCTGGCACAGACCCTATTTGTCTGCGCAGCACTATCCCTGCCTCCCGCCACCGGCTGTGGCACAGACCGAATAAGTCTGCCCAGCACTATCCCCGCCACCCAACCACCAGCCCCGGCACAGACCGTATAAGTCTGCCCAGTACTAGTCCCACCTCCCAACCACCAGCCCCAGCACAGACCGTATATGTCTGCCCAGCACTAGCCCCGCCTCCCAACCACCAGCTCTGCCACCCATTCTCCGCTAAGCTCCTGAGGATCCCTTCCTTCTGCACAGGATTCCTTTATGTTTATCCCACGCATGTTTGAATTCCGTTACCGTTTTCATCTCCACCACCTCCCGCGGGAGGGCATTCCAAGCATCCACCACCCTCTCCGTGAAAAAATACTTCCTGACATTCTTCTTGAGTCTGCCCCCCTTCAATCTCATTCATGCCCTCTCGTTCTACAACCTTCCTATCTCCGGAAAAGGTTCGTTTGCAGATTAATACCTTTCAAATATTTGAACGTCTGTATCATATCACCCCTGTTCCTCCTTTCCTCCACGGTATACATGTTCAGGTCCGCAAGTCTCTCCTCATACATCTTGTAACGCAAATCCCATACCATCCTCGTAGCTTTTCTTTGCACCGCTTCAATTCTTTTTACATCCTTAGCAAGATACGGCCTCCAAAACTGAACACAATACTCCAGGTGGGGCCTCACCAACGACTTGTACAGGGGCATCAACACCTCTTTTCTTCTGCTGGTCACACCTCTCTCTATACAGCCTAGTAACCTTCTAGCTACGGCCACCGCCTTGTCACACTGTTTCATCACCTTCAGATCCTCAGATACTATCACCCCAAGATCCCTCTCCCCATCCGTACCTAGCAGACTCTCACCGCCTAACACATACGCCTCTCTTGGATTTCTACTCCCTAAGTGCATCACTTTGCATTTCTTCGCATTGAATTTTAATTGCCAAACCTTAGACCATTCTTCTAGGTTTTTCAGATCCTTTTTCATGTTTTCCACTCCCTCCGGGGTGTCCACAGTGTTACAAATCTTAGTATCATCCATAAACAGGCAAACTTTACCTTCTAACCCTTCGGCAATGTCACTCACAAATATATTGAACAGAATCGGCCCCAGCACCGATCCCTGAGGCACTCCACTACTCACCTTTCCCTCCTCCGAGCGAACTCCATTCACCACCACCCTCTGGCGCCTGTCCATCAGCCAGTTCCAATCCAGTTCACCACTTTGGGTCCTATCTTCAGCCCATCCAGTTTACTTAAGAGCCTCCTGTGGGGAACCGTGTCAAAAGCCTTGCTGAAATCTAAGTAGATTACGTCTATAGCACATCCACGGTTCAGTTCTCCGGTCACCCAATCAAAGAATTCAATGAGATTCGTTTGGCACGATTTCCCTTTGGTAAAACCATGTTGTCTCGGATCTTGCAACTCATTTTCTTCCAGGAAATTCACTATCCTTTCCTTCAGCATCGCTTCCATTACTTTTCCAATAATCGAAGTGAGGCTTACCGGCCTGTAGTTTCCAGCTTCTACCCTATCACCACTTTTGTGAAGAAGGACCACCTCCACCGTTCTCCAATCCCTCGGAACCTCTCCCATTTCTAAGGATTTATTAAACAAATCTTTAAGAGGACCCGCCAGAACCTCTCTGAGCTCCCTCAATATCCTGGGGTGGATCCCATCCGGTCCCATGGCTTTGTCCACCTTTAGTTTTTCTAGTTGTTGATACACACTCTCTTCCGTGAACGGTGCTATATCCACTCCATTCTCAAATGAACTTTTGCCAGTCCATCGTGGTCCTTCTCCAGGATTTTCTTCAGTAAAAACAGAACAAAAGTATCTATTTAGCAAATTTGCCTTTTCTTCATCATTATCTACATAGCGGTTTGCAGTATCTTTTAGTCTTACAATTCCCTTTTTAGTCATTCTCCTTTCACTAATATAGCTGAAGACATTTTTGTCACCCCTCCTTACCTTTCTAGCCATTTGTTCTTCCGCTTGCGCTTTCGCCAGACGTACCTCTCTCTTGGCTTCTTTCAGTTTCCTCCGGTATTCCTCCCCATGTTCCTCGTCTTGAGTTTTTTTGTATTTCTGGAATGCGAACTCCTTAGCCTTTATTTTCTCAGCCACTTGCTTGGAGAACCATAGCGGTTTCCTTTTTCTCTTGCTTTTATTTACTCTCCTTACATAAAGGTTTGTGGCCCTATTTATAGCTTCTTTCAGCCTGGACCACTGTCCTTCCACTTCTCGTACGTCCTCCCAGCCCATCAGCTCCTTCCTCAGGTATTCCCCCATTTTACTAAAGTCAGCACGCTTGAAATCCAGGACTTTGAGTTTTGAGTGGCAACCCTCCTCTTCAGCCGTCATATCAAACCAAACCGTTTGATGGTCACTGCCGCCCAGGTGGGCACCCACTCAGACATTTGACACGCTATCCGCATTTGTGAGCACCAGATCCAGCGTTGCTCCCTCCCTCGTGGGTTCCATGACCATTTACGTCATCAGCGTAAATGAATAGATTAAGGCATTGTGTGGATAAGGCATTGGCTAGTGGGACCATCATGAGGTTGAAGAGGATCGGTGATAGTGGTGATCCTTGTGGTACTCCGCAGTCTGGTTTCCAGGGTGACAATATGTTGGTGCTTGATTTCACTTGGTATGTTCTGGTGGTTAGAAAGCCCTTAATCCAATTGAGAGTGTTACCACCAATTCTGAAATAATCTAGGAGTTTTAGCAACATGTTATGTTTAACCATGTCGAATGCACTGGATATGTCAAATTGAAGGAGGAGAATGCTTTTGCCTATTGCTATCTCCTGCTTGAATTTGGATAGGAGAGTGAGTAATACTGTTTCAGTGCTATGTTGGGGTCGGAATCCTGATTGTGACTCATGTAGTATAGTGAATTTGTTTATGTAGTCGTTGTTTGGTCACCAGTCCTTCCATGAGTTTGACTACTAATGGGATAGATGCTACTGGGCGGTAGTTGGTGATATCATTTGTTTTTTTTTTCTTGGTATTGGGGTGAGCAGGATGTTGCCTTTTTCTTTAGGGAAAATACCCCGCCGAAGCATGACATTTAGGTGGGATGTGAGATCTGTTATGAAGCAGTGGGGGGCAGATTGCATTAGGTAGCTGGGGCAGATGTCCAATTGACAGTGGCTTTTGAAGTATTTTTTAATCATCTGAGTAACTATGTCGGCGCTGAGGAGAGCGAAGTTTGACCATAATCGGTCCACTGGGTATTCATCAGGGGTTGGGTCCAGCCCGTTAATGAAGTTTTCTATGTCTGTGTTGTCCAGAGGTAGGGTTTCGCATAGATTTATAATTTTTTCGTTGAAATATTTAGCAAGGTTGTCTACAGATGGGATGTCGGTGTTGGTTGTGGTGACCGGTGTTGTGTCTAGTAATTTGTTCACGAGATGGTATAATTATATAAATAATTATAACAGGTTTTCAGTGGCGTAAAGTTTGCACTTAAATGCAGGCACATTCCCCAGTCCTCTGTGCTATTCTGTCCACTGCACCTAACTTTAGGCACATTATACAGAATAGAGCTAGTTGTGTTAATCAGATGCATCTAGATTTTAGACACCACTTACAGAATCTGGCCCTTAAAGCTCAACGTAGCATGAAGTAAATGCAAAGTATGCCATGTATCTGCCCTGAATTTACTACTCAGGGCAATCAAATAATGCTGCACAGGCACCATGTTACATGTAGTGCCAAACAGCACAGGAGTACCTGTGTTATCTGCCACAGCATGTAGCATAATGTGAGCCCAGGACATAAACATTAGAATATGTCTCTGCCACAGTGGCCCTCCCCCTCCTGCTGCTCCATTCCCTCCCACATCCCAAGTGGAGGAGTAGCCTAGTGGTTAGTGCAGTGGACTTTGATCCTGGGGAACTGAGTTCAATTCCCACTGCAGCTCCTTGTGACTCTGGGCAAGTCACTTAACCCTCCATTGCCACTGGTGCAAAATAAGTACCTGAATATATGTAAACTGCTTTGAATGTAGTTGCAAAAACCTCAGAAAGGCGGTATATCAAGTTCCATTTCCCTTTCCCCCTTTCCCTTATGACAACACAATATCAGAAGTGAGCCAAGTATGGGGCAATCAAGCCATTGTAACATCACTGATGAGGTTGGCTCTTATTGGTGGAATGAGTGGAGGAGTAGCCTAGTGGTTAGTGCAGTGGACTCTGATTCTGGGGAACTGAGTTCGATTCCCACTGCAGCTCCTTGTGACTCTGGGCAAGTCACTTAACCCTCCATTGCCCCTGGTACAAAATAAGTACCTGAATGTATGTAAACTGCTTTGAATGTAGTTGCAAAAACCTCAGAAAGGCTGTATATCAAGTCCCACTTCCTTTCCTTATGACACTTCAACTTATAACAGCACATCCTCCATTTCCTCCCCACAGTCAAAAAAACCTTCCATTCCTTCCTCATCTAAATCCTGCTCACTCCTGAGAAGCAGCTCTGTTCCTGACTGCCATAACTTCCCCCATCCACCCATTTTCCCCCAGACCTACTAAGAATCTCCTTGGCGGCCCAGTGATACCCAGGCAGCATCTGAGCCTCTCTGTTCCCACTTAGGACTGTTCTGGAATCCAAAATGTCTGCCATGACCCCTAGTGGTCATGGTCACAGATGTCAATAAGTTCTTCCTGCAGTAGCCTGTGTTTCTATGTGCTGAAAACGTATTCTGTTTCTTAAATTCTAATTTTCAATCTGATAGTTTTCAGCAATTATTATTTGAAAACTTCAGTTAACCTGGGCTCTTTGCTTTTTTAAAATATAGTCATTCTGGCTATTATTATTCCTTGTTTTGTTTTACAGGGCTCAATATGATGTAGAAGTGTATTCACACCATACCATTACCTCTTGAGCATTACATTCCGGCCTGGAAATCAGCCAGCCAAGGATTTACAATGAACCATTTTATTGCCGTTAAAATTCCAGAGAGACAGTCTGCTAATACGTGTATTCAGCAGAACAGCAAGGCTCATTGGAAGGTGGAAAGCACTTGATGTGAGAACAGAGCAACACCTATAATTAATAGAACAATAGATTTTTCTGTGAAAGGTGTGAAGCTTATCACACTTATTACCAGAACTATTCTAAAAGGTAGATTAGCTAATAACCTGCTAATGCATTAAATGAATGGCAAATAGAAAGTTTTTGTCCTATATGGAGAGTGTGGAGTTGGGAAGCCCTGATCCGTAATTGCTTAGGGATAGACTGATTATGCAACAGGTCACAGAGAAGTTCATAATACATCTGGTCCAAGAATCTTGCATATGGAATTAAATTGCCCTAAACGTCCCTGTCATTTACAAATGATACAGGTCATTTCTCCACTGACACACTTAGAAATAATCACAAATCCACAAGATTCTCGATTTAGTGCTTCTTGACTGGTGAATGGTAAGTAAAGTGTATTTAATTCAAAATTTCTGGAGGAAAAAACCTCAAGAAGCTCCCGGCTAGACACCTCAGGAGCAGGGCTGCTTCATCATCGGCAAAAAAAACCTCCGTTTGATAGAAATACAAAATCTCAATAATATTCAAAGTTAGATGTTACATTTTAAACACTTCTCTTACAGAGTATTAAGGCACGTAACAACTTACGGTCGGTGTGCGGAGGACAGAAAAATGTTCTCCTAAGTACCATAAACTGTTACATGCTTTAATACTCTGTAAGAGAAGTGTTTAAAATGATGAAGCAGTCTTGCTCCTGAGGCATCTAGCCGGGAGCTTCTTGAGGCTTTTTCCTCCGGAAGTTTTGAATTAAATACACGTTACTTTCCATTCACCAGTCACAAAGCAATAAATAAAGAATCTTGTGCATTTCTGATTTTGAAGATTTAGTTTATATCTATACACTTAGAAATAACGTCACAGAAGAAGTTAATGCTCTCCAGTGGAAGGTATCTTGAGGTCTTGTGTAATTTTTGTGGTTCTCTCTTCCAAGTCAGTCTAGGATGTGAGGTGGGAGTTTCTAGAAATGGACAAGACTATGTGGAGGCCTGAAACAATTGTGGATGGTTTTAAGCATGAATGTACACTTGTCTTTAGATTGTACACCTGTCTTTTAGATTGTAAGCTCCTTGAGCAGGGACCGTCCTTCCATGTTAAATTGTACAGCGCTGCGTAACCCTAGTAGCGCTTTAGAAATGTTAAGTAGTAGTAGTAATGTAGGATTATTTTAAAATGTAAACCTATCCTATGTTTCTTGCTCTTGTGGGAGTTAGGAAGCAGATAAGCAAGCGGTTAGCTAGTCCCAGTAGAATGGAAGACAAAGAAGCAGACACAGTGAAGGTAGATAAAAAGCTTTTATTGTGGAAAGCTGGATAAAAAGGCGCCCGACACGGCCATGTTTCACCCAGCAGGGCTGCTTCAGGGGTGATACTTATACTAATAAACATATAAAAACAAGTTATCATAAAACTATATAGACCAAAAGACCAAAAACATAATACATAAGGATAACTCAAAACCAAGTTATCTCAAAAGGGGCATTTTAAAAAGTGTATGTGCGAGTCACACAAAAAATGAAACTTACCAGAACCTCCAGACACAAGGTTGGGGGGAGGGGGGAGCAGAGGAGCAGGGAATCTCTAGTCATTTATGAATGTCTGTGCCTGGCTGGAAAAGTTAGCTTTCAACTGAGTACATTCTGTAATGCTGTACGCTTAATTTCTAATGTGCCCAGGCAAGAAGGGACATGGTTATGGGCATGGAAATGGGCATTTTGTGGGCATTCTGAAATTTATACGCCTAGTTATATAATATGGCCCAGTTCTTCTAAATCTACGTACCGGGTTTACACCACATTTTTGTTGGTGTACATTCACCACACTTAAAACTCTACCCACAGATAAAATTGTTATACCCTAATGTTCCCTTGCTATTGTTTTATCGCCCTATCAATTCCCCATTGCTATATTACTATCAATTCCCCATTGTTATATTCCATCGTTCTATTCCCCTATTGATATGTTGAGTTTGACTTTGTCTTCCCATAACTCCTCACAATGTAACCCATAATCGTACTGTAACAAATTGTATTTCCATCATTCACAATGAATTGTAAGCCACACTGAGCCCGCAAATAGGTGGGAAAATGTGGGATACAAATGCAATAAATAAATAAATAAAATGGAGGCACGTAGTTTTAGGTGCTAAGATATTCACTCAATGTGGAAACTCAAACGTGTGAAACAAATCTTCCCGAAAGAAACATTTCACAACCTGATACAATCAATGGTACTAAGCCATGTTGACTACTGCAATGGAATTTATGCGAGATGCAAAGAACAAACATTAAAGAAACTTCAGACCGCTCAAAACACGGCAGCTAGGCTTATCTTCGGAAAAAACGCGATTTGAAAGCGCAAAACCCCTCCGCGAAAAACTACAGTGGCTCCCAATCAAAGAACGCATCACTTTCAAAATCTGCACTCTGGCTCACAAAATTATCTACGGTGAAGCTCCGGGATACATGACAGACTTGATCGACCTACCAACTAGAAACACATCCAAATCAACATGGACATACCTAAATCAGCACTACCCAAGCTGCAGACTCAAATACAAATCAACTTACGCATCCAGCTTCTCCTACATAAGCACACAACTGTGGAACACATTATCAAAAGCCTTGAAAACTATGTATGACCACCTATACTTCCGGAAAAAAAACCTAAAAATTAACCTGATTAAAAAGGCATACCCTACCGATCCAACATAAATGCCTGATCTCTGCAACACAACAAAACTAAAGAACGTAATGGACATAACACAACTCTTCCGTTGTACGATTCCCTAATGTGGCTATACTACATGAACTTTATCTTACCACAACACCACTTTGTATTTGTTTACACCGGAGTCTGCAAATGCCTCTCTGGCACTATGTAAGCCACATTGAGCTTACAAATAGGTGGGCCAATCTGGGATACAAATGTAATAAATAAATAAATAAATAAACTAAGCGTATTCTATATACCGCACCTAAATGCAAGTGCTGCTTAGTTGGCACTGATTTCCTCGCCGATTTTTAGGCACCATATATAGAATCTCCTCCCCCCCCCTCCCCCCCGTATGTGTAAAATTCAACATTGGGTTTTGGAGGATATGCTTAAGGTTAAATACTACTAGGACCAAAGTAGTTTGGTTCAGAGATGTTAGAGCTACCACAATGAATATTCATGGGAGACATTTGCATGAAGTAGAAGCAGTACATGCAAATCTCTCTCCTGAATATTCATTGTGGGTGTCCTGAAAAACCTGACTGACTGGGTACCTCCAGGATCAGGTTTGGGAACCACTGCATTTGGGTGATTTTACCAAATTTAGATTATTGTCATTCCCTCCATTTAGGCTTTTCATCTAAATTGATGTAGAAACTTCAGTTTATTCAGAACGCTTCTGTGCACTTAAATTTGACAGTGTTTCACAGTTTTTTGCTCAAATTATATTGGCTTCTTATGCAAGCCCATATCCTTGTTAAGGTGTTATGTTGACTGTATCAATCTTAACCTCTGTGTTTGTGATCGACTTACTAATTATGCCACAGCTTAGATGTTCTTTGAATCTTCTAGATCAATTAATATTGTATTATCCATTTTTTAAGGGTTTGAGCTTAAAGAGCATGTTTTACTCCTTTTTTAAAAATTTTTCACGTGATTTCTTATTGCAATGGCTTATCTCTGTTTATCAGAGCTGAACTAAGGGGTCCTTTTACAAAGGCACGCTAGCTAAAAATAAGCATATGCTAAACGTTAGAGGTGCCCAAATATTTCTACGGGCGTCTCTAGGATTTAGCGTGCAATAATTATTAGCACGCATTAAGGGGCCCTTTTTCAAAGGTGTGAGGGGACTAACGTGCGGGTTGCACGCACCCAATTGGCACAACCGCAGGGGTAGCCTGTGCACTCATTCCACAGTCCATCTCAAAGTTCAGAAACAGTTCATTTCACAGTTCACACAAGTTCATTTTATAGTTCCAGATTGGTCAATGACTTTTCACTTTATTTGCAAACAGCTACAGCATACTATAATGCTGGGCTGGTCCCACCTCCCTCACACCAGTTACTGTCTCTGGAGATTTCCATTCTCTCTTCTTCCTCCAGTATGGATGCCTCTGGAGCAGTCTAGGGCACTGATTGATCAACCCACTCCATCTCCATCCCCTCACTTCCTACTTCTTCTATCTTATTAGTCTCTGGGCACCCCTCCCCCTCCCGACTGCAGCAAGTGTCCATATTGTATTGTTTAGTCAGCCAAGGTGCCTGGGCTAAATCAGGATCTTGGTAGGGTTAACATATTTTGTCCCCAAAAAGGAGGACACATGCCCCGCCCCATTTCATATCCCACCCACCCACCCCCTTTCACACCCCACCCCACCCATTTTCACACCCTCTTTCCGCCCCCTGTCACACACCCCGTCACTCCCCCTCCCCGTCACCCCCTCCCCTTACCTTACTACTGCCCTGGTGGTCTAGTGACCTCTTCGGGGCAGGAAAGAGCCCCCTCTTTCCTGCCTAGAGCGCTGCCCTGCATGCATCCTTCCTGTTGCTGATCTCGGCGCCGATTCAAAATGGCTGCCGAGAGTTGAAGTCTCGTGAGGTCACTTCAACTCTCGGTGGCCATTTTGAATTGGTGCCGAGATCAGCAACAGGAAGGAAGCATGCAGGGCAGCGCTCTGGGCAGGAAAGAGGGGGCTCTTTCCTGCCCCAAAGGCGGAAGAGGTCACTAGACCACCAGGGCAGTAGTAAGTAAGGGGAGGGGTGGCTAGCAATCTGTCCATTTGTCTGGTTTTCTGGACAAATGGAAAGGCTGGCAGGCAGGCCGTCCTATAGGACAGCCCGCCCACCAGCCTGCCCGTTTGTCCAGAAATCCGGACAAATGGGCAGTTTGGCAAAACCCGCCTGGTTGCCCAGACATGTCCTCAAAAAGAGGACATGTCCGGGTAAATCCGGACATATGGTAACCCTAGATCTTGGTCTGGCTGCAAGGATTGCCTCTGAAATTGCATGGCATCTGTCTGGGACACTTCTCCTCCTCTTGCCGGCCAGGTTTTTCCTGCCCCTCCAAAACCTATGCTGTGGCTGGGGATCATACCGGTGGGAGCTTTAGGTAGACCTCTCGAGTCATTACACTCTCTAACTTCTGATTCACTGATTTGGATGCAGGCCGGGGCCAGATAAAAATCTGGAAGGCTGTGGAGGGGCATAATTGAACAGGGCCCCAACTTGTCATGAGGGCGTCCTCGCAGGACGGCCCTTAGAGATGGTCGTCCTTAGGTCCTTTTTGAGATGTTTGCCCTGGTTTTCAGCGATAATGGAAACCGAGGACTACCATCTAAAAAATGACTAAATCCAAGCTATTTGGTCGTGGGAGGAGCCACCATTCGTAGTGCACTGGTCCTCCTCACATGCCAGGACACCAACCGGGCACCCTAGGAGGCACTGCAGTGGACTTCACAAATTGCTCCCAGCTGCATAGCTCCATTACCTTCGGTGCTGAGCCCTCCATACCCCCTCCAAACCCACTCCCCACAACTGTACACCACTACCATAGCCGTAAGGGGTGAAGGGGGGCACCTACATATGGGTACAGTGGGTTTGGGGGGGGTTGGAGGGGGTTGGAGGGCTCACCATTTACCACCACAAGTGTAACAGGTGGGGGGGGGGGGAAGGGCCTGGGTCTGCCTGGCTGAAGTTCACTGCACCCACTAAAAACTGCTCCAGAGACCTGCATACTGCTGTGATGGAGCTAGGTATGACATCTGAGGCTGGCATAGAGGCTGGAAAAAATGTTTTTTTTTTTTTGTTTTTTTTTAGGGTGGGAGGGGGTTGGTGACCACTGGGGGAGTAAGGGGAGGTCATCCCCAATTTCCTACGGTGGTCATCTGGTCAGTTTGGGCACCTTTTCGAGGCTTGGTCGTGAAAAAAAAGGGACCAAATAAAGTCAGCCAAATGCTCGTGAGGGACACCCTTCTTTTTTCCATTATCGGCCGAGGACGCCTATCTCTTAACCACACCCCCATCCTGCCTTCGGTACACTGCCGACACGCCCCTGTGAACTTTGGTCATCTCCGCGACGGAAAGCATTTGAGATTGCAAAAAATCCGTTTTTGATTATGCCGATTTGGGCGAACTCGGGAGAAGGACGCTCGTCTCCCGATTTTTGTCAGAAGATGGGTGTCCTTCCCTTTCGAAAATAAGCTAGATAGTCAGTATAATCCAACTTGATAGCAGATGCAAATTATGTATCCAGAGCAAATTCAAGAATATGGTGTATCCTATTTATTTTTTAAGATTTATTTATTTAGATGTTACTCACACCTTTTCAGTAGTAGCTCAAGGTGAGTTACATTCTGGTTCACTAGCCAGCTTATTTTCGAAAGTGATTGCCGGCCATCTTCCGACATAAATCGGGAGATGACCGGCGATCTCTCAAATCAGTATAATCGAAAGCTGCTGTTTTGACACAATCATTGCTTTCCCGTCGCCGAGCCGGCAAAAGTTCAAGAGGGCATGTCGGCGACGTAGCGAAGGCGGGATATGAGCGGGCATGGGCTTGGCTACCAGATGGCCGGCTTATCTCCCAATAATGGAAAAAAGAAAGCCGGCTGTAACGAGAATTTGGTCCACTTTATATGGTCCCTTTTTTTTCAGGTCCAAGTCCCAAAAAAGTGCCCGAACTGACCAGATGACCACTGGAGGAAATCGGGGATCACCTCCCCTGATTCCCCCAGTGGTCACTAGCCCCCCTCCCACCCTCAAAAATACAACTTCAATTTTTTTTTTTGCCAGCCTCAAATGTCATACTCAGGTACATCGCATCAGTATGCTAGTCCCTGGAGCAGTTTTAGTGGGTGCAGTGGACTTCAGGCAGGCGGACCCAGGCCCCCCCCCCCCCCCACACCTGTTACATTTTTGGTGGAAAATGGGAGCCCTCCAAAACCCTCCCAAAATCCACTGTACCCACATCTAGGTGCCCCCCTTCACCCCTTAGGGCTATGGTAGTGATGTATAGTTGTGGAGAGTGGGGTTTGGGGGGCTCAGCGCACAAGGTAAGGGAGGTATGCACCTGGGAGCTATTTTAATTTTTTTTTTTTTACTTTTTAGAAGTGCCCCCTAGGGTGCCCGGTTGGTGTCCTGGCATGTGAGGGAGACCAGTGCACTACGAATCCTGGCCCCTCCCATGACCAAATGCCTTGGATTTGGCCAGATTTGAGATCGCCGGCTTCGGTTTCCATTATCGGCAAAAACCGATGCCGGCCATTGCAAACCCGGCCATGTCTGACATTTGGCCGGCCTCAACCGTATTATTGAAACGAAAGATAGCCGGCCATCTATTTTGAAAATACGGTTGGCTCCTGCCAGATGCGGAGCCGGCCCCGGAGATGGCCGGCACCGTTCGATTATGCCCCTCTAGGTATTTCCCTGTCCCTAGAGGGCTCATAATCTAAGAGCTTTGTTTGCTAAGCCGCACTGTAGGTGCACACAATTTTTAGCACGCGCCAACAATAGGGTGTCTGTCATTAGTGTGCGCTAATTTTCAGCAAATACTAAAAATTAGTGCACCTACTGCACGGCTTATTAAACAGGCCCTAAGGGGTCCTTTTACTAAGGTGCACTGAAAAATGGCCTGTGGTAGTGTAGACGTGTGTTTTGGGTGCACACAGAATCATTTTTCAGCGCACCTGCAAAAAATGCCGTTTTAAATTTTTTTTTGCCAAAAATGGACATACGGCAAAATGAAAATTGCCACACGTCCATTTTGGGTCTGAGACCTTACCGCCAACCATTGACCTAGTGGTAAAGTCTCACGCGGTAACCGGGCGGTAATGACCTACACGTGCCAAATGCCACTTGGCACAACTAGCTGATGCGCACCAGAAAATAAAAAATATTTTTCGGGAGCGAGTAGCAGACATGCGCCATAAATTAAATTACCACAAGGGCCTTGCAGTAGCTGTGCAGTAACTCCATGTTGGCGAGCGTTGGGCACGCGTAGACGCTTACACAGCTTAGTAAAAGGGCCCCTAAGTTTGTACCTGAGGCAATGGAGGGTTAAGCGACTTGCCCAAGATCACAAGGAGCAGCAGCGGGATTTGAGCCAACGACCTCTTGATGTCAAGAGCAGTGCCCTAACCACTTCAATGCAACTTATAATCCTACAGTAAGTACATATTTTCAGCGCCTCCTGTCCATTCTCATCCCTTCTGGGTGTGACAACCTAAGACTGTGCCTGCATACCTTGTGCAACAAGCAGATCTTCCTAAGGATCAGCCCTCCCTGTCTGTCCACCTCATCTCTCCAAAAGGAGTACCTTTCCGGGCTACCACCTTTGGTTCCAAACAGTTTTTTTCACTATTCCTGCTCCCAGGCTGGGATCCTCTATTTCCCACCTGGAGCACTCCTCCTTCTCATGGTTAATGCTGGAATTTGCAGAGACCACCTATTTGGTCAGCCTTTGTTTCTTGAACCCATCTAGAACTTCACCTCTCCTCCAAGAGTCCCGGCAAGGGTACAGGGAACCAAAGACCTCATGCACTCCTCATCAACATCAACTCTTAACTCCTCTCCTAACTGTCCTTCAACAATCAGAAACATTTTCCTCTGCAACTTCCCCAGGAACCCACCACCCCCTAGGGCTGGACCCTTTAACACCCATAAGTACAGAGCCTCCCCCCTCTGGAGAGTTCTCTCATGATCTTTAGTAATCTCCATTAAAATAGGGGATTGCACCTATGTTTTTAGTTATATTCGTGTGCTATCAGAAACTTTCAAATAGGTACAAGAGGCAGAAATGTGATTTTTGTACATAAAATGCCAGTTTTGCTAAATGCAGAAAATTGTTGGAAAGTTGCACAGGGCATTGCTAATTCTTCAAAGGGAACATCCACACTTGATGATGGAATGGCATGCTTCTGTGCTTGCAGCTTTTCAGACCACTGAGCATGCACAGTCAATCACTCTCTTTTGTAGCTGTGTCCCTGCAAGCCCTCAACTTAGTTTCCTGTTAATGGGCTCCAAAATCAGACTTTACTTGAAAAGGTACTCACCTGAAAAATGACTCAAGTCCACAAGAATGCTCCTCAGAATTTATCCCATTAAATTCAAGTTTTGCTCAGGATTGTATTATATTTAGCATACCCTTATTATTTAAAAGCTGTTTGTTTTTTTTGTTAACAGTTGATTAATATTATGGATTTTAGAGATGGGTAGCCAGAAACATTTTGTCATGTGTCATTCATTACCTGTGTTATTTTGGGGAATTTCCATGTTATTTGGGATTTTCTGCCATTTTGTTGTTTTGTCAGTTTCCAATAATGTGCATTCTTTGGAAATAGTGTACTGGGCTAGATTCTATATATCACTCCTCAATTTCCATGCAGAAATCAAAGTGTATTCTATAAAGTATGCTTTAATTTAGGTGTACTTTATAGAATACGCTGAGTGCTACTTCACGTTACTAAATTTAGTCATGGCCAATTTCAACAACGAATACCTGGTATAAATCCCGATATGTAAATTTATTTATTTGTTATATTTGTATCCCACATTTTCCCACCTATTTGTAGGCTCAATGTGGCTTACATATTGGTAAGTCGATCAAGTCTGTCACGTAACTCAGGGCTTCTCCGTAGATGAGTTTGTGAACCAGGGTGCAGATTTTGAAAGCGATACGTTCTTTGATTGGAAGCCAATGTAGTTTTTCGCAGAGGGTTTTTGCGTTTTCAAATCGCATTTTACCAAATATAAGCCTAGCTGCCGTGTTTTGAACGGTCTGTAGTTTCTTTAAGGTTTGCTCTTTACATCCCGCATAAATTCCATTGCAGTAATCTAAGTGGCTTAGTACCATTGATTGTAACAGGTTGCGAAATGTTTCCCTCGGGAAGAATTGCTTCACGCGTTTGAGTTTCCACATTGAGTTGAACATTTTCTGTGTTGTGGATGCCACTTGGCTCTCTAGTGTTAAGTTACGGTGTGTAGCAGGTGTATTCTATAATAATGTGTATAGATTAAAAAAAATTCCTACAACCCGCCCATTCCACTCCCATAACTATGCCCACTTTTCAACTATGCGACTTAGAATTTACACGCACCACATTACAGAAGACGCTTAGCGAGTTGTGCACATAAATCTTAATTAATACCAAGTAGCGTTGATAATTGATTGTTAACATCCAACTAACAGAGCTGATGAGATAGTTAACCGATTAAGGGGTCCTTTTACTAAGGTGCACTGAAAAATGGCCTGTGGTAGTGTAGACGCGCGTTTTGGGCGCACGCAGAATTATTTTTTTCAGCGCACCTACAAAAATGCATTTTTTAAATTTTTGCTGAAAATGGAATTGCGGCAAAATGAAAAAAATTGTTGTGTGCCCATTTTGGATCTGAGACCTTACCGCAAGTCATTGACCTAGCGGTAAGGTCTCACGTGGTAATCGGGTAGTAATGGTCTATGTGCATCAAATGCCACTTGACGCGCATAGCTGTCGCACATCAGAAAATAAAAAAAATATTTTTGGGATGTGCCAAAAATGAAATTACCGCAAGGGCCACATGGTAGCCAGGCGGTAACTTGGAATTGGCGTGTGTTGGGCGCATGTAGGAGCTTAGACGGATTAGTGAAAGGGCCCCTAAGTTACGTGCATTGTTATAGAATACATTTCGATATCCACACAGAAATTAAGGTGCCATGTATAGGATCCCAGGGACATCCAGCTTCTCCTACATCTGCACACAACTATGGAACGCACTACTGAATGCCTTAAAAACAACGCACGATCTGACAGCCTTCCGGAAGTTACTGAAGACTAACTTGTTCAATGAGACTTATAAAAAGAATCCTTCATAAAAGACTTACCATCAAAACTGTACCAGAACTAGTCAACATTGAACTCTTTAATTTGGTTGCTTTAATCACATTGTTATTATTGAACGTTATACTTTATCCTAAATCTCACATATCTGATATGAATTATTTATTTCTTTACTTCTAATTTTCTCGATATCTTATGCACCTTAATTGTAATAATACTCTGTTCTTCTCATTCCGTTAATGGCGATTGCCATTGCCGCATAATGTAAGCCACATTGAGTCTGCAAATAGGTGGGAAAATGTGGGATACAAACACAATAAAATAAATAAATACATTAATTAATTAATTAATTCCAACAATCAACTTTTAAACATGCAATTATTGGCACTATTTAGATTTAATTGGTACTAATATGCGTAAAATTAGGCACAGGATCTACGCCTAAAATTTACAAATGCTCCAAAAAGGTGCCACAGAAAGAGGAGGGTGATAGGTGTTTCGGGGGGGGGGGGGGGGCAGGGCTGTGATTATGAGTTATGCATGTTATTATAGAATATGGGTATTCTGTATGTAAATTTAGGCATGGATATTTGCACCACGTTTACACATGACCTCTCCACTCGAGCAGTTATTCTATAAACCACGCCGAACTTTAGGCACAGCTTATAGAATATCACTTTTGTGAGTATTTTCCGCCACTGATTGGTGCAATATGTAGAATTTAGCCCATAATGTGCCCTCTTTCCACAGTCTTCTGAATTCTAGATATGGTGACCAAATTTTGATGTGCTGTCAAGATGAGTGCTCATATTAATTGGTTAATGAGCTTTTAACCATCAATAATTTGGTGCCAACAACCAGGGGCGTAGCCAGACTTTGAAGGGAGGGGGGTCCAGAGCCCGAGGTGAGGAAGCAC
Source organism: Microcaecilia unicolor (assembly GCF_901765095.1). NCBI lineage: Eukaryota > Metazoa > Chordata > Amphibia > Gymnophiona > Siphonopidae > Microcaecilia > Microcaecilia unicolor. Next base: position 638,497,377 of record NC_044032.1, read on the forward strand.
ATTTTAGCCCCCCCCCCCCCCGCCCACCTGCTTGCCACCGCAAACTTTCACCGCCGTCGCAACCCTATCGGCCCCCCTTCCTGCCGCCAACCCTCCCCCGCCGCTGTCGCGTACCTTTGCTGGTGGGGGACCCAACCCCTGCCAACCGAAGTCCTCTTCTCCTTGGCCGCGCGGCGTTGCTGGCTGAACGATCTGATCAAGTTTCTGTGCGTGCTTCTGATGTCCTGCACGTCAGACGCACATACAGAAAGTTGATCAGATCATTCAGAAAGCAACACCGCGCGGCCGAAGAGAGGATTTCGGCTGGCGGGGGTTGGGGTCCCCCACCAGAAAAGGTATGCGACGGCGGCAGGTGAGGGTTGGCGGCAGGAAGGGGAGGGTCGAGAGGGTCGCGGCAGGGGGTCAGCTAGCAGGAAAACACTTCTTGGTAGTCTGCAGCAGGCATGCGCTAAAAACTGAGCATGCGCAGGTGCCGGATCTGGTGGAGCTTGGGATACCCACCAGCTACCACTAAACGTATGCTACTGTTGGGTGGGCTTCAGACCTATGTGGGTGGGCCCTAGCCCACCCAGGCCCACCTGTGGCTACGCCACTGGCTAGCACATAACTCAGAAGAACACGTCAGGGGCATTTCTAAAAGTTGCACGTGTAGTTATAGAATACTGCCTCAGCGCTTCTAACTTGGGCACCAGGATTTACAGTTTCAGCAGGTGTACGTCTGGCCCTAAAGTTAGGCAAGGGAATTGGCGCTATGCACTATTCTATAAAGGTCACGTGTCCTTTATAGAATAGCGCTTATGACTAGATTCTATATATCATACCTAAATATTTGGCACTAAAATGAAATTCACTTAGGCGTATTCTGCCTACATTTCTACACGGTTTATAGAATATGTTGAGCGCCAGCTCACCCGACTAAATTTAATAACTGTCAATTACATTGAGTAAAGCCCAGGGGCGTAGCCAGACTTCGGCGAGAGGGGGTCCAGAGCCTGAGGTCAGGGGCACATTTTAGCCCCCCCCCTGCCATTGCCGACCCCCCCCCCGTCTCCGCCGCCATCACCAACAACAACAACTTTGACTCCCCCTTCCAACTACCCTCTCAACCCCCACTCCAGCAGCCAACCCACCGTCGCCTACCTTCCTGGTGGGGGAACCCAAGCCCCGCAAGCCAAGGTCCTCTTCTTCCAGTGCAAGGCTGATCTGCAAAAGCTTTGTTCTGTTTCTGTGAGTCTGACGTCCTGCACATACAACGTGCAGGACGTCAGACTCACAGAAACAGAACGAAGCCTTGCGCCGGAAGAAGAGGACCTCGGCTGGCGGGGATTGGAGTTCCCCGCCAGCAAAGGTAGGTGATGGCGGGTTGGCGGCAGAAGGGGGTGTCGAGAGGGTCATCGGCAGGGGGATCCAGGGCCAAATCTACGGGGCCCAGACCCCCGTGGCCCCACGTAGCTACGCCACTGGTAAAACCTGGTGTCAATCCCAATGCCGAAATTAGATGCAGAGTGTGTATTCTAGAACAACGCACAGAGAGCCCCTTTTACTAAGCCCAATGTGGGCCTACCGCTTGCTAAACAGGAAGTACCACTGGGCTACCGCAGCAGCCTGACGATACTTCCCAACCCTAGTGCGCAATCATATTTGTTTTGTAGTGCCGGAGTGTATCCGGCAGTAATTGGACTGTGCCACGCGCTGTCCAGTTACTGCTGGGTTAGCATGGGAGCCCTTACTGTCACCTCAATGGGTAGCGGTAAGGGCTCCCCCCCAAAAAAGTGACCTCTTGGCGAGTGCTTTACTTGCCGCACAGCCATTTCCTGCAGGAAACAGAGACTTCCCTTTTACCTGCTGCGGTAAGAGGGGGCCTCAGCGTGCCTTTTGCTGCAGTTTGATAAAAGGGGCTGATTTTAAAAAATGCCCATGACCCACCTATTCCACACCCATAACCATGTCCACTTTTCAACTATGCAACTTATATTTACGTGCACCATGTTACAGAATATGCTTAGCAAGTAGTGCGCATAAATTCTAATTAATGCCAATTGGCGCTGATAATTGGTTGTTAACATCCAATTATCAGTGCTGATTAGCTTAGTATCTAATTAAATTATGCACATTGTTATAGGATACGCTTAAATTTCCACGCAGAAATCTCGACACGATATATAGATCCTGGGGTTAGTGCCTATTTTTTTCAGCGCCCATTTTTGAGCGCCATCTACTGAACCTGATCCAATACGTAATGAAAACGAAAAAGTGAGGACTGATGTTGAGGAAATCCCAAAAAACTTTATTAATAATCAGATGACCCTTTGTCATCTGATTATTAATAACGTTTTTTGGATTTCCTCAACATCAGTCCTCACTTTTTTGTTTTCATTGTCTTTGATTTGCGTGAGGGTTTTCCTCTCCGCTTTTTGTTGCTTGCCTGATCCAAGACCTGCTATTTCCAAACAGCACACATTTTAGGAATGTTGTTGTTTTTTTTCTGCTCGTTTTCTTTAGGAATCGGCATGCAATGATACATGTCGTTGACATTTCCTGTATCGTTGCAAATGACAGCACATCCCTGATGGGGGTTTTCATCAGGAGAATCACCACGTCATCTCTACTATCTCTACAGCTTAATAATAAGAGAAGACTACATAATAAGTGATCATGTGGAAATATCTCCCCTGTTTCATTCGCTTTCTCAAGTTGCTATGGTTTATTTCCGTAGACTATTTTTTGCTGCTTTTGTTTCTACTTTTTCAACAGTCTGTTTATCGGGAAAGTTCTGTTGTTTTTGTAAACATTCAGTTGGCTGAGCCTACAGTTATAATTTATGTGCATTTATAGAAGTATGCATTTGCATATTTATGAGACTACAGTTTAAAGGCAAAAGAAAATATTCTTTTCCCTGAAATCTGTTACAGTGTAGTAATTTGAAGTAATATTTCAATTACGTCAACAAATATTGAGCGAAAGTCATATACAGTGACAAGAGGCAATGCAAGAATAGTGTGGGGGGGGGGGGGGGAACCATGTTTGTCTTCTACCATATAATAAAAAGATTTTTTTTTTAAATAGAACTAAATGAAGGTAACCGTGAAATCTGAATGTTTCATTTTTCATCTCAACACCATTTCATGTGTGAAAAATGACAGTATAAATGATCAAACAACAATGCATTATAGATAGCAACACACAATATGCCATCATTGTACTCGTATGCTTACTCACCATGAATGAAAAATGCACTGAGTGACAGGCAATGCAAGGAAGGCCCCTACTTTCAAAACCATCTGTGCACCGTGAATTATAAGCACGGCGCTTACGTCCGTCGGTATGTCAGTAACACCGTTTGAGAACATGAATAAATAGAAAGCAGATTTTTTTTTTTCAAATTCAGGGCATAGAGGTGCAGACAGAAAACCAGCAGTAAGAATAAGGAGACTGGAGAAACAGCTGTTGGTCAAATCAAGGATCAGGACCATTTTATTTCCTATTGAGCCTGCAATGAATAGGCAACACTTTTTTCCTGTTAACTTTTGACTAGGTTTACAATCCGCTCCGGATTGTTCACTTCACATATTGGTTTGGCCGGAGAGGTCTCCATTTTAATTTTCGTCTGCCATCTCTTGAAATCCATTTGAACCTTTCATTTCATGCAAGCAAGCAACTCTGGTGAGACCTCATTTAGAATATTGGGTACAATTTGGGAGATCACAGCTTCAAAAAGATATAAACAAGATGGAGTCAGTCCAGAGGGCGGCTATTAAAATGGTCTGTGGTCTTTGTCATAAAGCATATAGCTTTGAAAGAAAGGTGGGAGAGGGGAGATAGAGGCATTTAAATAGTTATGTGGCATAAATTCACAGGAGGCAAATCTTTTCCAGTTTAAAGGAAGCTCTGGAATGATAGGGCATAGGATGAAGGTGAAAGGGGATAGACTTAGAAGTAACCTGAAGAAATACTTCTTCATGCAAAGGGTGGTGAATTCGTCAAGCGGCTTCCCCACTGTGTATCTACGAAGAACATCGTAAGCCCCTCTTGTTCAACATTGTATTAAGGTTAAACATGAATCTGCTGATTTACGCTGTTGGGTGATTGAATAGATGGCTAATGGTGAGAGAAGTGAGGATTAAAAAAAACAATGCTCAGACAGTGAGAGCAATGCTGGATCTGTTTTCTTAACACCGTTGAACCTGTGGGTTTGAATATGGATGTGGAGCGGCAAGCTTTTTATTCAATACTACACCTTTAAGAATTGACCAGTCTGTGATTGGCTGTGTCTGTGTTTGTTATAAAAACCGGTGGCCAGTTTGGACAATCTTTTGAAACTTGGTTCAACATCCTGAAGCAGCATGTTCTTGAACCAAGTGGCCCATGTTGAGGTTTTGGATAGCTGGAATATGTTTATTCATCACAATACTGAAAGAGATCTCTCTTACGCACTGGAGCAGTACTGGCTTTGACAATCCGGTATGGGGACAGGATACATCTTCAGTCAAGCTAAGTGTAATACCCCTTGATATGGATATTACTAAAAGTTGTGTTAGATTTTTCCAGAGGCCCTGGATGAGGTAGGTTCATGACCAGTGGGGTGGACAGTGAGCTCAAGAAGCCTGTCCATAGGAGGGTTTGGAAGACAAGTTGAGGAAATAAAGTGATTCCCTGTGTGAGCAACAGTCTGCGTCTCCTGTAGAGCTCTGTCAACATTGCATATTTTTGCCTTCTGGACCCTGAAGCAGTTTTCAACGAAACGCTGGCCATCGTTGGCCCGGGTGCATTCATGCAATTAGAAGCTGTTTGAAGTGTTCAGCCTCTATTCCTGATGATAAGTGACTTTTGATTTTTGGCATAGAAATGATATTTTTCATGTTGATTTATATGATGTTATTTTTGGAAGGTTTTTACAAATGATGAAGCAAGGATCGATTGTGATCACATTAGATCTCTAAACCTTTATTGAGGTATTGAGCTTCTTTGAGGCTTTTCCTTCCTTTTTCTCATTACACATATAGTGCATTATTTTGATATAATTTTGACATTGTTTTGGATTATTGTGTTATTATTGCTCTATTGTGAGAGAAATAAATGCAGACTGATTTTAGGAGTAGTTGCTGCCCTTCTAAGTGGCAACTGACCCTACCCACCCCACCCTCCCGCCCTGTCAGACTGTCAAAGTAATGCTTGGATGTTTCACTTATATATACTATCTGCTACCACATTTGCTTATTTCCGATCTGACGAAGAAGGGCAACCTTCGAAAGCTAATCAAGAAATGTATTAAGTTATGTCCAATAAAAAAGGTATCATCTTATTTTCTTTTCCATGTTTTATTTCTTTTAGGTGGATAAGGGGAATCCAGCAAGGAAGTGATGAACCACAACAGGGGAAGCCTGTTCAAGGCTAGAGTGTAGCTCTGCAAGTTGCACTGCTGGAAGAAGGCAGCCTAAAGGGTCTAAGCCGGAAAGAGTTGGATTGGTATCAGGAGTAGCAGAATCAGCCTTGGATTTATTCCTGACACAACAGGATGGTTGAAGAACAAGAGTCTGTGTAAATATGAACAGTAATAACTTAAACAAAGAGTGAGGGGAAGTGGCTGAGATGATCACAGATGGTCTTGGATGTATAAGATGCACAAAAAGTTCTAAAGAAGTTCCATTAAAGTTATTATGCGTTCTATAAAAACCTCCTGGAGTGCAGCATGATTTTTGATGTAGGAACAAGACCCCTACTAAAGTATCCCAAACTCCCAACACCTCGGATCGCTATTCCAGACCACTGACCCACCCCCGAGCTCATGGTTAGATGGAAGAGTGGTGAGCTGAGTTGAGAAAAATAAAGTACTGTGAGGAATAGTGTCTGTCCCTGTGACCCCCCCACCCCCCCAGTCTGAGTGAATGGAGTTGGTTTGGATGAGACCCGGCTTACATAAGTATCTGTGGAAATATTTTGATATAATTCGTGAATTACCAGCGGCATTTATTGGGAGTAATGGGGGTTTGATGTGGGAATTTTTGTTTTTTGATGGGTGGGTTTTGTCTATTTTTCTTCATTTTTGGGGAGGGTGAGCAATTTTTTTTCTCCATTTTTGGAAGTATTTCTGGTTGTTCTCTTTTTTTCTGGATTTTTGATGATTGAGGCCAATAATAATATCTGGGAGTTTTTTTGGGGAAAACTGACACTTTTGGTCAGAACAATGCTGTCAGCTTTGAGGCCTTGTTTATTTAAATTTTGAGATTCTTGTAGCCCCCTCCCCATAGTCTGTATTAGCCATTTTGTAAACAGACTGCAGGTTTCATGTTTTTTGAGGACAATATACAGTGCCCAGTCATGGCCATGCCATTCTACTAGCCCGAATGTCTATTCAGACAGTACAGGTATCACATGTTACACATTTTACAGGGATAAGGATAAATGCTGACAATGTTTTATGTTAATTATAAAATCTAACATGTTCCTGAGAATTTATAGACGTTTTAAAAGGAATCAACTGTAAGGCAATATCAGCTGCAAGGTTTCTGCTCATTTTTATGTCTGTTTTTTAAGGAGAAATTCATTTTTCTTATAACCTATAAACCTTTATTGCATAGCAATGAAGCTAGAATTACACCGTTTAAACTGCATTTGAAGAAAGTCTTAAAAGAAAGATTATGGCAGTTCTGCCCTATCGGAAAGGTGACACATCATGAATAAGGAGTTCATCAACTTGCATTTTATTGCAGTTCAAATGAGTTTAGACTATGAACATGCTGGCAAGTTTAATTGCATCAGGTCTAGTGATGTGCATTTTATGCTAGCTATGATCTCTCTTTCAACAGTTTGAAATGTTGCATAGAAAGAAATGAAGAACAATAAAGTCATCTGCTTTTACTACTACTACTATTTACCATTTCTATAGCGCTACAAGGCGTACGCAGCGCTGCACAAACATAGAAGAAAGACAGTCCCTGCTCAAAGAGCTATGTAATAAAAGTGAGCCAAGTATAGGACAATCAAGCCATTGTGACATCACTGATGAGGTTGGCTCTTATTGGTGGCCTGAGGCATTATGACATCACAATATTAGCTCTGGTTACAAGAGACTACTACTACTACTATTTAGCATTTCTATAGCGCTACAAGGCATACGCAGCGCTGCACAAACATAGAAGAAAGACAGTCCCTGCTCAAAGAGCTATGTAATAAAAGTGAGCCAAGTATAGGACAATCAAGCCATTGTGACATCACTGATGAGGTTGGCTCTTATTGGTGGCCTGAGGCATTATGACATCACAATATTAGCTCTGGTTACAAGAGACTACTACTACTACTATTTAGCATTTCTATAGCGCTACAAGGCATACGCAGCGCTGCACAAACATAGAAGAAAGACAGTCCCTGCTCAAAGAGCATACAATCTAGTAGACAAAAAATAAAGTAAGCAAATCAATTAATGTGTAGAGGAAGGAGGAGAGGAGGGTAGATGGGGCGAGTGGTTACAAGTCAAAAGCAATGTTGAAGAGGTGGGCTTTAAATCTAGATTTAAAGATGGTCAAGGATGGGGCAAGACGTAGGGGCTCAGGAAGTTTATTCCAGGCGTAGGGTGCAGCGAGACAGAAGGAACGAAGTCTGGAGTTGGCAGTAGTGGAGAAGGGAACAGATAAGAAGGATTTATCCAGGGAACGGAGTGTATCCCTTGATAGACGTGGGGGGAGGGTGATTCTAAAACAATGCACCTAAATGTAGGCTCCCAGAGGGTACCTGATTCTACAGTGATGAGTAGGGGGGGCCTTTTCTTTTTTTAAATAATACTAGTGTAATAGATTAGATACACACGTGCTGCCCCATATTTAAATGTAGATGTAGTATCGAATGCTGCATTGGAGAGCTGTGCGCGTTTCCCATTTTTGGCCCTAGGCTCTGAAAAAGGCTCAGAGTGGAAAGTAAAGGACCACACAGCCTAGAGCAGCAATCCATTGAGCACCACTTCAAAAAGATAAGTGTGATTGTGTATAATGGATATTGCACAGTGATTTAACAGTGATCTACGTCTATAACATCACTTAGAATAACTTTTGACCATAGATACTAGAAGAAGACTACTATTACTACTTAACATTTCTAGAGCGCTACTAGGGTTACGCAGCGCAGTACAGTTTAACAAAGAAGGACGGTCCCTGCTCGAAGGAGCTTACAATCTAAAGGACGAAATGTCAAGTTGGGGCAGTCAAGATTTCCTGAATAGAGGTGTAGTGGTTAGGTGTCGAAGGCGACATTGAAGAGGTGGGCTTTGAGCAAGGGTTTGAAGATGGGCAGGGAGGGGGCCTAGCGTATGGGCTCAGGGAGTTTATTCCAAGCATGGGGTGAGGCGAGGCAGAAAAGGTGGAGCCTGGAGTTGGCGGTGGTGGAGAAGGGTACTGAGAGGAGGGATTTGTCTTGAGAGCGGAGGTTAAGCGGATTTGTGTTAAGCGGATCCTTTCAGGCAATGCATTCCAGAGTGTGGTGGCTACTCCCGAGAAGGCTCGCTTGCGGGTATCACATCGTGTAATGTCTTTTGGAGAGGGTGTAGTTAGTGAAAGTCCTTGGGGGGACCTTAGTGTCCTTGGCGGTGTGTGGAGGATCATCCTATTCAGGGCCGTGCCTAGGGTCTCTGGCGCCCCCCTGCAGACTATCAGTTGGCGCCCCCCCCCCCCCCCGGTGAAAATGATCGCTCACCACTTGCCACACTGACAGGAATTGTCAGCAATATTCTTAGAAACAAATTGCTATACATTGCAAAATAAGATAGCAGATGTAAATTCTCAAAGTGGACATATTCCAAACGCTAAAATGAAAATAAAATGATTTTTTTCTACCTTTGTTGTCTGGTGACTTTCTTTTTCCGATCATGCTGGCCCAGTATCTGAGTCTGCTGCTATCTGTCCTCTTAACTCCATTTCCAGGGCTAATTTATTTCTTTACTTTCCTCCTTTCTTCTTCATTTCTTGCTCTATATCCATTTCCAGCAATTTCTTCTCTCTCCCTGGGTCCTGCCTTCCCATCCATGTCCATTCTTGTCCCTCTCTGCCCTTCCCTCCTCCATCCATAGCTAGCAATCCTCCTCTCTCCCCTCCCCTCCATTTCCAGCAATTTGTCCTCTCCCTGGGCCCCCATGTCCATCCTTGTCCTTCTCTGCCCTTCCCTCCTCCATCCATAGCCAGCAATCCTCCTCTCTCCCCTCCCCTCCATTTCCAGCAAATTGTCCTCTCCCTGGGCCCCCATGTCCATCCTTGTCCCTCTCTGCCCTTCCCTGCTGCATCCATAGCTAGCAATCCTCCTCTCTCCCCTCCACTTCCAGCAATTTGTCCTCTCCCTGGGCCCTGCTGCTGCCCTCCCATCCATGCCTGCCATAGGCGGTCGGTGGCCCAACTGTTTGGGGAGGCTAAAGGGGGCAGGGTTAGGGGTGGGCCAGGGGCGGAGCTTACCTCCATAAGTGTTTGACAACACACAGAAAAAGAATAAGTAAAAATAAAAGTCACAGTTAATACCTTTTATTAAATTTAGATATTAGATATGTATCATATGTCAAAGAATAAAGTGGTTGCTCAAAGCATATACTAAACACAATCGCTCAACTGCAAAACACTATGCACAACTTTGTGCAAAAACACACTCAGAACCTTACTGTACCATAAATATTACACTGGGAAGACCCTAATACACCAATATACCACCATACGGAACATGCAGACCGTCAACAATATGAAACAAGGGATCATAATATCATGATACGTGTAGAGCCAAAAAACACCCTTTTAGGGTGGCTAGTGTTCACAATGAGCTCCTTTTATTAACGACCATGTGTAGATCCTTCAAGAGGTAGTGTGTCATGATTTACGCTGTACACCCTTTCTGGTGTTTTGGTGCCAACTTAGTAAGGCCAACACACAATCTCTCCACTGCAAAACACTATATACAAACTTGTGCAAAACACACTCATAGCCTTACCAAACCATAACAGCACTAATTCCAAGGACAGAACGAGCTACAACCTTTATGTGTGGAAAGGCAGCACTATAATTACACCGGGCTCTAAAACACCAGTACACAACCTAGTGAAACCAAAATAAAACAAAAAGGGCTGCAAATACTTCACGCTAGCAGAATACTGCATCTTGATCACACATGAAAAACACATGGCTTAACAGATATGAAGGCAAAATACAAGAAGTCAGACTCAGCATGCAGCAATACTAGAAACATTGAAACTTACATGCAAAATATCACAGATGTACATTTCCAAAAGCTGACATATTCCAATTAATAAATTTTGAATAAAAAATGTTTTCTACCTTTGCTGTCAGAGCATTTAGTTTTTCTATTAGCTTTGGTCCCAGTGTCTTCTTTCCATTTGATATTTTTTTCTCTCATCATGTCCACCATCTTTCTGTGTCCTTATGCGTCCTGTCTACCACCCTATCCTTTCTCCAGTTTCAACATCTGCCCTCAAAGTGTTCCAATCCAGCCTTTAAATTCAGCAATTTCCCCTCCATCCATATAAAGCATTTCTCCTCACTCCCCTCCATCCATGTGCATCTACAACCTTTGTCTTCTCTTCCCTCCATCCATGTCCAGCATTTCTCCTCTCTCCCTTCCACTCCATCCGTGTGCATCTCCTTCCTTTATCTTTCCTTCCCTCCATCCTTGTCCAACATTTCTCCTCTCTTCCCTGCCCTCCACTCCATCCATGTCCAGCATTTCTCCTCTCTTCCCTCCCCTCCATCCATGTGCATCTCCTTCCTGACGTCCCTCCCCTCCATCCATCCATGTCCAACAACTCTCCATTCTCCCCTTCCCTCTCCTCCATCCATCCATCCATATCCTGCAAATTTCCTCTCTCCCCTGTCCCCATTCATCCATCCATGTCCAGAATTCTCCTCTCTCCCTTGCCCTCCCCTCCATCCATCCATCCATGTCCAGGAACTCTCCGTTCTCCCCTGCCCTCTCCTCCATCCATCTCCAGAAAATTTCCTCTCTCCCCTGTCCCCATTCATCCATCCATCCATAGTAACATAGTAGATGACGGCAGAAAAAGACCTGCATGGTCCATTTAGTCTGCCCAAGATATGAGTTTATCTTGAATTTGTACCTGTCTTTTTCAGGGCACAGACCGTATAAGTCTGCCCAGCAGTATTTCCCGCCTCCCAACCACCAGTCCCGTCTCCCATCACCGGCTCTGGTACAGACCGTATAAGTCTGCCCTCCCCTATCCTAGCCTCCCAACCACCAACCCCTCTTCCCCCCACCTGCTCCGCAACCCAATTTCAGCTAAGCTTCTGAGGATCCATTTCTGCTGCACAGGATTCCTTTATGCATATCCCACGCATGTTTGAATTCCGTTACCGTTTTCATCTCCACCACCTCCCACGGGAGGGCATTCCAAGCGTCCACCACCCTCTCCGTGAAAAAATACTTCCTGACATCTTTTTTTTTTTTTTAATTATTTTATTTATAAGTTTTAACAAATTATTACAAGAACACTTGGTTCCTGACATCTTTTTTGAGTCTGCCCCCCTTCAATCTCATTTCATGTCCTCTTGTTCTACCGCCTTCCCATCTCAGGATCCCATCTTCCCATCTCCCATCATCCATGTCCAGAATTCTCCTCTCTCCCTTGCCCTCCCCTCCATCCATCCATGTCCAGGAACTCTCCGTTCTCCCCTGCCCTCTCCTCCATCTATCTCCAGATAATTTCCTCTCTCCCCTGTCCCCTCGATCTATGCCCAGCAATTCTCCTCTCTTCCCTGCCCTCCCCTCCATCCATCCATGTCAGCAATTCTCTCCCCTGCTCTCCCCTCTCCCCTCCTGTCCAGTGATTTCTTCTCTCTCCCTGCCCTGCATCCATACATGGCCAACAATTCTCCTCTCCCCTGCCCTCCCCCCTACATGTGGCAGGCTGCAGCGTTTTTGCGAGGCAGCTCTGGCTCTCCCTCCTTCCTTCCTTGGTTCCCGCTCTGGGCTGGCTCCCCGATCGGCGGCAGCCCCCCCCCCCCCCCGCGTGTTTTAACCTTTACTCTCCGACGTGGGAGCGATGTCAATCAATGAAGAACGTAGAACAGACTCGCTTCCAGCTTCTCTCTTCACACAGTGTCCCGCCCTCGCGGGAACAGGAAGTGCATCATCGCTGACGCTGAAGGCGGGACACTGTGAAGAGAGAAGTTGGAAGCGAGTCTGTTCTACGTTCTTCATTGATTGACATCGCTCCCACGTCGGAGAGTAAAGGTTAAAACACGCGGGCGGGCGGGGCTGCCGCCGATCGGGGAGCCAGAGCGGGAACCAAGTAAGGAAGGAGGGAGAGCCCGAGCTGCCTCACAAAAGCGCTACGCTTGTGAGGGCAGCAGGGAAGTCCACGATTGGGCCGGGGCGAGGGTAAGCACCGCGGCGGCGCCCTCCAGAGGTGGGCGCCCCCCTGCGGCGCTTACCTCGCTTACCGCATCGGCACGGCCCTGATCCTATTCTTCAGATACTCGGGGCCATTTCCTTTCAGGGCCTTGAAGATCAGACATAGAATTTTAAATTTAGCCCTGGTAGCCAATGAAGTTTTTGCAAAAATGGTGTGATGTGGCAATATACACGCATACATAGCTCCTTACAAATTACTGACTAGATGAAAAGTATGTCCCATGTTATGATGCAGTAAACATGGTTCCATGCCTAACAAATGCAACTCATAAACCTAAGCGTCGCCATACTGGGACAGACCGAAGGTCCATCAAGCCCAGTATCCTGTTTCCAACAATAGCCAATCCAGGTCACAAGTACATGGCAGGATCCCAAAACAGATTTTATGCTCCTTATCCTAGAAATAAGCAGTGGAGTTTTCCAAGTCCATCTTAATAATGGCTTATGGACTTTTCTTTTAGGAAATTATACAAACCTTTTTTTAAACCCTACTAAGCTAACTGCTATTACCACATTCTCAAGCTGTGAATTCCAGAGTTTAATTACACATTGAGTAAAGAAATATTTTCTCCAGTTTGTTGTACATTTGAGGTTTATGTGCAGCATGGCAAGGCTTATAGTAAAAACACAAAATTTAGGAATGTGGACTGTGGTTGATTCACCCTCTTATTGGACCTGGTGCAACAAACTTCATTCCTGGATGTTATTGGAAAACAAATGTGGCCAAACTGTCTTTTAAGCGTAAGAAGGATTTCTTTCTAATCTGGGATAGCTACATACAATCTTTATCCCCTCAATCCCGTAGTGAAATGTTGAACACTCTTTGACTGATTGCTGGGGTCTTGGTGTGACATTATAATTCTTTCTTTCTTTTCTAGTCTGCTTTTTGATTTCTCATTGTCAGAGAGTCATAAAAACCCAGGCCTTCTGAACTATATTTCCTGTTGACATTGTGGGGAGGGGGGGTGGATTGGGGTTGTTTGGAATATATCTTGAAAATCTGATGACTGTTATTGACTGGTTTGTACTTTCTGTTATTGCCGTGTCATCAATAAAAATGATTTAACCATAAGATATAGTAGCTTAATTGTAGGCCTCCTAATCCTAATATTTTTTAGAAAGAGTAAATAAGCGATTGAAATCTACCCATTCCACTCCACTCAGTATTTTATACACCTATGTCATATTTCCCCTCATCTGTCTTTTCTCCAAACTGAAAAGCCTTAGCCACTTTAGTGTTTCCTCATAGTGGAGTTGCCCCTTCCCCTTTCTCTTTTCATCGCCCATCTCTGTATCTTTTCTAATTCTGCTATATCTTTTTTTGAGATGCGGTGACCAAAACTGCAGACAGTATTTGAGGTGCCCAAAATTGTTAGTCTAGTTAGTGCAAGGAGCCTCAGAATTCTCAGTCACCAAAGGAACACCAAATTGTGAGGCTAGATCCTGAAATATGGTCATCAACTGCTCACGTTCATTTGATCCAGTAGGGCCCACAAAAAGAAAATCATCTAAATAATGTACTATAAGTTCAGACCCTGCCACTTGTCCTACAACCCAATGAAAAAAAGGTTGTAAATACCTTGAATCAACCACACAAAATGAAGCAACAGCAGAGCTAGTAATGCAGGGCTGCCACTAGAGGTCACGGCAGCCATTTTGTGCAAGCACCTGCAATGGGCAGGAGTGAGTGGACATAATTCCTGCTTCTAAAACCTCACTAGTCCACCATGGATTAGAAAGGTAGGTCTGAGGGGGGGGGGGGTCTATAGGGGTAGAAGGGGATTGGGAGTGCTTGATTTTAGGAATAGTATTTTCAGTGGGAGGGAGGGAAGGGAGTTTACAGCCTTTGGAGGGGGACAAATCAAGATCAGGGGGTGAGAGCAGTAATTTGTACTTATGTGGGTCTGGTCCAGTATTGGGTTTTCTTTCATTGAGTGCATTGAAACCAGAACTAGGACTGACTCAGACTGTCTTCCGTGGCCTGCAACCATCTGGTAACCCTAGTTCTGGCTGAATATCGATCAGGACCTGCATAAGCTGCCTTGCCCTGTGTAGTTTGAATTAGCCTTGGGTAGCCAATGCCACTGCCTGGACATGGCCCAGCATTGAATATATGGGGCTAATTCTGCCTGCAACGGTTAGTGTTGAAAAACATTCTGATAGCCACCAGCTGAATATCAGCCAGAAAGACTTTTGAGGGGACATTTTGAGGGCGTGACCGGTTAAATCTTGACATTCAAAACTTAACCGGCCAGGCTTAGCACCCAAATAAGGCTACTTAAAAAGCAAGCCTATCTTTGCCTACTAAGCCATGGCTGTTTAAGTCTGAATATCGACTTAACCGCTCATGTACTAGGCTACATTAGAAAACCCGGATATTCAATGCTGGTCGCCAGAAACATCCCAGCATTGACTATCCAGGTTGAACGCTGGCAGTGGGAGTCAAAGTGCTACCCACTGCTGGCTGAATATCGGGGGGAGAGTTTTTAAATTTAGCCCTGTATTGTACTGGTCAACCAGTGAAGGTTTTGTAAAAATGGTGTGATGGGGTCACATCGCTCAGCTTTCTATTAGACTTGGATCATCATTCTGAATTAGTCAGACCAGTGTAGAGTACATTACAATAATCCAATCTTGATGTTAACATACCCAAATATACCTGAATGTAACTCACCTTGAGCTACCAGTGAAAAAAAAAATTGAAATAAATAAATAAATTAACTAATTAATTAAGACATAAAATAAACATGCACAACTGAGATAAGATGTGCCTTCTCAGTGTAAGGAGAGAGGAAATGCAGTTGTTGCAAATGATAGAAGCAGCTCTTGGGATCAGTGCTAGTGTTGAGTCTAACTGTATTCCAAGGTTCCTGACTTGTGATTTGAGGGGGAATTTGTATTTCCCAAAGGAGATTTTGATGTAAGGTATGTGTCCACTCAGTTTCACTTGGGTTCAGGCAAAGTTTGTTGACTTTAGTCATTCTTGAATTGATATTTGACAGGTAGTCAGTTTATTCAGGGCTGTGGGTATGTCAGGTTCAATGGGTATGAGTATCTGCACATAATCTGTGTAGATGTAGAACTGAGTGTCCATCAACTGTCCATCAGCTTGGCTAGTGGCTGGAGGTAGATACTGAACAGAATAGATGACAGTATTGATCCTTATCAGTGCCCATGGTAGCGATGAGATACTACTGAACAGTATGGACTGTTGTCTGCCTTTATATTGCTCCATGTTGTGACCACACCTTGAATATTGTGTTCAATTCTGGACGCCACATCTCAAAAAAGATATAGTGGAATTAGAAAAGGTGCAGAGAAGGGCAACAAAAACGATAACGGGGATGGAACGACTTCCCTATGAGGTAAGGCTAAAGCGGCTAGGGCTCTACAGCTTGGAGAAAAGGCGGCTGAGGGGAGATATGATAGAGGTCTATAAAATAATGAGTGGAGTTGAACGGGTAGACGTGAAGCGTCTGTTTACAGGTTCCAAAAATACTAGGACTAAGGGGCATGCGATGAAACTACAAAGTAGTAGATTTAAAACGAATCAGAGAAAAATCTTCTTCACTCAACATGTAATTAAACTCTGTAATTCATTGCCAGAGAATGTGGTAAAGGCGGAAAGGTTTGGACTGCTTCCTAAAGGAAAAGGCCATAGATCATTATTAAATTGGACTTGGGGAAAATCCACTATTTCTGGGATAAGCAGTATAAAATGTTTTGTACTTTTTTAGGATCTTGCCAGGTATTTGTGACCTGGATTGGCCACTGTTGGAAACAGGATGCTGGGCTTGATGGACCTTTGGGTTTGTCCCAGTATGGCAATACTTATGTACTTATGATGGATAGGATATGAGCCAAGCATGTACTATTCCATTGATACCTGTTTTTTCCAGTCAAGAATGTGTGAATTTTATGTGATAGTAAAATAAATGTAAAATTCCCATGAAATTCACAGTACTACACTTCAGTATTCTTGCATTACAGTTCAGTAGGTCTTATGAAAAATAACTGTTGCTGTTCCTTGTAATTTCCCACTGCCTCAGGTACAAACTTAGACTTTAAACCCTCTAGAAATAGAAAAATAATGTAATTTAATTTAATACAGACATTTATATTCTGCTTTAGCCAAAATGAATTCAAGGTGGATTATAGTGAAAACTATAAATTTCTCAACTACTGCATCTAATAATATTTAAAATAGCAATACATATAATCATAAAGTACAATGGTAATATCTTGCATTACCTTAAACCAACAATTCAAGCTATATCATCCAATCCCCCAAAGAAGCCCTTATACTGAACATGGCCATTAGTTGTTGTACCAGGAGACTACCACTAGGGTCTGTGTTTCGGCAGACGCAACCACCTGCTTCAGGGGTCAACAGAGTAACTCTGCGTAAGGTATCCGTATGCAATATGTCCTGGTGCAATTGATGAAGGAAATCATGTATACAAAATCTAGACAGTATACTCGGTATTGTGATAAAGTCACATCCAGGATAGTTGGGTTAAGGCAGTTTCAGTCTGAACTACAAGTCCCAGAAGGCATTGCAGGCAAGGAGCCAGGGGGGGGGGGGTGAGATGAGGAACCCGGACTGGACTTCTAGCTGCAATAGGGGAAGACAAGGGAATAAGCTGACAGGATGTGTAGATTGGCTGCCCCCAGGGGGAAAGAGAGCTAGGAAACCCTGTGTGCAGGAGCTCCTCATTAGGCTCGTGCTCAACTCAGCTGGCATGGGTGTGTAGAGAAGCTAATGAGTGGAGAATGATTGGTTGTGAAGGCAGAAGCCAGGGATTGATGAGGCAGGTGGGAAGGAGTCTCAGCAGTTCAGTTCAGGGAGAGCAGCAAGGAAGGCGAGAAGCAGTTGCAGGCTGAAAACCCTTGGGCAGGGAGGTCCCTAAAGTACTGAAGTCTTGGAAGTATTTGCAGACTGAAAACCCTTGAGCAGGGAGGTTCCTAAAGTACTGAAGTCTTGGAAGTATTTGCAGGCTGAAAATCCTTGGGTAAGAAGTCCCTAAAGTATTGACCTTACTAGTGAAGCTGTTGCAGGGGGAATCCCTTGGGTGTGAGAAGTCCCTAAAATATGGAGCTCATTATGAGGGTGAAGAGAATAGAAGTATAACTGCTGCTTTGTGATTGAACTATGATGATGAATTGAATGGACTGCTGCTGTTGGAACTGTGTACTAGAAACCTGCATGAAATAAAGTCCTTGAGTTTGAAGTTACTGGTGGATATCTGTTTCTTCATTGTACCTTGAGCCTGTGGTTAGAGGAGATTGTTCTATCCCTGGCTGCACAGGAGAGGTGCCTGGTTACAGTATGCAGTCTTGAAACAGCACTCCAAACGAAGCCACATTGATGGGCAAAAAAAAAAACCAATGTGGCCTTCAGTATGTCTGCATTTGGACTGCTGTTTAAGACTGTATACAGAGTATAAAGTCTAGATTTTGTATACGGGATTTCCCACAGCAAGACATCCCAGGTCAGTTTTCAGCAAGCTTTTGCCTTCAGACTTTCAAGTCAGCAGCTGAAATCATTCTTAAATGTCTTTCAGTATTCAGTAAGAGAAAGCATGTGACAAATTGTCTCCATATCTGGCAGGCAGTAAATACTTTAAAATGGTCCTCTTAAGTGGTCCCTGTTCTTAATATCATTCAACAGTGCAACTCAGTGAGGTTGTTGATACCAATTACTAGAGGAGAATAAAAAATAATTGTATTTCTGTTTTGGTCAGGATTTCAATAAAATGAGTTCTAGCAGGCTTCCAAATATTCAATCATCATTCTCTGCATTCTGCTAAGTCTTTCCTTTACTTTTTCCATCTACTGACCTTAACAACCAGTCTAAGTGACCCACCCAGGGAAACCTCTCACAGTTGTGTTCAGTGGAATACAGAGGAGGTGTGGACTTCTATTGAAGGTTATTTGGCAGGCTGAAAAATGTGGCCTGTATACAGTCAGGCTAGCTTCGATTTATCATCATGTTCAATCTGAGACAATAACAAACAGCAATTCTTACCCCATAACATCAGTCACATGAAATGGGATGCCATCCACAGCCTCAGAAGCAATCTTGATACCATTGTCAAAGAAACTGAGAAAAGAGAATCCCTGCTCCTTATAAAAATATAGGACTACACAAGAGAAGCAAAGAGACAACTTTCCAAAACGATTTTACAAGCTGATGCCTTCAGTGGAGTGGAGGAGTAGCCTAGTGGTTACTGCAGTGGACTTTGATCCTGGGGAACTGGGTTTGATTCCCACTGCAGCTTCCTGTGACTGTGGGCAAGTCACTTAACCCTCCATTGCCCCTGGTACAAAATAAGTACCTGAATATAGGTAAACTGCTTTGAATGTAGTTGCAAAGTACCACAGAAAGGCAGTATATCAAGTCCCATTTCCCCTTCCCCTTCAAACCCCACTGGAGAATAACTAGGGGACAGCTTGGTAAAATGACCCCTTAGTGAAAAATTCAACTCATTCTGCTGGACGTGTATTGGACTTGGCGTTTGTTCACCAAGCATTGAATGCACATGTGAAATCTTCCTCAACTATTACATAGTAACATAGTAACATAATAGATGACGGCAGAAAAAAAGACCTGCATGGTCCATCCAGTCTGCCCAACAAGATAAACTCATATGTGCTACTTTATGTGTATACCTGACTTTGATTTGTATCTGTATCTGTCATTTTCAGGGCACAGACTGTAGAAGTCTGCCCAGTACTAGCCCTGCCTCCCACCACCGGTTCTGCCACCCAATCTCCGCTAAGCTTCTGAGGATCCCTTCCTTCTGAAAAGGATTCCATTATGTTTATCCCCCGCATTTTTGAATTCCTTTATCGTTTTCATCTCCACCACCTCCCGGGGGAGGGCATTCCAAGTATCCACCACTCTCTCTGTGAAAAAATACTTCCTGACATTTTTCTTGAGTCTGTCCCCCTTCAATCTCATTTCATGTCCTCTAGTTCTACCGCCTTCCCATCTTTGGAAAAGGTTCGTTTGCGGATTAATACCTTTCAAATATTTGAACAACTGTATCATATCACCCCTGTTTCTCCTTTCCTCCAGGGTATACATGCTCAAGTCAGCAAGTCTCTGCTCATACGTCTTGTAACACAAATCCCATACCATTCTTGTAGCTTTTCTTTGCACCGCTTCAATTTTTTTTACATCCTTAGCAAGATATGGCCTCAAAAACTGAACACAATACTCCAGGTGGGGCCTCACCAACGACTTATACAGGGGCATCAACACCCCCTTTCTTCTGCTGGTCACACCTCTCTCTATACAGCCACCGCCTTGTCACACTGTTTCGTCGCCTTCAGATCCTCAGATACTATCACCCCAAGACCCCTCTCCTCGTCTGTACAAATCAGACTCTCACCACCTAACACATACGTCTCCCATGGATTTCTACTCCCTAAGTGGATCACTTTGTATTTCTTCGCATTGAATTTTAATTGCCAAACATTAGACCATACTTCTAGCTTCTGAAGATCCTTTTTCATGTTTTCCACTCCCTCCTGAGTGTACACTCTGTTACAAATCTTAGTATCATCTGCAAAAAGGCAAACTTTACCCTCCAACCCTTCGGCAATATCACCCACAAATATATTGAACAGAATTGGCCCCAGCACCGATCCCTGAGGCACTCCACTACTCACCTTTCCCTCTTCCGAGCGAATTCCATTAACCACCACCCTCTGGCGTCTGTCCGTCAACCAGTTCCTAATCCAGTTCACCTTGTCAGGTCCTATCTTCAGCCTGTCAGGTTTATTCAAGAGCCTCCCGTGGGGAACCGTGTCAAAAGCTTTGCTGAAATCTAAGTAGATTACGTCTATAGCATGTTCATGATTCAGTTCTCCGGTCACCCAATCAAAGAATTCAATGAGATTCATTTGGCACGATTTACCTTTGGTAAAACCATGTTGTCTTGGATCTTGTAACTTATTGGCTTCCAGAAAATTCACTATCCTTTCCTTCAGCATCGCTTCCATTACTTTTCCAATAACCGAAGTGAGGCTTACCGGCCTGTAGTTTCCAGCTTCTTCCCTATCACCACTTTTGTGAAGAGGGACCACATCCGCCATTCTCCAATCGCACTGAATCTCTCCCGTCTCCAAGGATTTATTAAACAAATCTTTAAGAGGACCCGCCAGAACCTCTCTGAGCTCCCTCAATATCCTGGGGTGGATCCCGTCCGGTCCCATGGCTTTGTCCACCTTTAGATTTTCAAGTTGTTCATACACACTCTCTTCCGTGAATGGTGCTATATCCACTCCATTCTCACATGTACTTTTGCCAGTCAATTGCGGTCCTTCTCCAGGATTTTCTTCTGTGAAAACAGAACAAAAGTATCTATTTAGCAAATTTGCTTTCTCTTCATCATTATCTACATAGCGGTTCGCAGCATCTTTCAGTCTCACAATTCCCTTTTTAGTCTTCCTCCTTTCTCTAATATACCTGAAGATATTTTTGTCACCCCTCCTTACATTTCTAGCCATTTGTTCTTACGCTTGTGCTTTTGCCAGACGTATCTCTCTCATGGCTTCTTTCAGTTTCATCCGGTATTCCTCTCCGTGTTTCTCTTCTTGAGTTTTCTGTATTTCAGGAATGCCAACTCTTTAGCCTTTATTTTCTCAGTCACTTGCTTGGAGAACCTTTTTCTCTTGCTTTTATTTACTCTCCTTACATAAAGGTTTGTGGCCATATTTATAGCTTCTTTCAGCCTGGACCACTGTCCTTCCACTTCTTGTACGTCCTCCCAGCCCATCAGCTCCTTCTTCAGGTATTCCCCCATTTTACTAAAGTCAGCATGCTTGAAATCCAGGACTTTGAGTTTTGAGTGACCGCCCTCCACTTCAGCTGTCATATCAAACCAGACTGTTTGATGGTCACTGCTGCCCAGGTGGGCACCCACTCGGACATTTGACACACTATCCCCATTTGTGAGCACCAGATCCAGCGTTGCTCCATACCTCGTGGGTTCTGTCACCATTTGTATGAGCAGAGCACTTTGAAAAGCATCCACAATCTCTCTACTTCTTTCCAGTTCCACAGATGGAACCTTCCAATCTACATCCGGCAGATTGAAATCTCCCAGCAACAGCACCTCTCTCTTCTTTCCCAACTTTTGAATATCCGCGATCAGATCTTTATCTAGTTCCTCCAATTGTGTTGGAGGTCTGTAGACAACACTCACGTGGACAGAGGTTCTATCACATCTTTTTAAGGTGATCCATATTGCTTTTTCCTTTCCCCAGTTCCCTGTCATTTCAGTCGCTGCAATATTATTTCTCACATACAGAGCTACTCCTCCACCTTTATGACCATCTCTATCCTTCCTAAAATAGATTATAGCCTGGTATGTTTGCATCCCATTCATGGGAACCATTGAGCCACGTCTCCGTGATTGCAACAACGTATAAGTCTGCCTCCAACATCAGGGCTTGAAGGTCATGAGCTTTATTGCTTACATTGCGAGCATTTGTGGTCATCGCTTTCCATCTACAGTGGAATTTTTTTCTTCTGTTTAGTTTCTTGTTTAGTCTCACTTCTTGCTGTGTTGGTAAGAAGTGATTTGCTAAGATTGTTGTTTTCATTGCTTTCTTTTCTACTGACGCATCTTGTCTTTAGCTTTAGCTGGGGGTGACCACTTGAAGTGAACTGCCTCCATATGCCACCCCCGCCTTCTAGTTGAAATGCCTAGAAATATATTGTCTGAATTTCTCCCCAAGGATTTTTTTTCCTGCCACAGTGAGTGCAGCCCATCGTTACAGTATAGTCTTTTGTTTTTCCATATATTGCCCCATCCTCCTATGTACCTAAATCCTTCTTGGTGACACCAGGCTTTGAGCCAGCTATTGAAATTCTCAGTACTTTGCAATCTTTTCTCTCCCTTTCCAAAGGTAGGTAGTACTTCAGAGAAAGCTATTGTTTGTATCAAAGGTTTTAACCCCTCTCCCAGTTCCTGAAAAGCTCTCTGCGTGGCAAGTGGGGTATTACTGGACAAGTCATTTGTTTCCAGGTGGATAACAACATCAGTGTTTGACTCCTTAGTTTCTTCTCTGATTATAGAGATTATTTGCTTGGTACTCCAGGTAGCTGAAGAGCCTGGAAGACATTTCACTTTGCATGGCCCCTTGAACTGTGTCTCAAAGTTAATGCCTCTGATAATGGAATCCCCTAGTAGCAACAATTTCCTGGTATGAGTTTCAACATTAGTGATTTGGGGGTGTATTTTTTCTTTGGGTACCCTCATATCTTTTTGTTCCACCTTCATGGCTTCTTCTTCCGCCTCAGTTCTATTTTCAGGAACATCACAGTGCTGTAATGGAACAAAAGAATTCTGTAGGGACAACACTTGTGAGGGTGGATGCTTCTGTGTCACATAATGAAGTCTGCCTGAGCCTACTGTGAACTATCTACTCTTAGATGGTTTTATCCTTTGAGGCAATGGTGAGAAGTTGGTATGATTCTGTGCAGTATGATTCTGTGCAGTCCTAGGAGCTGCTTTAAGTGCATCCAATTCCTGCTTTACTTTATTTAGCTCCTGTTTTAAACTAGCAAGCTGAAGACAGATAGGACAAGCCTTAAGTCTCCAGACGATTGGCCTTGAAACTAATGCACCACAATTATTACAGAGATTAAAAGTCATCCTGATTGGTTGAAATGGGTATGAACAGGTGTACTATGTTGGGGATAACAGTCTGCAAGATCGCCTGTGTTTGACTGAGGAGAAAGTTAATGAGTTTTGGCTTGTCTATATATGACTGGAAAACCCTGGGGTGGATGGGATGTGGGGAGGGTGGGTGGGACTATAAGTCCCAGTGAGTCAGTCAAGTGCTGTATCAAAAAAAGTTCTCTAGGTATGGATATAATCTGAACAGACCATTAATCGATTACTTTTTGCTTTGGTGGGATAGCAAAGGGTAAACAGAGAACATCTAATGTACGTGAGCCTGTCAAATTGCCGGAGGTGTTGTTATCTCATTTAGATTTATCTATGTCCTCTAATGTTGATTATATGGTCGATCTTTGGAATTCATCTCTCCCTGAAGCTCTCTATCTGAGAGCCCCTGAGAGAGTGGTACAGATGAGGGACAGTTTGTCTATTTTACCTTGGAGGAATGGGGTCCTTTAGGAGTTGCATTTAACCTTAAGGTGGTGTAATAAAAAGATGGAAGAAATTGTGGGATGCTAATGATTTTGATTCTTATAAGATGAACCTGCAAGAACACTAGGTGCTTGTGAAATTGTTAGAATTTATTATTTTATTATCAATATATTTTTATTTTACATTTATATAATTAACATAAATGTTTAGGTAATTCCCAACCATGATTAACAGGAACAATTATTTACTTAGAAAAACAATTATCATCACTTTGTCCACATATTTGGATCCAAGTACTAGGAAATAAATAAAAATACAAAGGAAAAATAAATATCAATAGACCAGTGGAGAGCCTGAGATTTGCAACTGATATACAGCGAA
This sequence comes from Microcaecilia unicolor, assembly GCF_901765095.1. Lineage (NCBI taxonomy): Eukaryota > Metazoa > Chordata > Amphibia > Gymnophiona > Siphonopidae > Microcaecilia > Microcaecilia unicolor. The sequence continues at coordinate 638,521,295 of NC_044032.1, forward strand.
TTCAATTACTAGATGTGACCAAGGTATCCCTAACACCTTCTTATTTTACATATTCCAGCAGCTTATTCGGGTCAAAAAACACATAATTATTTGAATTTAATGTTACTAAACACCTGCAAGGGAATTTTAACACAAACATACCACCTAAATTAAGAATTCTAGGTTTTAAAGCTAAGAATTCTGTCCTTCTTTTCTGTGTTTCCCTTGCTAAGTCAGGAAAATTTTTTATTTTTGCTCCCAAAAAGTCTGCGTTCATATGTCGAAAATAAGTCCGAAAAATATTATTTTTGTCTGGCTCTAAAGCAAAAGTCATAAGAAGAGTTGTCCGTTCTGTTATTACATCCAAGGAACTTTCCAAAAATTGAGTCAAGTTTAAATCAGATTGAGGTTGTACAGTAGATCTAGAAGTTCCCGTGATATATTGGGCTCTGACTATGGGTGGATAACCCTCAGTCGGTATTCCCAATATTTCACCAAAATACTTTCTTAGCATATCAAGAGCTAAAATTTATGAGGCTATCAACAGACCATGTAAATTGTTTAATACTATTTAATTTTTAGCTAGAGAGAAACCGTAATACTTAGATACATGCACATTGCTAAAATGTTTGCTGATTTGTTTAGTTCAAAGAGGCAATCTGTTTCGGTAGTCTTCAGCTTTGCAGGATATAGGACAAGATGAACATATTTGGGGTTATGTTATGTGGGAGGTATTTGAGGAGATCAAAGAGTCCAAGTTAGAACATGTTGTAAAACCTTTGACACCCACAAGAGCAATTCATGAGTGTTCCTCTGCTGCAGTTTTGAGAGTCTTGGAGGAAAAATGTGTTCCTGCTTTCTTGTTTTTAGTGAACAAATCATTGCTGGGGAAAGTTAAAAATAGCAACTGTTAAGCTTTTGTTGAAGAAAGTACATTTAGATCCTTCTGTTTCTGCAAATTATAAGACAATTTCTGTTTTTAGCTAAAATTATTGAGAAAATGGTACTGAAGCTGTTGGTTGATTAAACTGATAGTGCTGCATTGCTAGACGTAAATCAGTATAGTTTCCGACCTGGACATAGTACAGAAATGTTGTGGCTAGTTATATTTAATGTACTTAAGAAAGGTGTGGATAGATGGTTGCACGATAGCTTGGCATTCTGTACCTGTCTCGGTGTTTGGGCTTTCCTTGATGCTTTCCCCATGGATCTCTGCCTCATACTAAGTGGAAAGGTGTTCTAAAGGCTACCCTCTCTCCAGCCCGAACTTCCACTCTGGTGCAGCAAATGCGGGAGCAGTACACCACCAAGCAGTCTCAGAAAATGTCGAGAAAAGAGGGCCCGGCTGAAAGTTTGGGAGATGGATTGTCTATTCTTCTTGGCCAAGATGTCTTTCTATCCCCTCCAGATTCCAGCAGTTTGATCTTTTGCAGGTGGGAGCTCCAGGAGCATAAGTTACTGTTTTGGATGCCCACAGTTTGGGGGGGGGGGGGGGGGGGGGTAAGATCAATGAATTGGCTGCTGAGAGAGAGAATCTTCTGGAACAGTTTTTCTGTCAACAGATCCTGTGGCAGTGGGCCTGGAGATTATCTGGCAGGTCCTGATGAAATTGGATTCTACTGTTTCCAAAGTTAATCTTTCTGGTAAGGTAGACTTGCTGTCTCAAAATATGTACAAGGTAAAACAAGATTGCATGGGGCAAGCTCAGCAGACCCAATTAGTTCTTAAAGAGTTCAAAGAGACCACATCTGTAATGGTTTAAAAAAAAAAAACTGTGATTCAATATAAATTTCAGCAAATTGAGAATTTTAATAGAAGACTGAATTTCCATGTACTTAATTTCACTAAAGTTGTGGGTTTAAATCCTTGTTGATTGCTTCAATACATGTTTGATATAAATGTAGAAGTTTCAATTTTAATGCTATTCCTCCTTTTAATAAGATTTCTTATTTACCAAGTTCTGTAAACGATTCAACAGGACCCGTTGAAGGATGTCAAGTACAGATTCAAGAGGACAATGTGTTGAAAGATGTGTCTGCAGTTTTGGAAGATTAATTGTCATATATTCAGGAAACATACACGTTGTTAGTGTCATTTACCAAGTATTAGATGACTATCAATTTCCTTTAGGTCACATCGCACTATGGAGTATTTACTTTTTTCTGTGGCAGATATTGTGTCAGCATTTGATACCATTGATCATCACCTATGACTTAGGGCCCTGTTTACTGAGCTGTGCATTGGCGCACTAACTTTTTAGTGTGCACTAAAAATTAGTCTGCGCTTTCAATAGATACACCCGTTATTTTCCTATGGGTGTCTGAAGCATTAGCACACACTAATTTTTAGCACACGCTAAAAAGTTTGCATGCCTACAACACAGCTTAGTAAACAGGGTCCTTAGGGGTCCTTTTACTAAGGTGCGTTGAAAAATGGCCTGCGGTAGTAATGAGGGGCATAGTCGAACGGGGCCAGCCATCTATAAGGGCGGCCATCTCTAATGACGGCCCCGTTAAGCGGCGTACCCGACTGTATTATCGAAACAAGATGGCCGGCCAACTTTCGTTTCGATAATACGGTTGGGGCCGGCCAAATCTCAACATTTAGGTCGCCCTTAGAGATTGCCGGCGTTAGAGATGGCCGCCATTGGTTTTTGCCGATAATGGAAACTAATGGCGGCCATCTCAAACCGGCCAAATCCAAGCCATTTGGTCGTGGGAGGAGCCAGCATTTGGAGTGCACTGGTCCCCCTTACATGCCAGGACACCAACCGGGCACCCTAGGGGGCACTGCAGTGGACTTCACAAAATGATCCAATAGCTCCCTTACCTTGGGTGCTGAGCCCCCCCCAAAAAAACCCCAAAACCCACTCCCCACAACTGTACACCACTATCATAGCCCTTAGGGATAAAGGGGGGCACCTACATGTGGATACAGTGGGTTTTGGGTGGGTTTTGGAGGGCTCCCATTTACCACCACAAGTGTAACAGGTGGGGGGATGGGCCTGGGTCCACCTGCCTGAAGTGCACTGCACCCACTAAAAACTGCTCCAGGGATCTGCATAGTGCTGTGATGGAACTGGGTATGACATTTGAGGCTGGCATAGAGGCTGGCAAAAAAGTTTTGTAATTTTTTTTGGGGTGGGAGGGGGTTGATGACCACTGGGGGAGTAAGGGGAGGTGATCCCCGATTCCCTCCGGTGGACATCTGGTCAGTTTGGGCACCTTTTCAAGGTTTGGTCAAAAAGAGACCAAGTAAAGCCGACCAAATGCTCGTCAGGGCCGGCCTTCTTTTTTCCATTATCGGCCGAGGCCGGCCATCTCTTAACCACACCCCGTCCCGCCTTCACTACTCTGCCGACATGCCCCCTTGAACTTTGGCTGGCCCTGCGATGGAAAGCAGTTGAAGCCGGCCAAAATTGGCTTTCAATTATACCAATTTGGCCGGCTTTAGGAGAAGGCCGGCCATCTCCCGATTTGTGTCGGAAGATGGCCGCCCTTCTCCTTCAGAAATAAGCAGGATAGGCTCATGTTTTGGATACACACAGAATCATTTTTCAGCGCACCTATAAAAATGTCTTTTTTTTTTTTATTTTGACTGAAAATGGACTTGCGGAAAAATGAAATTTGGCATGCGTCCATTTTGGATCTGAGACCTTACCGCCACTCATTGACTTAGCGGCTGTCACGTCTGTGGCCACCCTCTTACTTACCCTGTTTCTGGGAGTCAGTGGCTGTGCTAGCTTCTGCTTGTCTCTGTGTCTGTCTCTGTCTTAGTTTCTCTCTGGCTCTGTGTGCTGATTGCCTTACTGGACCTCACCTGTGTGGGCTATGCCTCTTCCAAGATGGCTGCCGCCTCCTCTATGCCAGTATCCAAGATGGCTCCTGCTTGTCCTTCCTGTGGGCTCACTTCCTCTGTGGGTCAAGCCTCTGTTTGGAGGCAAGGAACTTCCTGCTTCTGTCCTGCTGGTGGTGACTCATCAGTGAGTTCCTTTATAAGGAGGGCCTGTGCTTGCAGCCAGGGCCTTTGCATGGTGTCATTGTCTGGTGTCATGCCCAGAGGCCTACAGGTTAGTCAGTGTGTTGCTGCGCTGCTTCTAAGCCTGTCTTCTGTGTGGGCTTCTTGCCCTTCTGGGTGGGCTTGCCCTTCTGTTTAGTACCTGTGGGCTGCTTGCCCTTCTGTGTGGGCTGGTGCCCTTCGGTTCCCAGTATCTGTGGGCTGCTTGCCCTTCTGCGTGGGCTGCTAGCCCTTCTGTCTTTAGTCAGTGTTTGGAGCCTGCTGTTCAGCCCTGGTTTCCCCGTCTGTGTTTGCAGCCTGCCCTACTCCCTGCTTGTATATTCTGTGTGCACATCCTGAACCTTGTATATCCTGTGTGCACATCCTGGCTGCTAGCCTTCTGCCTTAGTCTGTGTTTAGAGCCTGCTGTTCAGCCCTGGTTTCCCCGTCTGTGTTTGCAGCCTGCCCTACTCCCTGCTTGTATATTCTGTGTGCACATCCTGAACCTTGTATATCCTGTGTGTACATCCTGGCTGCTAGTCCTTCTGCCTTCGCTGTGGAGGTAGCCTCTGCAGGTCAGCCTGGGTTTTCCCATCTGTGTTTGCAGCCTGCCCTACTCCCTGCTTGTATATTCTGTGTGCACATCCTGAACCTTGTATATCCTGTGTGCACATTCTGGTCCTTGCTTGTTCACCCTGAGTCCTGGTTTTGGCTAGCTAGGGTTATCCGGCTTTCCGCTCTGCCTAGCTGCCTTCTTCCCTGTGTGCACATCCTGAACCTTGTATATCCTGTGTGCACATCCTGGTCCTTGCTTGTTCGTCCTGAGTCCTGGTTTTGGCTAGCTAGTGTTATCCGGCTTCCCGCTCTGCCTAGCTACCTTCTGTCCCATGTGTCTACCTTGTACCTTGCTTGTATATCCTGTGTGCTTATCCGGATCCCTGCTTATGTATCCTGATTCCTGTATCTGTCTAGCTAGTGTGTATCTTCTGGGGGATTTATCCTGTTACCTGCCTCGACCTAGCTAGTGGGTTGCCCTGTGGGTATTCCCTGTCTCCCCTTCTTCCTTGCTTGCAAGTCTGCCCTAGTCCCTGCTCCTGATAAGCTTCCGTCTGTCTAGTCTGTCCGGTGTGTCTGGCTTAGCGGCTGCGTGCAGCGCTTAGTGCAGTCTAGTATAGATTGTTCCCTCGTGTTTCCTAGACCTGGGGAGGGTCCTCTGGATTCCAGTTCCACCTTGTCCTGCAAGTCCTGCCGGCCACCTGCACTTCGGAGCTCAACTCCGGAGGAACGGTGGCTAAGTGCAGGTGAAGAGGTTCCTGTTCTGCTAGTTCCAGTTGCCTGCTCCCAATCCAGAGGTCCAGTCCGGCCCTTCCGTGTGTTCCGCTCCAGGGTGGTCTTGCCTGCCCCTGCCGCTCCTCAGCAGGGGTCCAAGGACTCACTATTCCCAGTTCTGCCTCGAGGACCTGACAGCATGCCAAGGCCCTCGAGAATGCGACAGCGGCAAGATCTCACGCGTTAACCGCGTGGTAAACATCTACACGTGTAGAATACCTTTTACCGCCTGGTAGTGCCATGCTCCAGAAAATAAAACGTATTTTCTGGCACACGTAGGGGATGCACGTCAAGAATGAAATTACCACCCAGGCCACATGGTAGCCTTGTAGTAATCCCAAATTGCTGTGCATTGGGAATGTGTAGGCACCTATGCGGCTTAGTAAAAGGGCCCTCCAATGTATTGTTTGATTTTGGTATGTCATGTTTCCCTTCCTACTTGTAAAGGTAGAACATTTCATGTTAAAGTACAGGAAGAAGTTTCTACCAGTTTTACTCTGCTGCCCGTCTCATCTTCCGCCAGGGTCGCTTTACTCATACTACTCCTCTCCTCAAGACCCTTCACTGGCTCCCTATCCGTTTTCGCATCCTGTTCAAACTTCTTCTACTAACCTATAAATGTATTCACTCTGCTGCTCCCCAGTATCTCTCCACACTCGTCCTTCCCTACACCCCTTCCCGTGCACTCCGCTCCATGGATAAATCCTTCTTATCTGTTCCCTTCTCCACTACTGCCAACTCCAGACTTCGCGCCTTCTGTCTCGCTGCACCCTACGCCTGGAATAAACTTCCTGAGCCCCTACATCTTGCCCCATCCTTGGCCACCTTTAAATCTAGACTGAAAGCCCACCTCTTTAACATTGCTTTTGACTCGTAACCACTTGTAACCACTCGCCTCCACCTACCCTCCTCTCTTCCTTCCCGTTCACATTAATTGATTTGATTTGCTTACTTTATTTATTTTTTGTCTATTAGATTGTAAGCTCTTTGAGCAGGGACTGTCTTTCTTCTATGTTTGTGCAGCGCTGCGTATGCCTTGTAGCGCTATAGAAATGCTAAATAGTAGTAGTAGTAGTAGTAGTTTCACGAGGAGTACCGTAGGGGTCTGCTCTTTTGGCAGCTCTGTTTAATTTGTTTATGGTGTCTCTTGGGAAAGTGTTTCAGAGATTGAAAATTTCTTATAGAATGTATGCGGATGATGTACTGATCTTCTTTCCACTTGAGAAAGGTTCTAATTATTCATCTTTAAAACTGAAGGAAATTTTGGATGAAATTGTGAGCTGGAAGAAACAACGTACATTTCTTTGAAGGGGTGAACAAACATGTGGATAAAGGTGAGCCGGTTGATATTGTGTATCTGGATTTTCAGAAGACGTTTGACAAAGTACCTCATGAAAGACTCCAGAGGAAATTGGAGAGTCATGGGATAGGAGGTAGTGTTCTATTGTGGATTAAAAACTGGTTAAAAGATAGAAAACAGAGAGTAGGGTTAAATGGTCAGTATTCTCAATGGAGAAGGGTAGTTAGTGGGGTTCCCCAGGGATCTGTGCTGGAACGGCTGCTTTTTAACATATTTATAAATGACCTAGAGATGGGAGTAACTAGTGAGGTAATTAAATTTGCTGATGACACAAAGTTATTCAAAGTTGTGGATTGTGAAAAATTACAAGAGGACCTTACGAGACTGGGAGACTCGGCATCTAAATGGCAGATGACGTTTAATGTGAGCAAGTGCAAAGTGATGCGTGTGGGAAAGAGGAACCCGAATTATAGCTACGTCATACAAGGTTCCATGTTAGGAGTCACAGACCAAGATAAGGATCTAGGTGTCGTCATTGATGATATGTTGAAACCTTCTACTCATTGTGCTGCTGTGGCTAAGAAAGCAAATAGAATGTTAGGTATTATTAGGAAAGGAATGGAAAACAAAATTGAGGACATTATAATGCCTTTGTATTACTCCATGGTGCGACCGCACCTCAAATATTGTGTTCAATTCTGGTCGCCGCATCTCAAAAAGATATAGTGCAATTAGAAAAGGTACAGAGAAGGATGACGAAAATGATAAAGGGGATGTGACGACTTCCCTATGAGGCCGCTTGACTCACCCACCTCCAGCGTTGCGGGCCGCGAATGCCGCCTGACTTACTCATCTTCAGTGTTCCCACCAGGCCGCAATTGCCGCCTGCAGCATCTGCCATTCGGCTTTGCCATCGGTCAGTGATCCTTTCCTGCACCGCCGACCACCTGGCATTGGGTGTTGCTTGTGCCAGCTGCCGTCCAGCGTTGCTGCCTGAGCCACAATCTCCTCCTTTACCACCGAACACCAACCGACACTCACAGACTGCACTAATCGCCGTCCGCTCGCCGGCACCCACCTACTAACAGCTGATCAGTGCTTTAGACTGCTTAAGGCACTGGTGGACGACGAAGGAAGCGAAGCACCGCATAGGTTGATCAGTGGGACTGAAAAGACGGACGAGGAGAGCAGAACTCCATTATATTTTCTACCACCGACGTGAGACTTACCGGTCTGTAGTTTCCCACTTCTTCCCTGTTTTCACTTTAATGGAGAGGGACCACATCCACTCATCTCCAATCTCACGGTAGCTGCCCCATCTCTAAAGATCTATTAAATAAATCTTGAAGCGGTCCCTCGGACCTCTCTGAGCTCCCTCAGTATCCTGAGATATATCCCATCCAGCCCCATAGCTTTGTTCACCTTCAGATTCTCAAGCTGTTTATAAACTCTTTCTTCCGAAAACAGCGCAGTATCCGCTCCATTCCAAGTTGAGGTATATGCCGGGACCCTGCAGCTTGAGGGACCGGGGCAGCAGGGAGGAAGTCTGGAATAGTTAGTAAGCTGGGTGTGGTGTGGAGTATACTATTAAAAAGAAATATTGAATTTGTATTTAATCTCACTTATATTTTCAAACATGCTGGCTTCTGCATACTGATGTACAAAGAGGAAGTATAATAACGGAATGACTTTCATAAATAGAGTAGTAATTTGTTCTAAATCATAATCAGTGTGTCATTTGGAGGGGCTGGTTATAAGGACACCCTAAAACGTATTATATTCGTGCAGAGATTTTTTTTTCTCCTACTAAAGGGCCACTAAAACAGACATCATGTTATGAGAATCAGGTGCTCAACATTGAGTTTCTATTTATTTACTTTTTTATGGCGTTTTATCCCACATTAAACATGAATTTGATTGGAACCTGGGAGCATTTAAAATCTTTTTTTTTCCATAGAGATAGTAATGCATTGCCTCCCCCCCCCCCCCAGGCTCTCTCCTTGGGGATCTTGAATCCAAAGAATAAGTAACACTATCAATCTTCACATTTTAGATGGTTATTGGATGATAAGGGCTAGTTACTATCATAAATTTTGTTTTATCAGTATTAAGTTTCAATTTAAAATTGTCTATGTTGTGTCTTTACTGTGTGTAACTTGTCTATATTGTATTCAATAAAGGACTTGTTGTTTTCATCCTGGGTCACTGGATTGGTCATTCCCACCCTCTTTGTGTGCTGCCCTTGACTGTGTGAGATTGCTTGGTTTTCTTTTTTCTTTTTTTTTTATTAAATCCAGGACCTCCACCTGGCAGAGTACAGCACTGCTAGACAGCCACTGGGCTGGCTTCAAGTATTTTCTTTTTTCTCTCTTTGGTAGAAAGCTGGAGACAGGGACTGCAAGCAAAAACATGAAAAATAAATTGAATGAATGCACTGAAAAGAATGAAAAACACCAGGACAAATTGAATTTATAAGCCATCATTTATTATTCACACACCAGCACAAACAGCCCTTTTTGTTCATGGGAAGAATTTTGTCCTGGTATGAAATCTATCCTGAATCTCGAGCAGACCTTTCTGTATTATCATCTGGTGCTGCTTTATAATTATACACATTTCAAATAGAGCTTTCAATAATGTATATTAGTTTTTTTCCAGTTAAGAAGAAGTCAGATTCAAACTGTAAGAGCCATTGGTGGTTAAAGTTTGAACCAGAATGAGTAAAAGTTTAATCATAAAAGTTCGGATCAGGTATGCAATATGCGACCAAAAAGGCATGATTGTAAATGACAGAAATATCCTAACTCAGAATTTCTGCAAAGAGAGGTCTTTCTTTATTAACATGCCTTAATTACAGATCCTGATAGTGTGACTGGTGGTTGGCTACAGAATTTAACAGATGTGGAGGGGCATAATTGAACGAAAACGTCTATCTCCATGGGCGTTTATCTCCGAGAACGGGTCCGTGAAGGGGCGGACCGAACCGTATTTTCGAAAAAAATAGACGTCCATGTTTTATTCGACAATTTGTGAGCTGGGCGTTTTTGCTTTTCAGCGATAATGGAAAATGAAAGCGCCCAGCTCAAAAACGAATAAATCCAAGGCATTTGTACGTGGGAGGGGCCAGGATTCGTAGTGCACTGGTCCCCCTCACATGCCCAGGACACCAACCCGGGCACCCTAGGGGGCACTTTTACAAAAAAAAAAAAAAAGGTAAAAGAGCTCCCAGGTGCATAGCACCCTTCCCTTGTGTGTTGAGCCCCCCAAATCCCCCTCAAAACCCACTGCCCACAAGTCTACACCATAACTATAGCCCTAAGGGGTGAAGGGGGGCACCTACATGTGGGAACAGTGGGTTTGGGGGGATTGGACGACTAAGCATTAAGCAGCACAATTGTAACAGGTAGGGGGGGTGGGCCTGGGTCCACCTGCCTGAAGTCCACTGCACCCCCTAACAACTGCTCCAGGGACCTGCATACTGCTGCCAGGGAGGTGGGTATGACATTTGAGGGTGAAACTAAAGTTGTGAAACATCATTTTTTTGTGGTGGGAGGGAGTTAGTGACCACTGGGGGAGTCAGGGGAGGTCATCCTCGGTTCCCTCTGGTGGTAATCTGGTCATTTAGGGCACTTTTGGGGGCCTTATTCGTGAAAACACAAGGTCCAGGAAAAGTGCCCTAAATTCTAGCTACAAAGGCATACTTTTTTTCCATTATCGGCGAAAGGCACCCATCTCTGTTCGGGTGATAACCATGCCCCAGTCCCGCCTTCACCACGCCTCCGACAAGCCCCTGTCAACTTTGTACGCTTCCGCGATGAAGTGCAGTTGAAAACGTCCAAGTTAGGCTTTCGATTATACCGTGTTATTCATTTTTGTGAGATAAACGTCCATCTCCCGATTTAGGTCGGAACTTGGGCGTTTTTCTCGTTCGATTATAAGCAGGACAGGCAGTTTTCAGTGTAAAATCAAAGGAAAACTTTATTGGGAGAAAATAAAGCAATACAGTCTGTTCCCGTCACAGACTCTTTCCAACCCTGGTCATCAACCCCAATAACATTTATAGAAAATGAAGGCACTCCTTTTATCTTTGCTGTCTTCTGTTTCTTCACATGCAAATCTCTGAGCTAGGGCCACTCCTTGCTTCCCTGGGGCTCCCCCACCAAGGTTGCCAAGGTTGTGGTTTTCCCGCCCAATTGGGCGGCTTTCCGCGACCCGCTGCTGGAAAGTTTTGACCGTTGCGGGTTGCGGTGGGTGTGGTTAATGACGTCGGGGGTGGAGCTGATGACGGCAGGGTGGGGTGATGATGGTGGGGGCGTGGTTTGTGTGGGAATTTTTTTTTTTTCAATCTGGCAGCACTGTCCCCCACAGGTACTGTAGCCCAGCCAACACTTTAGAGAGAATTCCTACACTTGGAGCGTCCCTCCAGGAGATCTCTGAATTCAGGATCTGGAAACCGCTTGTCTTGGGGGCCCTCTCTAATTCACTGTGCTCCAAGGCATTTAACCATCTCCTTGCCTGAGCCCCACCCCTCTGACAGCCTCTGACATAGCAGGTTTAGTGCCACCTGCTGTAAGGTGGCTAAACTGCGACCTCACTGTTCTTAAGGATACCTGCTGCTATATGAACCATCATAGGAACTGTAAAGCATCACCGCTTACCTGATATTCCGAATGTGATCTCTCTATACTTGATTGCTTAATTCTATTTTGTTATCCATGTTCTTTACGTAATACCAATTGTATCTTTTACTCTGGAATGGCGATCGCCATGATGGAACATTGTAAGCCACATTGAGCCTGCAAATAGGTGGGAAAATGTGGGATACAAATGCAACAAATAAATAAATAAATATCACTCACTTCCTTACACAGATGCTAATGCATATTAATACACAGTAATGTGATTTAATGCTTATTAAATAATGCAAGTGTGGAAGACACCAAAAGAACAGTACTATGAGGAATAATTTTCCTTCTGTGTATTCTACAGGGATTTTTATTTCTTGTTTTAGGTTTGAATGAGTTCTCTTCTGGGCGTTTTCAAGCTGGATTTCATTCTAGCAGGCTGTGAGAGCAACTGGACTCTTCCAATGCATAACTGAAAAAGGAGGCGGGGGAGGGGTATCAATCTGTTGAGAGTGGTTATCTCCAGGAATAACCAGGAGTCTTTGTCCCCTTAGCACAATTCTATTCTATGATATGAAAACTGTCCTAAAAAAAAAAGCACAATAGCATTTGGTCTTGGATATACAACCTTTCTCTTGGTACAGACAAAAAATTTACATTTTATTATATTCAGGTACTTTCTCTGTGCCTAGTGGACTCACAGTCTAAGTTTTCTACCTGGGACAATGAAGGGTTAAGTGACTTGCCCAGGGTCACAAGGAGCAGCAGTAGAAATTGAACCCACTTTTTTTTCCAGGTTCTCAGCTCACTGTACTATTAGGCTACTCCTCCACTCTTGTATGCATGAATATAAGTTGCTGGCTCCAAGGAATTTTCTTCAGAAGAACCATAGTTCCTCCATGTGATGAGGTACTGGGGTCTGCCCTGCACTTTTCTGGAATCTAGGATGTTGTGGACTTCATATTCAGAGTCTGGGTCTACAGCAATGGATGTCAGCACAGGTGGGGTTCTGCATTTCCATCTTAATACAAGCGGTTTGAGAAGAGACACATAGAATTTGTTATGAATAAGCAGGTAACAAGCCCCACCTGGAGGATAACAGGGTATGGCTCAATGAATCGAGGAATGAATTTGGTGTATGGAGTCTTAAGACACAGGTTCTGAGTTGATAGCCAGACCAGATCTCCAGGGTATAACTGAGGAGCAGAGTATCTCTTCTTATCTGCTTGCCTCTTGTACCTCTCAGTGAGTCAGACCAATAATTCTTGCATAGTTTTCCAGAGGTTAAAGAGAGATTTGTAGCGGCCTCAGCAGCCAGCATGGTAGTCATTTGGGGTACCAGCAAGGCTTTTTTGAGGGGGTACTTGGGGGTACTGAGTACCGGCACCTTTTCCAGGTGTTTGCTAAAATTGACCCATGGACCCCCAAGTTTTAATGAAAGAGCTCAGGCTCTACACACCAATTCTGCCTTGTCATTGATTCTGTGACTGATTGCAGGGTGCCTGGCTATTGTGGAGTGGATCCCTCAGTGATCACCCCACCCCTGAAGGATGGCCTAGTATTTGAGTAGCGGCACCTTTTTTGCTAGAAAAAACGAACTGGGTACCAGCAAAGGTACTTTTGAGTGATGTCCAAACACAGTCTTGAAGGGTGATGCCCCAGATGATCCACTCAGTGGTTGTTATGGCAGAATTCCTCGCAGGGATTCTACTACCGAAAACGGTTGGATGAGTCCTCACGGTCATGTGGGATGACTTGTGATGGGCATAAATGGGGCAAGAAGTTATGTAGCTGCATACTCAGGTTGCTACCAGTCATCCACTTCACCTACAATGCTGAGACCTGCCAGGGACCTTCTGCGCAAAGCTGCTTATCTGCTGCCCTCATCTACATGAAGAGTACCAGCTCTGTTGTTACTAAAGGAGTGATGGGGGGGGGGGGGGGGGGAGGGAGTGGTGGTCTGTTTCTAGTCCTAGGGTTTAATGTGCGTTCACTCTGACCTATTCTCTGATAAGAACACTTGCATTTTATTTTCCTGAGTTACCTTGCATTTGCCTTTATATAATTTGTAGTCACTGTGCTTTCACTTTTGTTCTCTCGTTCGCATGTAAATAAACAGCCTTATTTTTATAATAGTCGGCTTATTTCCTTGCTTTTCAATTCCTGGAGCAAGAAAACTCTGGTTTGTATAATGGCAAATAAGCTGCCATTACACACTGTTACGCTGTCCCCCTCTCGTGGTGCACTTAAAGCACGATGTTGTAGCTAGCTCTTCCCCACACCAAGACCTAAAAGGATGGCTTAAGATGAAGGTAGCAGTGATCAGATGACACAGGCAAATCACTAATTTCTTTTGATTTCTTTCCTTTGCAAAGTCGGTGTATGTCTTCTTGTTGAATGTAAAAACCTGCCCTGTCCATTTATCGTAGTTCTTTTCATTTTCTTTTAAATTTTAAGTTGTTTTATTTTAGACTATAATCTGCCCTGATCTGTGAGTCAGCTGGGCAGTGTAGCAAGTTTTAACAAACTATAAACTCCAATAAAGGAACAGGTGTGAAAAACTGATTTTGAGGCATGCTAGAGGAACTTGACCTGTGTGTAAGTATGCACAGAACTTGAGAATGGCAGGAAGAAAAGGAGTGAGAGATGGACAAGAAGGGAATTCACCTGGGTTAAAAAAGGAAATCTCTTACTTAGTTATAAAGGGGTGGGATGGGACTTGATATATTACCTTTGTGTGGTTACAATCAATGCAGTTTATATATGTGTTATTATTTCATACCTGAGGCAATAGAAGGTTAAGTGACAAGCCCAGAGACACAAGGAGCTGCAGTGGGAATTGAACTCAGATGCCTTTGTCTGCAGGCTGCTGCATTAACAATTAGGCTACTCCTCCACTTTGTGCTCTGGCTAGGCCTATGATTTCCTTATGGAGGCTGACAATTCTATTTAACCACTTCTTTCATATCCTAACAAGTTCAGGCACCCTAGAAGAGATCAGCTAAGGAGGTCAAATACTGAAGTACATAAGTATTGCCATACTGGGAAGACCAAAGGTCCATCAAACCCAGCATCCTGTTTCCAACAGTGGCCAATCCAGGTCACAAATACCTGGCAAGATCCCAAAAAAGTACAAAACATTTTATACTGCTTATCCCAGAAATAGTGGATTTTCACCAAGTCCATTTAATAATGGTCTATGGCCTTTTCCTTTAGGAAGCTGTCCAAACCTTTTTTAAACTCTGCTAAGCTAACCACCTTTACCACATTCTCTGGCAATAAATTCCAGAGTTTAATTACACATTGAGCGAAGAAAAGGTTTCTCCAATTCGTTTTAAATTTACTACATTGTAGCTTCATCGTATGCCCCCTAGTCCTAGTATTTTTGGAAAGCGTAAACAGACGCTTCACATCTACCCGTTCAACTCCACTCATTATTTTATAGACCTCTATCATATCTCCCCTCAGATGCCTTTTCTCCAAGCTGAAAAGCCCCAGCCGCTATAGCCTTTCCTCATAGGGAAGTCGTCCCTTCCCCTTTATCATTTCTGTTGCCCTTCTCTGCATCTTTTCTAATTCCACTATATCTTTTTTGAGATGCGGCAACCAGAATTGAACACAATATTCGAGGTGCGGTCACACCATGGAGCGATACAAAGGCATTATAACATCCTCATTTTTGTTTTCCATTCCTTTCCTAATAATACCTGACATTCTATTTGCTTTCTTAGCCGCAGAAGGTTTCAACGTATCATCAACAAAGACACCTAGATCCCTGAAGAAGTCAGAAATGCTGCCTCTGTCTGCAACCACTCTCCTTCATCCCGTAACCCAGACCTCTCAGCAGGTGGTTATCCAGGAATCATAAGACTCGAGTTAACTGAGACCAAATAAGTGGACCAATGGGTTGTTGTTCATCTACATCCTGGTTAAATTGAGTCTTATTGGAATATCTTTGACCCTTATTGTATACCCTCCCCTCACCTGACCCTTACTTCAAATCGTATTTGTTTACCCCCACCGGACTTGGCGATCGCCTTTACGGTAATATGTAAGCCACATTGAGCCTGCTAGTGGGTGGGAAAATGTGGGATACAAATGTTACAAATAAATAAATGTGACGGGGTGAGGACATGTAAGTGCCAACATCCCCAAGAAGGAGCCATACCACAGCCAGCACCAGACCAGCTCAAACTACACCAGCCAACTTTTCCACAGTGATCCACAAGGAAGCTTTCTCAACATGCCAATACCTTTGTAACACCAAATGGGAGATGGTGTACACTGACACATCACCTGGCATATGCAACAGTACGACATAAGTACATAAGTACATAAATAATGCCATACTGGGAAAAGACCAAGGGTCCATCGAGACCAGCATCTTGTCCACGACAGCGGCCAATCCAGGCCAAGGGCACCTGGCAAGCTTCCCAAACGTACAAACATTCTATACATGTTATTCCTGGGATTTTGGATTTTTCCAAGTCCGTTTAGTAGTAGGCCATCAACAATTTCCCAGGCTT
Organism: Microcaecilia unicolor; assembly: GCF_901765095.1. Taxonomy (NCBI): domain Eukaryota; kingdom Metazoa; phylum Chordata; class Amphibia; order Gymnophiona; family Siphonopidae; genus Microcaecilia; species Microcaecilia unicolor. The sequence goes on from NC_044032.1 coordinate 638,537,050, forward strand.
GACTAATGTCACAACCGTTGTTAACAACCTAAATACAATCCTCCTGGTGATTCAGTTCATTGCTTCTCCGCATTACAAACACCTTCCACCTTCACAGTCGGCACTCCTCATATACAGTTCAAGGTGACCACCCAGAAGTGGTCAGCAGCAAATAAGCCGTGGTCAACACCCTTCCCCCCCCCTCACCCCCCATGATAAAGGCAAATATGTTTGTGCCAGGGAAGAGGCTGCCCTGCCTGGCAAACAATGGCTGTAGATTCTGCATTGGTACCAACTCTTTTGACCAGAAGAAATATTACAAAGCAACTTGGCAGCTGTGAAAATGGTTCAGCGGACTGTGGGGAGCATGGTGCCTCATATCCTTGGCCATTTTAATGAAAGGTTGCTGTAAATGGGATTTGACTGTACTCTGGACATCAAGAGCTATGTATTAATTTTCAAAGACTAAGTATTCTCAATAGAGCATTCTGAACACACTCTCTCCCTTGACTCATGACAATCATGACCCCTGCCAACTTGGTGGCTTCTACCCTCAATGCGCCTCGCTGTCTAGTCATGCTTTCATGACAACTTTGCTAACATGGTTCCCCCGGTGAGATTGGTTTCTGTCAACTTCATCCTGGTTCTTTACATCCCCTTCATCTGTCTATGTATTTATTATAAAACTTGATATATCACTCCCCATAGATCATACATCAAAGTGGTTCACAATAAAACAAGTTATATAAATCATTACTTACCTCCCTTCAACCTTGCTTCAGTCCTTGAGTAGCTTCTCTGCTTCTCTACAAATCTGCTCACTGGGGGCCAGTATGTCGTTATCTCTTAGTGTTTTTCCTGATTCCCTGGGTGATATCATTCTCATTCTCATATTAAAGAATAAAGGGAGTGTTTTCAGAAGTGGCCAGCTGTATATGGTGTTCTTCAGGGGTCACCATTGTCCCCATATTAATGTTCTCATATTTTCACAGGGATTCCAGTTAGAAAAGGCTGATTTTCGAGTATTCATATATGCGGATGATATCACTGTGTTAATTCTAACGTTTCCAGATATAGCCAAGATGAAATTAAAAATAGAGAGTCGTTTCTCTTTCATTTCCAACTGGATGATTACTCATCATCTGAAATTAAACTGTGATTAAACCAAATTTGTTTTGATTAGAATTAGGGAAATTATTGTTTATGAAACCTCCTTATTTCGTGGGTATCCCTGATGCTTCAGGGCAAATCATGGAGCGATTTGACGTGCTGCTTTTCACATTTTAATGTCCAAAATGTGAGCACGTCAAATTGATCCTTGATTTACCCTGAAGCAACAGGGATACCCATGAAACAAGGCCATTGTCGGCAGAGGGGATCTCAGTAGTTTAGCAAGATTGAATGCAACTCATTAGAAATCCTGCTTGGAGTTGCTGCTACCATTTGCAGATCTTTGAACCTATTATGGACACTTTGATACAGTTTTGATATTTCCTTTACACGTTTGGATTTGTTCATTTAACACATTTGATGGGGTTGCATCATGGTATGGTAAGTTGCATTGGCTACCTATGGAAGCTAGAATTCAATTTAAATTGCATTGCATGGCCTTTAAAATAATTCAAAGACTTGCTCCACCTTACATGGTAGGTTCGATTAAACTTTTATATTCAAGATACGGGACACGGAATAAACTGAAATTGGCATTCCTCACATGTAAGGGCATGAAACCTAAATCTTTCTCTGCAAATTTTTCTTTCCAGGCAACAAGCTATGGAATATATAGCCTTCATATGTGTCTGAGAAGGTTAACTAGGCTGCCTTTTGAACTTTTATAATGACTATGGGCCCAATATTCACACTGCGGGAGGTAGCCGAGCTGCCTTCTGCGGTCAACGCTGAGCCCAGATATTCAATGCCGGGCTGTTTCCGGTGACTGGCGTTGAATGTCCAGGTGTATTTTGGCTGGTTTCCATGTAACCGACCAAGCTGATATTCAGCACTGGCCGGTTAAGTTGAAACTAGCCAAAGATAGGCCAGCTATTTCGGCCTAATTTGGCCACCAAACTTAGCTAGCGATGCACTGAATACTGGCGGATAGTTGTTTATATCATGTGATATAACCGGCTATCCGCTAAGCGCTATTCGTTGGGAGATAGCTGGCTATATCCCACTGAATGTTGCCAGATAGCCAGTTAAGTACGATTTAACTGGCCAGGAGCCATTCTGGGCCAGCTAAATGGTTTTAAATATCAGCCGGTAAATTGTAGTTGAAATTGTGCTTTGTTTATTAGGTTAATTTTATTCTGATATGACACTTATGTTTTTTTGATTAACTTGTTTTAATTTGGTTTTGTAATTCCTAGAATAATTGTCTCTAGTTCTTCTTACGTAATTTGCCTCAAATTAATTGTGGTGCGGGTGGAATAGAAAAATTGCATAATGTAATGTAATAGCTGCCTGGAAAAGAATAGCCATAGGGCACCCATAAGTTACTGGCAGGGCTGCCGAGAGACATAGCCAGGCCTGGCACCGGCAAGTCACTTCCTACGTGCCTGCGCCCTCGGTCTGTACTTTTCTGCTCCTGTCCGTGCCGGCAGTCAGGACACGGATGATTGCATAAAAGCAATATCGAGCTAAGGGAATCATCTGGGTCCTGATGTCACCCAAGAGCAGGGGAGAACAGACCCAGAAACAGTCAGCAAGAAGACACGTGCCAGCGCCACCCCCCCCCCCCCCCCCCCCCCCCCCCCCGGAAGCCAGGCCCAGGGAAATTTGCTAACCCTCTCAACGGCCCTGGTTACTGGAGAAAACAACAAGATATGCATCACAGTAGGTAATATCCACCTAACTATATCAGAACCTGTGTATTTACAACACCCTTAGAGGTACTTTTACTAAGTTACAGTGAAAAGCGGCCTTGGCACACCCTTATTTTTTTATTTTATTTTATTTGTTCCTTTTGTATCCCACATTTTCCCACCTATTTTCAGGCTCAGTGTGGCTTACATATTACCGTTAGCGGTGTTAGCCGATTCCGGTCAGAACAAATACATGGTATGAATGAATACAAAGTGATAATGTGATGGAATGAGGTACAAGTAGAGTTCAATTGCGGTCTTTGGTTGCAGTGTGTCACAAATGTCCAGGTTTTTTATGTTGGGTTGGCGGGGTATGCTCTTCTGAACAGTTCCGTCTTTAGTGCTTTCCTGAAGTTTAAATGGTCGAAAGTAGTTTTTACTACTTTTGGCAGTGTGTTCCATATTTGTGCGCTTAGCTAGGAAAAGCTGGATGCATAGGTGGATTTGTACTTGAGTCCCTTGTTACTTGGGTAGTGGATGTTAAGGTACGATCGTGTGGAATTTGTTGTGTTTCTGGTTGGCAGGTTAATGAGGTCTGTCATGTATCCTGGTGCTTCGCCGTAGAGTATTTTATGAATGGTCATGCAGATTTTGAAAGTGATACGTACCAGGGGCGTAGCCAGAAAACAGATTTTGGGTGGGCCAAGGCAAGAAGTGAGTGAGCACCAAGTGTTCTCTCCCACCCCCACCAAAAATATATCTCAGCTGGCAGGAAAATGCTTCTTTCCACCTTGGCAGTCCACAGCAGGCATGTGCTGAAAATTGAGCATGCACAGGTGCTGGTATCATGGAGAGTAGCATTTTTGATACCATCAGGGGGAAGTCTTCAGTTGGTGGAGCTTGGAATCCCCACCAGCTACTGCTAAACGTGTGCTACTGTTGGGTGGGCCTGAGCTCTAAGTGGGTGGGCCCCGGCCCACCCAGGCCCACCTGTGGCTACGCCACTGATACGTACTTTGATTGGTAGCCAGTGCAGTTTTTCTTAGAGTGGTTTGGCACAATCAAAATGCGGTTTTCCAAATATTAACCTGGCTGCTGTGTTTTGGTTTTTCCTGTGTGCTAAGGTCATTTTTAACGCAGCCGTACAATGGCCTTTCTGTATTTTTTGTACTAATGGTTGTGCGCTTATATTGCCATTAGTGTGCACCCATTTAAAATTTTTACTACATGAGCAGTTACCATCACCCATTTTGTAGGCAGCACACACGTTAATGTAGCTGTGCTAACTGGTTAGTACAAGGAACCCTACTCTCCACCCCCAGAAACATCAAGTCCCAAAAAAATTGTAGCATAAAGTTAGCGCATACAGATTTGGTAGTTTCTGCAGGACATAAATACATAAGGATTGCCACAATGGGACAGACCAAAGGCACATCAAGCCCAGCATCCCGTTTCCAACAGTGGCCAATCCAGGGCACAAATACCTAGCAAGATCCTCAAAACAGTTCAATACATTTTATGCTGCTTATCCTAGAAATAAGCGTAGATTTTCCCCAAGTCATTTTAATAATGGTCTATGAACTTTTCCTTAGGAAACCGGCCAAACCTTTTTTAAACCCCGCTAAGCTAACCACCTTTACCACATTCCAGAGTTTAATTACATGTTGAGTGAAAAACATTTTCTCAGATTATTTTTAAATTTTCTACTTTGTAGATTCATAGCATGCCCCCCTAGTCTTTGTATTTTTTGGAAAGAGTAAACAAACAATTCACGTCTACCTGTTCCATTCCACTCATTATTTTATAGACCTCTATCATATTTCCCCTCAGCCATCTTTTCTCCAAGCTGAAGAGCCCTAGCCGCTTCAGCCTTTCCTCACAGGGAAGTCGTCCCATCCCCTTTATCATTTTCGTCGCCCTTCTCTGTACCTTTTCTAATTCCTCTATATCTTTTTTTAGATGCGGTGTTTAGGTGTAATTGCCTAATGCACGTTAATTTTAGGTGCCATATATAGAATCGGGCCCAAAGTGGGATCCTGAGGATTATGCAAACATGTATCACCATTAGAAAGGCCTATTCCTCCAGAATCAGTTTGAGACTATGCTAACTGAAGGTTTGTTTATAATGTTCCCACAAACGCTTAACCACTGTAAATGGAGTAACTGGATCTGCTTTTATCTTTGTGAAAATGTCACAAAATGGCTACTAATGTTGATCAAAAAGACCACTTAAAAATATCACACTACATTAGAGTTACTAAAATGATAGCATTCTCTGTATGTAACAAAGACTTTTGGCTTCCAACACAATTACATCAACTATTATTTAAGTTGCAAAGCTATAATAATGGAGAAACAGGATTTGAAGATATAAATATCAAAGGATAAGAAACACCATTAGTTAGAGCATCTCAAAATGCACAGAGCTGTCTGTCAGATAAATGTAACTAATGAAAGGAGGTGGCTAGGACGTAAAAGCCATGTTTTCAGGCAAAACTCGGAGACCAAATGAGAAACGTTTCTATTATGATTTTAGTATATTGAAACATAGCAGGAAGACTTGCATCATTAAAATATGCAACCATATGTTTTTGAAGACTGACAGTCTGACAGAGATTAGAGAGGAGTCCCTCTTTTCCCTGTGTCCCCTGCTGGGAACTGAATTTAATCAAAACTTGGAAAGTTCAATTCTGTTTCTGTTTTTTTTTTTTTTTTAATTACTACTACTACTATTTAGCATTTCTATAGCGCTACAAGGCGTATGCAGCGCTGCACAAACATAGAAGAAAGACAGTCCCTGCTCAAAGAGCTATGTAATAAAAGTGAGCCAAGTACAGGACAATCAAGCCATTGTGACATCACTGATGAGGTTGGCTATTATTGGTGGACTGAGGCATTATGACATCACAATATTAGCTCTGGTTACAAGAGACTACTACTACTACTATTTAGCATTTCTATAGCGCTACAAGGCGTATGCAGCGCTGCACAAACATAGAAGAAAGAAAGTCCCTGCTCAAAGAGCTTACAATAAAGTGTCTTTCCTTCCTTGATGAAACAGGAAAATGGAAAATCACCAATAAGAATTTTAATAATGAGAATATAGTTGCCCTTTGATTAAGCTGCACTAAAAAGTGGTCTATGATAGATAGATAGATAATTTGTTTATGTATTTATTTTATTTATTTATTTGCTGCACTTGTATCCCACATTTTCCCACCTATTTGCAGGCTCAATGTATTTTTTTTTTTTTATTTATGCGTTTATGTATTTATTTTATTTATTTATTTGCTGCATTTGAACCCCACATTTTCCAGTCAAGATGTTGGTTCAATGTGGCTTACAATTTATGTCAGTTAGCGTAATTACACTGTTGTGTAAGCTATGTTCATTTCCCTCAGTGGTCAGGCATTGAGGTGTTATGGTTGTATTCATGTCGTCTATGTTGTATCATCGGAGAAAAAGTTTCTGAAAAGGTGGATCGAGCACTTTTCCTCCAATGCCAGTTTTATCAAGTATTCATTGAGGATTTGATGGTCGACCATGTCAAAAGCAATTGACATGTCAAATTGTAGTAGAGGAATGCTTTTTCCATTGGTGATTTCCTTTTTGAAGTTATCTAGAAGTGTGATCAACCCTGTTTTGACACTGTGTACAGGTTTGAAGCCTGACTGTGATTCATGTAGTACAGAAAATGTATTGATGCAATCAGTCAATTGGTTGGCTGCTATCTCTTCCAGTATTTTTGTCATTAGCGGTATGGCTGCTACTGGCCTGTAGTTTGATGTGCTGTTGGTGTTTTTCTTGGTGTCTTTCAGGATAGATGTGAGCAGTATTTTACCTTTTATAAAGTTCCATGGTTCCATAGAATCGGGCCCAAAGTGGGAGGGCGGGGGAGGGCGGAGGAGAATCGCTGGACATGGATTGGAGGGGAGAGCAGGGGCGAGAGGCAAAATCCCTGGACATGGGAAGCAGCCTTCTTGAAACATATGATTCAGATGAGAGGTGAATTGGTCTACGAATCATTCCAGGACTGCTTTTAGAAGGTGTCTAGTGTTCAGTGGGCAGAAGAGAATTTTCTTAGCACTTATGCTACTATCTCTTTTGTGAGTTGTGTGAAGGCAGTCCATGTTCTGACCAGTGGGCCTTCTTCTTCGGTGTGGTCAAGTTCATCTATGAGAGTTTTGAAGTTTATATCATCTTTTATTAGGTTCTTTCTGTTGTGAAGACTTTTTCTTCAAAGTATCTGGTGAGTTCATTTGCTGATGGGTGGTCTTTGCTTGTTGTCATCACAGGTTTGGTGTTTATTGGGTTAATTATGAGTTTATATAATTTCTTTATGTCTTTGTAGTTTGAACCTATAGGTTATTTATAGAATTTTGTTTTAGCCTGTCTAATTTTGGTCTTATAAGTGGTTTGTGCTGTCCTCCATGCTAAAAATAAGGACGTGCGAAATGCTAGAGACACCCATAGGAATATATGGGCGTCTCTAGCATTTAGCGTGCACAAAAACTTAGCGTTCACTAAAAACGCTAGCGCGCCTTTGTAAAACACCCCCTTAAATTGTTGCCCATTAGAACATAATCTTATATAGCCAGGAAGGCTATTCCACAAACCAGGACCAGCAACAGATACAGCACGTAAACTAATTTCAGCAATAATGGTATGCCGTTGCTGATGGCAAACACGACTGTCAAGATTTTTCAGAACATAAAAACCGAGTAGGTTGATACATTTTTTAGACATTAGAAAAATACACTGGAACATTTGCATAAACTCTTTGTTGCATCAGAACCAAAACTTTAAACGTGATTCCAAAAGTAACAGGAAGCCAATGAAGGTGTTTGAACATTGGAGTAACATTTGTTGACCTAGAAACTTCAATGATCATTCATGCCACTGCATACTGCATGACCTGCAGAGCCTGAAGTCTGGCTGATGGTAAAGCTAAATACAAGGAATTTCAAAAATCAAGTTTGGAGAATACCAGGCTCTGCACGGTCAGGTGGAAATCAGAGGCAGGAACCTTTTTTTTTTTTTTAACTTATTCAGCATACAAAGCTGAAAAAAGGCTGACATAATACTACTACTACTTAACATTTCTAAAGCGCTACCAGGGTCAAGCAGTGCTGTACAATTTAACAAGGAAGGACAGTTCCTGCTCAAAGGAGCTTACAATCTAAAGGACAAAGTATACAGTCAATCAAATCTACCAAATCTACCTGATTTTGCATAGACAAACTGGCATCGAGCATCACTCTGAAATTCCAAATGCAGAATTTCACAGTAATCCTTGGTAATCAGTCTCTGCTGGCAACAATGAAGTCAATAACCCTCCCTACATATAAAAGTTCTGTCTTGGATAGGTTTAAAGATAATTTCTGCAGCTAACATTTACTCTTATTTTATCAAAACAAACTGCTAAATTAGAAACAAGATCGCATACAGTCATCGTTTTGTGAGATACATTTAGTTCTTGAAATACCAGACCAATAGAAGACATGAACAAATTAAAAGGTACTGCCGACAGGGTAGAACCCTGCGGCACCCCTCAAGTAAATTTTGATAGGATCAGAACAAACATCCTGAATCCGCACACGAAAAGATCGATTTTGAAAATATGATGTAAACCATGACAACTCCTTTCCTCTTACACCCAAACTAAGGAGTCCTTTCACTAGGGTGCGCCGAAAAATGGACTGCACTGGTGTAGACGAGTGTATTGGACGCATGCAGGTCCATTTTTCAGCGTGCCTGCAAAAAAGGCCTTTTTTTTTTGGCCAAAAATGGATGTGCGGCAAAATGAAAATTGGTACACGGCCATTTTGGGTCTCACGCGTTAACCGGGCAGTAATGGTCTACAAGCATACAATGCCAATTACTGACTGGTTAGCGCCGTGTGCCATAAAAGTTCCGCTGTGCTTAGTGAATGCGCATAAAAAATGAAATTACTGACCAGGCCATGCGGTAACCGGGTGGTAGTTCAAAATTGACATGCGTAGGACTTGTGTACGTGCCTACGCGGCCCCTCAATAATACTTTAAGCAGAAGACAATGAACAATCATGACGAAAGCCGAAGTAATATTTAGCTTCACAATAAATGGTTTGGTCCAAACCCACCTGCAGTTCATCAATCATAGATAATAACAAACATTTGACGTTATGAAATTTCCTGAACCCATATTGCTGCTTGTCCAAAAATTGCTTCTCATCAACATTCTCAAGCAGCTGATTCAGAACAACTTTTTCCAATCACTTTAGCCAAGAAAGGCAACACAGTAATCAATCTATAATTATTCAATAATTATAGATTGATTACTGTGCAAGAATTCTTTATTTTACTTTATTTCTTGTTAGTCTCCAATCTCAAATAGAGTTCAATGAGACTCACATCACAAAATGAGATACATTCATCCAGAGTACCTATAGTATTTAGTACTGATCATGGTCATTGGAAGTCATCTGAAGGGATCAGTTCCTATTGACTTTGATTGCTATTCATTCTGTGACACAAATCTCTTGAATAAGTAGGCTTTCAAACGTTTGTGGAACACTTCATAATGATTCATGGTTCTTATCTGAACTGGTAGCTCATTCCAATGCTTTGCATTGCCGGTGTAATAAACGTGAGCTAAGTATAGGAGAAATCAAGCCATTGTGACATCACCGATGAGGTTCGTTATTAGGCATTGGTGGAATGAGGCAATACGACAAGATCCAAGTTTCACCACTGATAGTGGCTTCTTCAAGGGGAAAACTTAGAAAGGCACCACCCTTGTAGTTCATTTATGAGTGTTTGATTTGGCCAGCCTTCTCAAAAACAATAATGCTAGCCCTGATGAACAGATACTGAACTCTTCAAGCCAAGTGGGGAAGTTATCTATGTGGGCTACCATTAAGAAGTGTTATTTTACAACTGGTCCCATTTTATGCAACAGTAAAAGAACCCATCTTAGTAGTGGCCCGATGCTTCCAGACTGAAGCCTTTAGGGACCGGTGCTGCTTCCCTCCATCATCTCCACCAGAGCCCCCACTGTCTTAGGGCCTACTAATCCTGTACCTGGTGGAGCAGTGGTCTTCTGGTAGGAGCAATCCCCAGTCACTCCTGCCCTCCAGGCACCATCTCCAAAATGTCCTCTGTAGTGGGTAGCCTCACTCTACAATCATAAAAACATAAGAATAGTCATACTGGGTCAAATCAATGGTCCATCTAGACCAGTATAAGTTATGCCACCAGGGGAGATGCTTCTGTATAAGGAAACATGACGTCCAGTGGTCAAGACTGTTGTCAGGGGCTCCCACAAGGCAGGAGGAACTGGGGATTGCTCCTGCCAAAGACCACTGGACCACCAGGTACAGGGCTGGAAGGACCATTAAGATGCTGAGTAGCCCATGGGGGTGGGGAACATGAGGGGGATTGATCAGGGGATGGGGGATATAAATTGGGAGAGGGAATGGCACCGGCCTCTTTAGGCTCTGGCCTGAGACCATCAGGCTACGGCTTTGAGGCCCGATGATCCCAGGCTGCTGGAATAATACTACTTCTGAGATAACTCACAGGCAGTATCATTTATTTATCACAGGAGTCAGTAACTTGCAGGACTGTTATACTGTAAATGGTCCATAAAATCATCTACAAGGAAGCCCCAGCCTACATGTCAGACCTAATAGACTTGCCTACTAGAAATGCAAAAAGATCATCACGCACGTTCCTCAATCTCCACTATCCTAACTGTAAAGGACTGAAATATAAATCCATATAAGCGACCAATTTCCCATACATATGCACACAGATATGGAATGCACTACCGAAGGCCATAAAAACAACACAAGACCTAACCATCTTCCGAAGGCTACTGAAAACGGACCTTTTCAAGAAGGCATACCATAAACATCCATCTTAAATATTAATATTATACTTGATCTATACAAGATGAACTTTTATCGCTCAACTGCCTAATCTCTATGATACTAACGATCAAGCATTACCACTCTAAACTGTATGTCGAATAGGGTCTCCCTATAGTCGACGATCTAATATATGGTACAATCTAATCTACTACTTAGAGATATTATTACATCACTTTAATGTATTTTTCCTTATCACGTATGTCTGCAAATAGTATTTACTTACACCATGAGTTATCCCATTTAAATCATGTTCCATGTATGTCTCCACGTATATGCACCCTAATGCAATACCATTTGTAATCCTGTTACACGAAAATGGCAACCGCCATTCCGGCAAATGTAAGCCACATTGAGCTTGCAAATTGGTGGGAAAATGTGGGATACAAATGCTACAAATAAATACATAAATTGACTGACTCCACTGTAAATTGAGGTACATTAAAAGCAGACTTTAGAACTTAAGAATATAAGAATACTCAAACTGGGTCAGACCAATGGTCTATCTAGTCCCGTATCCTGCTTCCAACAGTGGCCAATTCAGGTCACAAGTACACAGGGCTTTTTTTTGAGGGGGTACTGGGGGTACTGAGTACCGGCACCTTTTCCATTGTCTGCTAAAATTGACCTATGGACCCCAAGTTTTAATGAAAGACTCAGGCTCTACACACCAATTCTGTCTTATCATAGATTCTGTGACTGGTTGTGGGGGGCCTGGCTATTGTGGGGTGGGTCCCTCATTGATCTCTTCACCCTTGAAGGGTGGCCTAGCATTTGAGTACCGGCACCTTTTTTCGCTAGAAAAAAATGCACTGCAAGTACATGACAAAATCCCAAGTAGGAGCAAGATTCCGTCTTTTACTACACCTTGATAACTTCCCCCAAAATCATTCTGAAAAATAATTTTCCATTTTTTTTCTGTTTTCACCTAAGATGCAATGATGCTAAATCCTAAAACTATTAAAATGAGAGCCGCTGTCCTAGACAACAAAATAACATGTCCTTATTTCACAATAGAAGAGAGCAGACAAGAACAGCCACAAAAATAGCTCGGAAAACACAGTGACTGCGTGAATATACGGGAACCTGTGCATTTATCAGTGCTTTAGATTTCTGAAGTTTGCTCATTTAGAAAAGCCGTAGGCAGGGTTTTTTTTTTTTTATTGTCTCCACCGGTATAGTTTCTAAAACTGTTTTGAACTTTTCTATAACAAGATGTTATTACTGTTTCCACACTGAAGAAACCAGCAAAAGTAACAAGTAACATGTAATGGAAAAGGGGAATATATTTTGCAAGGCAATTTGCAGCAGCAAATTATAGCAAGAATGTTGGCTTGAGAAAATAGTAATCAAATGTGGGCAGCAGATTTTGGTTATGTATCTCATTTACGGTACATGCATTTGTTTAAAATGAAATGGAAAACGCCAACCACATTTCCTATTTCAATGTATTTTGTTGACAAAATGAAAAAAAGGAAGATTTTCTTAATTATTCTTTTGGTTCTTTTGCTTCTTGCTCACTGAATAAAACCAAGCTTTAAACATTGGATAAAAGACCACCAACCACCTTATCCCCTTAACTTACTGAGGGGCCCTTTTACTAAGCTGCATAAGCGTCTATGCATGCCCAATGTATGCCAAAACGGAGTTACCACCCGACTACCGCGTGGTTCTTGCGGTAATTTTATTTTTGGCGCACGTCCGATACGCGCATCTGAACAATATTTTTTTTATTTTCGGTCGCGCGTAACAGACGCACTCCAAGTGGCATTTGGCACGTGTAGGTCATTACCGCCCGGATTCTTTCCCGCTATGTCAATGGCTGGTGGTAAGGTCTCAGATCCAAAATGGACGTGCGACTATTTTGATTTTGCCGCACATCTATGTTCAGCCAAATAAAAGGGCCTTTTTTACAGGCGTGCTAAAAAAAACTGGATCGGTACGCACCCAAAACCCGCGTCTACACTTTCACAAGCCATTTTTCAGCATGCCTTAGTAAAAGGACCCCTGAATCCCCAAAGGTGCAGGGTGATTTTGTTGCTCCTGTCCTGCTTCTGCCAACTGCAGATCATGCCTTTTTCATTTGGAGGATCTGGTATGTTAAAGAGACAAAGGTGAGAGAAAAGAAAGTATAGGTTAAAACAATTTAAGCTAGATTCTCTCAAACATACACACTTCAAGGAAAACCTTGCTAGCGCCCGTTTCATTTGTGTCAGAAACGGGCTTTTTTTTTTACTAGTATTTACATATTTCTCACACTTGGACTTCAGTTATTCCTTTCCTGGGCCTCCTTAACCTCAGCCTGACCCTGTCTTTTCATCTCCCAGGTATTGACTCCTCCCTTCCAGGCTTACTTCCTCCCAGAGCAGGACCAGTGCTCTTAAGGTGGCCCAGGCTATCGGAGGGACTAAGGGTGAGGAGTAGTGTTCTATAAACCCCCTCACAGACCCCTCTAAGACAAAGTTTCAACAGGGACTACTACAGAAAATATCACCGGCACACTCCCTGTGTCTCGTCTAGGTAGTGGTGAGCCCTTAGGTTCTCTGAGGCCCGTAGGACCTCAGAGGACTGCCGCGCACCCCGGATCTTCACCCGCGGTGACCGCCGTTCACCGGAGGTTGAGCCCCCAGCTGCAGGCGGCCAGCGGGACTGCTGGAACCGCGGGGTGACGGCCGGCCTGGCGGAACACCAGCAACACAGTCCCGACTGAGTGGCTAGCAGGGACGGCTAGCGCTGCAAAAGCACAGTCTCTGAGGGTGGCTAGCAAGGACGGCTAGCGAAAGGAACACAGTCTCTGAAGGTAGCTAGCAAGGACGGCTAGCAGGACGAAGAACACAGTCTCTGAGGGTGGCTAGCAAGGACGGCTAGCGGAAGGAACACAGTCTCTGAAGGTGGCTAGCAAGGACGGCTAGCAGGACGAAGAACACAGTCTCTGAAGTGGCTAGCAAGGACGGCTAGCAGGACGAAGAACACAGTCTCTGAGGGTGGCTAGCAAGGACGGCTAGCGAAAGGAACACAGTCTCTGAAGTGGCTAGCAAGGACGGCTAGCAGGACGAAGAACACAGTCTCTGAAGTGGCTAGCAAGGACGGCTAGCAGGACGAAGAACACAATCCCTGAAGTGGCTAGCAAGGACGGCTAGCAGGACGAAGAACATAGTCTCTGAGGTGGCTAGCAAGGACGGCTAGCAGGACGAAGAACACAATCCCTGAAGTGGCTAGCAAGGACGGCTAGCAGGACGAAGAACACAGTCTCTGAGGTGGCTAGCAAGGACGGCTAGCAGGACGAAGAACACAGTCTCTGAGGGTGGCTAGCAAGGACGGCTAGCGGAAGGAACACAGTCTCTGAAGGTGGCTAGCAAGGACGGCTAGCAGGACGAAGAACACAGTCTCTGAAGGTGGCTTCTGACATTTGAAACGGAAGCCCCGAGCCCTCCTTGTTCCGGGGTTTAAATCCCCCGCCCGTCCATCCTCTCCCTGGAGAAGAGCCAATCCCTGTAGCCCTGACAGGCAAGGATGGCCGGGATTGGAGGACCCGCCTCGCAGGCGGAGTTCCTCCTGCCATGCACCAATCCGGCGCAAGGGGGCGGGACTTGCAATCCTCTCAGCTCCGGTCGGGGAGACAACGACGCCGCCGCCATCTTGGCCGGCGTCCTCTCTTCCCTGGGGCCGGCGTTCGTTCCTGCGGGTCGCCAGCCTTGGGCCGCCCCGCGGAAGTGCCGGCCCCGTCGGCGGCCTGTCTCTGCCGCACCGGGGCCCGCGGCCCCCGCCGACCATCGCTCCCCGCCGCGGGAGCACTGGTAAGGTCCCGAAACGGGACAGTATCCTTCCCGGATGCCTCCTTTCCCCCGGACCCGGGTTTGGAAGGATACCGGGCGTGGAAGGCTTTGACCAACTCTGGAGCATGTACATTTGCCGCGGGCTCCCAGGAGTTGTCTTCGGGGCCAAAGTTCTTCCATGACAATAGGTAATATAACTTCCCCCGCCGCTGCTTTGAATCCAGAACATCCTCCACCTCATACTCTGGATCGGGATCTGCTTCAAGATCTTCGGTCTCCTGCCGTTGGGGGTGCCATCGAGATCCTTGAAAGCTTTTCAATAGGGAAATATGGAAGGCGTTATGCACCCGCAGGGTCCTAGGCAATCGCAACCGATAAGTCACAGCTCCAATTCGAGATTGGATTGCAAACGGTCCAATATACCGAGGTCCTAATCTCCGCGAGGGTACCTAAAGTCGGAGATATTTGGTGCTTAACCAGACCTTCTGCCCTGGTTGCAAGTCGGGAGCGGGTCTCCGATGCCGATCTGCGAAGACCTTGTACTTGGTGGCTGCCTTCTGTAGTTGTTCTCGGGCCATTTCCCAAACTCTTTGCAGATCTGCCAGAGTCACATTAACCATGGGGGTCGGAGATCCAGATGGGAAAGGTGCTGGCAGTCGAGGATGTCGTCCATATACCAAGAAGAATGGAGAGTCTCCCGAGGCCGAGTGGACACTGTGGTTATATGCAAACTCGGCCCAGGGAAGTAGGGAGACCCAGTTATCTTGGCGTTTGTTGACAAACGCTCGTAGGAACCCTTTTAACGTTTGGTTCGCCCTCTCGACCATGCCATTGGTTTGGGGATGGTATGCTGATGAGAAATGGGTCTTCACCCCCAATGCTGTACACAAGGCCCTCCAGAAGCGCGAGGTGAATTGGGGGCCCCGGTCACTAATAATCCGAAGAGGCAGCCCGTGGAGTCGAAAAATATGTTGAATGAAGAGTTGAGCCAATGCGATCGCCGAAGGAAGTCCTGGCAAGGGCACAAAATGGGCCATTCGGGAAAAACGGTCAATTACCACCCAAATCACCGTATGTCCCCGGGAACCGGGAAGGTCGGTGATAAAATCCATGGAAAGTTCCGTCCAGGGCCCTGTCGGTACGGACAGTGGTTGTAGCTTCCCTATGGGGGTCCCGATCACCGGTTTGATCCGGGCGCACACAGGACAGGTGGTGACAAATTGAAGAATGTCCCGTCTCATCTGAGGCCATTGATACTGTCTGGCAATGAGCCGCAGAGTCTTTTGATACCCGAAATGTCCCCCCCATCGGGACGAATGCCCCCATTGCATTACCTTCGCTCGTTCAGCGGCCGGCACTAGTTCCTTAGTAGGAGCCACCTCCCCCACGGCCGCGCTGAGGCAGGCCGGATCCAACATGGAATGGGTTTCCTTAGTCTCCTCAGGAACCTCAAACGCTCTGGAGAGGGAATCCGCAGGGGTATTCTGAGCAGCCGCCCGAAAAACTAATTGAAAATGAAATCTGGCGAAAAACAATGACCACCGGGCTTGTCGGGGATTGAGCCGTTGAGCCTCTTGTAGATACAGTAAATTTTTGTGGTCAGTGATCACTGTGAATCGATGTTCCGCCCCCTCCAGCAGATGTCTCCATTCCTGTAGGGCTAATTTCAATGCTAAGAGCTCTCTGTCCCCTACTGTATAATTGCATTCCGCCTGGGAGAATCTACGAGAGAAGAAAGAGCAAGGCTGACGCCGGCCCTTGGAATTCACTTGCGAGAGGACCGCCCCGGCTCCCAACGCAGACGCGTCCACCTCCACAATAAAGGGTTTCTCAGGATCCGGGGCTAGCAAAATGGACGCTGATTTAAAGGCCTCTTTCACCTGGCGAAAGGCCACTTGCGCCTCGGGCGGCCATTCCCGGACGTTGGCGTCTTTTCTAGTAAGGGCCGTCAGCGGCGCAGTCAGTTGAGAATACTGAGGAATAAACTGGCGATAGTAGTTCGCGAATCCCAAAAAACGTTGTAGGGCCTTCAATCCCAGCGGCTGGGGCCACTCTCGAATTGCCCGGAGTTTGTCCGGCTCCATCTGCAGGCCCCCGGGTAACAGAATGTGTCCCAAGAAAGGTAGCGACCTCTGATGAAAAGCGCACTTACTGAGCTTAGCGAACAGGCGGTATTGCCGTAACCGTTGCAGCACGGCGCGAACATGGCTCACATGGTCGGTGGGGTCTTGGGAAAACACCAAGATATCATCCAGGTACACAATCACTGTGGAGTTCAAAAAATCCTCAAGCACAAAATTGATAAGTCTTTGGAACACCGCAGGGGCATTACACAGGCCAAAGGGCATCACCCGATACTCGAAATGTCCCTCGTGGGTGTTAAAAGCCGTCTTCCACTCGTCCCCTCGCCGAATTTGAACCAAGTTGTAGGCCCCCCGCAAGTCCAACTTGGTAAACATCTGGGCCCCTTGCAACCTGCTGAAGAGTTCGGGGATGAGCGGTAGAGGAAAACGATCCTTTACCGTGATGGCATTCAATCCCCGATAGTCAATACAGGGCCTTAAGGAGCCGTCCTTCTTAGTGACAAAAAAGAATCCGGCCCCGGCCGGGGACGTAGAGGGCCGGATAAACCCTTTCCGCAGATTCTCCCGGATGTATTCCTGCATCGCCTTGGACTCTCCTCGGGACAGGGTATATAGGCGACCCCGGGGCGGCACGGTGTCTGCCCTCAAGTTAATGGCACAATCAAACGACCGATGAGGCGGTAGAACCTCCGCCTCCCTGGGATTAAACACATCTGCAAAGTCTCTATAGTCCATAGGCAGTGAGCCCAGCTCTACCTGTGCCCCTCCGGGTACCACCGCCAGGGCAGAGCAGCTGCCGGTCCGGCCCTTACAACCATTCTCCCGACAGGCACTACCCCAAGCTTGGATGCTTCCACTGGTCCAGTCAATAACCGGGCAATGTTTCCGTAACCAGGGCAGTCCCAGGACCACTGGATGAATGGTCCGGGATAGAATCAGGAATCGGGCCTCCTCCTGGTGATCCTCCCCCACCTGGAGCTGCAAATAGGGGGTGATCTCAGTGACTGGCTGCGGTAACGTCGTCCCCTGGATGGAGGTTATTTGCAGTGCCGGCCGCCGCGGGAGCGTAGGCCAGCCCATCTGTTGCAGCAGCTCGTGCCCGATGAAGTTGCCCCCCGACCCCGAGTCCACCAGGGCCCGGGTCTGAATCATGGTCTCATGCCATCGGAGGGTTACTGGTAGCGTGATCAAGGCCTCCGGCAGGGGAGCGGAATGCCCCAAGACCCCTCCCCTCAAGGTGCCTTGGGGGAGACGTTTCCCGCCCGGGAGGGACAGGCTCGAATAAAATGTCCAGCCTCACCACAATAGAAGCACAGTCCGTCCCACAGGCGTTTCTTCCTAGTGGAGGAAGCCAGCCGTTGCCGGCCCATCACCATCGGCTCCACTCTCCTTGCCATCCCGGTTCCCACGGCGAGGAGATAGCCCCTTGGCAGTCCGGGACGTTCCCCGCGTCCACTTCTGCCGTTCTGCCCGGGCTCTGGCTCGTTCCTGGAACCGGGTATCTACTCGGATACAAAGCGAAATCAGGGCATCCAACTGGCCTGGGACCTCTCGTCCTGCCAATTCGTCCTTGATTCGTTCTTGTAACCCTTCCATAAAAATTGCCATCAAGGACTCAGGGTTCCAACGGAGCTCCGTGGCTAAAGTCCGGAAACGGATGGCATAATCGGCCACCGTCCCCTCCCCCTGATGAATTCGCAGCAGTTCCGAGGCCACAGACGATGGTCTTCCCGGAAGGTCAAACACCATACGGAAACGGCGCTGAAATTCACTATAGTCATCCAGGATGGGGTCCTGTTGTTCATTCAATGGGGCCACCCAGGCCAGGGCCTTCCCTTCACATAGGCCCATGATATATCCCACTTTACTTTGGTCTGAAGCAAATGTCTCCGGTTGCATCCGGAAGGCCAAGTTGCACTGATTGAGGAATCCCCGGCAACCTCCGGGGGCCCCATCATATCGTGTCGGCTCAGGGAACCGAGGTCCCGTGCGGAACCCTCCCGAACGGGGAGCCGCTGCGGCCCCCTGGACCGCAGCGGCCTGGTTCTGTACCTGAAGCGTTGACAGTTGCGAGCATACATTCTGAAGCGCCCCTGATAAGGCGTTCAACTGCTCCTGCTGCTGCTGAAGTACCTTGGCCAGGTCCCGTAGATCAGGCTGCGTCGGCGAGCTCATGGCTTCCGTTTCCTGTCTCGTCTAGGTAGTGGTGAGCCCTTAGGTTCTCTGAGGCCCGTAGGACCTCAGAGGACTGCCGCGCACCCCGGATCTTCACCCGCGGTGACCGCCGTTCACCGGAGGTTGAGCCCCCAGCTGCAGGCGGCCAGCGGGACTGCTGGAACCGCGGGGTGACGGCCGGCCTGGCGGAACACCAGCAACACAGTCCCGACTGAGTGGCTAGCAGGGACGGCTAGCGCTGCAAAAGCACAGTCTCTGAGGGTGGCTAGCAAGGACGGCTAGCGAAAGGAACACAGTCTCTGAAGGTAGCTAGCAAGGACGGCTAGCAGGACGAAGAACACAGTCTCTGAGGGTGGCTAGCAAGGACGGCTAGCGGAAGGAACACAGTCTCTGAAGGTGGCTAGCAAGGACGGCTAGCAGGACGAAGAACAGTCTCTGAAGTGGCTAGCAAGTACGGCTAGCAGGACGAAGAACACAGTCTCTGAGGGTGGCTAGCAAGGACGGCTAGCGAAAGGAACACAGTCTCTGAAGTGGCTAGCAAGGACGGCTAGCAGGACGAAGAACACAGTCTCTGAAGTGGCTAGCAAGGACGGCTAGCAGGACGAAGAACACAATCCCTGAAGTGGCTAGCAAGGACGGCTAGCAGGACGAAGAACATAGTCTCTGAGGTGGCTAGCAAGGACGGCTAGCAGGACGAAGAACACAATCCCTGAAGTGGCTAGCAAGGACGGCTAGCAGGACGAAGAACACAGTCTCTGAGGTGGCTAGCAAGGACGGCTAGCAGGACGAAGAACACAGTCTCTGAGGTGGCTAGCAAGGACGGCTAGCAGGACGAAGAACACAGTCTCTGAGGGTGGCTAGCAAGGACGGCTAGCGGAAGGAACACAGTCTCTGAAGGTGGCTAGCAAGGACGGCTAGCAGGACGAAGAACACAGTCTCTGAAGGTGGCTTCTGACATTTGAAACGGAAGCCCCGAGCCCTCCTTGTTCCGGGGTTTAAATCCCCCGCCCGTCCATCCTCTCCCTGGAGAAGAGCCAATCCCTGTAGCCCTGACAGGCAAGGATGGCCGGGATTGGAGGACCCGCCTCGCAGGCGGAGTTCCTCCTGCCATGCACCAATCCGGCGCAAGGGGGCGGGACTTGCAATCCTCTCAGCTCCGGTCGGGGAGACAACGACGCCGCCGCCATCTTGGCCGGCGTCCTCTCTTCCCTGGGGCCGGCGTTCGTTCCTGCGGGTCGCCAGCCTTGGGCCGCCCCGCGGAAGTGCCGGCCCCGTCGGCGGCCTGTCTCTGCCGCACCGGGGCCCGCGGCCCCCGCCGACCATCGCTCCCCGCCGCGGGAGCACTGGTAAGGTCCCGAAACGGGACACCCTGTCTCTAACACAAAATAGGGCACATGTGGAGAAAAAAGTCAAACGGCATTAAAAAAACTACACCCAAAAATGTGAACAGGCACAGTAAGTCAACAAACAGAATCACTCAAAGCCAATGTGAGTACAAAAAGCAAACGCAACGGTACCTGAAGGAATGGTCTGAAACACAAGTAAACATATTATCTATCTATCTATCTATCTATCTATCTATCTATCTATCTATCTATCTATCTATCTAGCCTTTCTCTTCTTGTTGTGTCTTCTTTCTTTCTCTCTCATTTGTGCTGAGGGTTTTTCATGGATCTCAGTAGGAAGTCTCGGCAGCCATTTATAAACACACAGGTGCAGCCAGGCAGAGGAGCGGCAGTGGGCCTGAAAGAGTGGGATTATTTCCTGCCCCAGCAGAGGTTGCTAGACCACCAGGGTCCTTCAAGGTAGGACCGGAGAGGGCCCACTGAGGCTGCGAGGGGAGGCTGTAATATGCAGAGGTGGCAGGCCTCTGGGCCCTTGGGCACTGTCCAGTTGCCCAAATGGTCAGCCTGCCCCTGCTTGCCACAGAATTTTGAGCTACTTGAAGGTCTTAAGTTGATTCTATAAAATGGACGGATTTCAGTGGCAATTGATTTAGTGCTTTCCTAGCACACGCAGTCGATTATACGTTCTGCAGAGGATTTATCGACCCCTGAAGAAGGCTTTTTGCCGAAACACGGACCGTGTTGGGTCCTAATAAACTTTGTTTGGAGCTCTCACTGTTGTGTTCGGCTGGTCACTTGGATTTGTTTTCTCTTCCACCCTGTGTTGTTTTCTGCTTGCGTGACTGTGGAAGGAGCAGACCTCCTTTTTTGTTCTTTTCAGGTGCATTAACCAGCCAGGAGTTGCTTCTGCCCAGTTTAATCTCTTTGAAAATCGACCCTGTTATTATTGTTGTTCATTTTTTGTGTGTTGTCATTAGAGCACCCTACTGCTCACTAGTGTGAGCTATGATGGCATAGGAAAAAACATTGAGGGGAGGGGGATTGAGGATATGACAGACAGAAGGGATGACAGTAGGAAAGATAGTGCTAAGTAGATGGGTAAGAATAGGATCAGACGAACAGGTAGTTAGCTTCAAGGAGGAAAGAAAATGTGCAGTTTCCTCTTCAGTGATTTCAGAAAAGGTTCCTGTCATTTATACATGAAAAATATTAGTACCAGATGGACTCAGTCTAGAGAGAGAGTGGCAGATATTTTTATGATATATATTCAGTTTTGTGAGAAAGCAGGACATCACCTGTAATGATAGCATTTTGGTACATGGGTTGTATTGACATTAAAATGAAAGCACTTGAGGCCATGTGCCAAAATGTTGCTATGTTTTGTGAATGTATCTGGTGAGAAGTGCTCACCAGAGTCTATAATGTTGTCTATGGAAGTTGGAGTTCAGGATATTTTGAAATCTGAATCCTGCACTGGAGTGTAATTTAACACTTGAATGTTTGCTTCAGCAGATTTCTATCAAGCTCCTTGATGAAGACTGTGGAGGGTGAAACCAGGACCTCCGGGGGGGGGGGGGGGGGAGCAAGATTCCCAGGGCCGGCCTCCAAGGGGGGCCTGGTGCCAGCATGGCTTCTGGAGGCAGGCAGCAGGTTTTGCTCCCTCAGTCTGTCTCTCTCCTGCACCTGTGTGTTGGGACCAAGGGCGTAGCTACATGGGGGCATGGGCCCCTGCAGATTTAGCCCTGGCCCCCATGCTTTCACCCCCACCGCTAACCCTCCCCTGCCACATTCGACCCCCCCCCCTCACGCCGCCGCCAAACCTCCCCCGCCACCGCTGTCGGGTACCTTTGCTGGCGGGGGTCCCCAACCTCCGCCAGCTGAAGTCCTCTTCAGCGCTGGTCTCCGAGTGTGGCGCGTTGCTGATCTGGATTCTGTTTCTGATGTGAGTCCTGACAGCAGCGGGAGGGAGGGTCTAAAGGGATGGGGAGGGGCGTCGTTGGGGAGGGGGGGTCAAAAGTGGTGTGTGGGGCTAAAATGTGCCCACTCACCTCGGGCTCTGGACCCGCCGAAGTCTGGCTACACCCCTGGTTAGGACCTGGGTTATGGCATTAATGCAATAACCCGGGTCCGGCACACAGGAGCAGGAGAGTGACAGACTGAGAGAAGAGCAGATGCCAGAAGGTAAGGGGGCGATGGCCCTGGCACGGCTTTGTCTTTCAGCAGCCCTGGGTGAAACCATCAGGCCTGGTTGGAGCAGTGAAATGGAGGGAATAGTGAGGGCACGGTGGAGCAGTGAAGTCATGGTATGGAGAGATTGTTGTTTTTGAGGCAATTGCTGGAACCTTGGTTGTGAGTTTGATGGAAGAGTAGCGTGGAAAAATACATACATTTTGAAGAACACAGCAAGATAATTGGGCAATATTTTTATAGATTGCTCTAGCTGGTGATTACATAGTAACGTGGAGGGGCATAATCGAACAAAAACGTCTATCTCCATGGGCGTTTATCTCCGAGAATGGGTCCATGAAGGGGCGGACCAAACCGTATTTTTGAAAAAAATAGACGTTCATGTTTTATTTGACAATTTGTGAGCTGGGCGTTTTTGTTTTTCAGTGATAATGGAAAATGAAAGCGCCCAGCTCAAAAACGAATAAATCCAAGGCATTTGTTCGTGGGAGGGGCCAGGATTCATAGTGCACTGGTCCCCCTCACATGCCAGGACACCAACCGGGCACCCTAGGGGGCACTTTTACAAAAACAAAAAAAAAGGTAAAATAGCTCCCAGGTGCATAGCACCCTTCCCTTGTGTGTTGAGCCCCCCAAATCCCCCTCAAAACCCACTGCCCACAAGTCTACACCATTACTATAGCCCTAAGGGGTGAAGGGGGCACCTACATGTGGGTACAGTGGGTTTGGGGGGGTTGGACGACTAAGCATTAAGCAGCACAATTGTAACAGGTGGGGGGGGATGGGACTGGGTCCACCTGCCTGAAGTCCTCTGCACCCCCTAACAACTGCTCCAGGGACCTGCATACTGCTGCCAGGGAGGTGGGTATGACATTTGAGGGTGAAAATAAAAAGTTGTGAAACATCATTTTTTGTGGTGGGAGGGGGTTAGTGACCACTGGGGGAGTCAGGGGAGGTCATCCCCGATTCCCTCTGGTGGTAATCTGGTCATTTAGGGCACTTTTTGGGGCCTTATTCGTGACAAAACAGGGTCCAGGAAAAGTGCCCTAAATTCTAGCTACAAACGCATACTTTTTTTCCATTATCGGCGAAAGGCGCCCATCTCTGTTCGGGTGATAACCATGCCCCAGTCCCGCCTTCACCACGCCTCCGACATGCCCCCGTAAACTTTCTACGCTTCCGCGATGGAGTGCAGTTGAAAACGTCCAAGTTCGGCTTTCGATTATACCGCGTTATTCGTTTTTGTGAGATAAACGTCCATCTCCTGATTTAGGTCTGAACTTGGGCATTTTTCTCGTTCGATTATAAGCAGGAAAGTAACATAGTAGATGACAGCAGAAAAAAGACCTGCACGGTCCATCCAGTCTGCCCAACAAGACGACTCATATGTGCTACTTTTTGTGTATACCCTACTTTGATTTCTACCTGTGCTCTTCAGGGCACAGACCGTATAAGTCTGCCCAGCACTATCCCCGCCTCCCAACCACCAGCCCCGCCTACCTCCATTGGCTCTGGCACAGACCGTATAAGTCTGCCCAGCATTATCCCCACCTCCCAACCACCAGCCCCGCCTCCCATCACCGGCTCTGGCGCAGACCGTATGTCTGCCCAGCACTATCCCTGCCTCCCAATCACCATCCCTGCCTCCCACCACCGGCTCTGGCACAGACCGTATAAGTCTGCCCAGCACTATCCCTGCCTCCCAATTGAGGCAATTGCTGGAACCTTGGTTGTGAGTTTGATGGAAGAGCAGAGTGGAGAAATATATACATCTTGAAGAACACAGCAAGATAATTGGGCAATATTTTTATAGATTGTTCTAGCTGGTGATTACTTATTGGATGATGAATTTAGTGGCCCTTTTACTGAAGCTTAGCATGCACTAATGGACATGTGGTCCATAGGAGTGGCCTAGTGGTTAGAGCACCAGTCTTGCAATCTAGAGGTGGCCAGTTCAAGTTCCACCACTACTTCCTGTGATCTTGGGCAAGTCACTTAACTTTCTATTGCCTCAGGTACAAACTTAGATTGTGAGCCCTCCTGGGACAGAGAAGTATCCAGAGTACCTGAATATAACTCACCTTGAGCTACTACTGAAAAAGGTGTGAGCAAAATCTAAATAAATAGGTATATATTCAAATGCACCACACATGCTAAGCTTTAGTAAAAGGGTCCCATATTTTGATGGATACATTTTTAGGGGCTGGTTTGGAAAGAATTATTTAAAAAAAACAACAACAACAGACTTTCTAGTTTTCGTGGAATTTAAGGCAATGATGATTATTTAATCTTGGTACTTCGGTAACTGAGTATCCCATTTTGGTGTCAAAAATGTGAGCTTTTTATTCCATTAGTTTAATTCTCTTATATGGTGGTAGAGTGCATTATTTGAATTATTTTGCAAAATATTGTGACAAGAGTTTGAAGACAATTTTTGTTTCCACAGTATCATTTGTAATTTCAAAGGAGTGTACATCCCTACTTTTTGCATGGAGCAAACAAGCCTTCATTATTATTCAGACTGCCCTTTCAATAATGGCAAATAAAGGTCAAAATGCCCCATCAAGGAGTTTAGGATGAATTTATTCAGGCTATTCTCCATGCAGAAATGTTTTCCTCAGGTTACCTCTAGGTTTCATTTCCATCTTGCTTCTAGGGTTCCTGTGTATTTTACTTCATGCCGTCTTGAATTCCAGTACCTCCTCTGGAAGGACAGTCCAGGCATCTGCCACCCTTTCATAAGGGATGTTCTCCATGATGGAAAAGTGCACTGAGATCATACCTTTACTTTTAAATATTATGGACAAAAAGATGACTCATCTCCATAAAGCACTGGGTTTCCTCTTGAAGCTAATGATTGCAAGCTATCTAGATACAGAGTGACACAGAACATTTCCATTAGGAAACCCAGTGCATGTTATACATTTATGTTAGTGTCTTCGTCAGAGGTTAATCATATGTGGTGTTGTCACTTATCAACCTGTTTGGTTTTGGCTTACAGACTGTGTACAGTGCGTATTTTTGTTTTATTTTTAATGATGAGGATAACAATTAAAACAGAGGCATAGGTCTCTCATAAGGGAACTGGACCAATGTGATCTTAGCATTCTCTCTCTTTCTCTCTCTCTCTCTTCCCTCCTCTCCCCCTACAATATAACCACAGCACTTTCACCTCATCTTTCCTTCACAAATACCTCCCATACTTCTCGTGGGGAAAACTTTGCTGAAATTCAAGCAAGACCGTTTGAACATGATTCTGACCCAATTGTATTGGCCCCATAAGATCTGGTTCCCTCTTCTTCTAGAGTTATCCTCCGAAGAACCGTGGAGATTTTAGTGTTTCCTGGATCTTATCACACAGAGTGAGGGATATCTTCTACATCCCAACCTCCAGTCTCTGACCCTCACAGCCTGGATATTGAGAGCTTAGAATTTGCTTTATTGCATATTCCAGAGGGTGTCTCCAGGATCTTGCTGGCTTCCAGGAAAGATTCCACTAAGAGATGTTACTCTTTCAAATGGAGGAGATTTTCCATCTGGTGTGAGAGCAAGGCCTTAGATCCCTATACAGACCCTGCTTGAATACCTTCTACACATTTCCGAGTCTGGTCTCAAGACAACTCAGTCAAGGTTCTCCTTAATGTAATTTGTGCTTATCATCATCGTGTAGAGGGTAAACCCTTCTCTGGACAGCCTTTATTTGTTCAATTAATGAAAAGTTTGTTGTTGACAAAGCCCCCTGTCAAATCTCTGCCTGTGTCATGGGACCTCAATGTTGTTCTCACCTAGCCAATGAAAGCTCCTTTTGAGCCATTTGATTCCTTTCATCTGAAATACTTGACCTGGAAGGTCATATTTGTAGTGACAGTTACTTCAGCTCACAGGGTCAATAAGCTTCAGGCTTTAGTAGCAGATGTACCTTATATGAAGTTTCATCACAACAGAGTAGTGCACATTCTCCACATGCACCCTAGGTTCATGCCTAAGGTTGTATCGGAGTTCCCAGACCTCATGCCCATCCTGGCAAAGGTTCACTGCACACCTTGGACTGTAAGCGAGCACTGGCCTTTTATTTGGAGCAGACTAGGCTCCACAGACAGTCCATCCAGCTTTTTGTTTCTTTTGACCCAAAGAGGATGGGGTTGCCTTCGGGAAACTCACAATCTCCAATTGGCTGGCAGATTGCATTTCTTTCACTTATGCCCCAACTGGGCTGACTCATGTCACGGCTCACAATGTCACATCCATGGTGGCGTTGGTAGTCCACTTGAGGTGTCACGGTCTCAGGCTCAAAACAAACAGTCACGGACTCTGGAACAACGTGAGCCCTTGGCCTACTGTTGTTGAGCGGCAGCAGGAGGCAAGCCCCCCAACCAGAACTGGACTAACAAACAAGGATGGAACTGGATTCTGGAATGGACTTGGCTTGGCTGGAACTGGATACAGGAACGGACTTGCCTTGACAGGAACCGGATGCTGGAACAGACTTGGCTTGGCAGGCAGTTCTGGAGCTGAAGCTATAGGCAGATAATGCTGGAACAACAGGATTCAGGATATTCAAGCAGGATTCAGGATTCTCAAACAGGCTTGGCGGAACAGGATTCAGGATGCTCAAGAAGGATTCAGGATTCTCAGACAAACAGGATTCAGGATTCTCACACAAGCTTGACTGGAACAGGATTCAGGATGCTCAAGCAAGCTGGATTCAGGATTCTCACACAAGCTTAGCTGGAACAGGATTCAGGATTCTCAAACAAACAGGATTCAGGATTCTCAAACTGGGCGGACACAAGCAGGGTCAGAACTAAAGCTGAAGGCTTGCAGGGCAGACACAAGCAGGATGGGAGCTAAAGCTAAAGACAAACAGGGCAGACACAAAGCTGACCCACACAGACAAGCAACAGAACTAAGGCTGAGGCTGAAGGTAGAGGGGACTAGAGCAAGCAAGGCAGACTAGGCAAGACACAAAGCTGACCCACACAGACAAACAGAGAAGAACAGAAGCAGAAGAGCGCACAGGCACCCTAAACAAGAAATCAAGACAGAAGTGCCCATGGGCACACATACTATGAACAAGGCAACAAGAAATCAAGACAGAAGTGTCCATGGGCACACAGACTAGAGCAAGGCAGAAGTGCTAAACTGCACACGGACTAACCTGGAGACCTTTGGCATTGCAAAGGCCCCGAATGAAAGTCCACCACTTCCTTATAAACAGGACAGAGGCAGGAAACACACTGAACACCAAAGTAAGGCTTGAAACACACAGGAAGTGGAAACCCTACAGGACAGAGGCAGGAAACACACTGAACACCAAAGTAAGGCTTGAAACACACAGGAAAGAAACAACAATGCAGACAGGAGCCAGCTCAGAAGCTGACAATCGGGACATAAGGTGAGTCAAAGAGGGATCACAACCACAGTCGTGACATGAGGTCAGCCTCCATTGATGAAATTGCAAGGCTGAAACATGGTCTTCAGTCCACACATTCACATCTCACTACTGCCTCTTGAGCAAGATACTCAACGCAATGGTCAGTTTTGACAGACAGTTCTGCAGAATTTGTTTTGGGTCTAGAATCTAATTCCACCCCAGGCTTGTTTTATTCTGTTCCAGGTTGCACTCTCACACATTTTATATATAGTTTCATGTTAATCTCTGTTTTGTCCTTGCTGTTGCAAGGTCCAATTGACCAATGGTTATTGGTTTCGGTGAGCCTAGTAGCTAGGGATTCCCATATGAGAGAATTATTGACCTGTTTGTACTCAGAGAAAGCGAAGATGCTTACCTGTAGCAGGTATTTTTCAAGGACAACAGTCCATATATTTTCACATACACTCGCAACTCCCCTCTGAGTTGTCTCCTTTTTTGTAGTATGCTATAGTATGTTACTGCGGGTTCCATGCTCTCGCGGCAGGTGGGAAGGCACTCGCACATATGCGGTGAGAGCACGGCACACACTCTTAAAGTTCTATAAAGTTTTTTCTTAAGCTCCAAACCAGGCAACAGGGACCTTCGCTTTCTTGAACTGACATTTACATATGTAGCCAATGAACACATGTGAATGCCACTATTCACATGTAGATGCTTGTAAAATGAGCTCCTTAATTCAGTATATCAAAGAGCTTTAATCAATTTGAAAAGGTTGTTCTGTTTTTGACCATAATGGATATTCTCAATCTGAGTGGAAAATGGATATTTCTGCAAATATCTATCTTTCTATATGCAAAAATGTTCTCAAAGGAAGTACAACGGCAATGCAATTTCATTCCAAAAGTTCAGCATTAAAAGGTAATATTCTGAATGTGATTACTTTTTTATAATTTCTTGCACTCACCGTATAATCTTCTCTCCAGAATTAAAAGCAAGTTATTTCTTGCTGAGTCTGTAAAATCTCTACGAAGAACAATTTAATGTGCCAATTACTAAGATATGCAGAAAGTTGCATTCGAGGATTATATTTTCTCTCCTTCACTTGTGGTCGGTTTGTAGAAGCAAAGTATGCTGTAATCCCTTCATTATATCAGACTCTGGGCTCAAAGGCAAACTATTTGAGTACTGAAATATGACATCATTTTGATTAATACACCATCCCCTCCATGTTTTCCAGTTTCTAATATTTTGGTAAGTTAAGTGGCTTATATAAAGATGCCAATTATTTTGAAACTCTGGAGAGTGATTTCTGGTGATATTTGGGTTTTCCTGAATAATCATCATAAAAAGGGAATGCAAATACATAAGTACATAAGTGTTGCCATACTGGGACAGACCAAAGGTCCATCAAGCCCAGTATCCTGTTTCCAACAGTGGCCAATCCAGGTCACAAGTACCTGGCAAGATCTCAAAATGGTACAATACATTTTATGCTGCTTATCCCAGAAATAAGCAGTGGATTTCCCCAAGTCCATTTTAATACTGGCTTGTAGACTTTTCTTTTAGGAAGCTAGCCAAACCTTTTTTAAACACCACTAAGCTAGCTGCTTTTACCACATTCTCTGGTAACAAATTCCCAAGTATAATTACACATTAAGTGAAGAACTATTTTCTCTGATTTGTTTTAAATGTACTACTTTGTAGCTTCATTGTGTGCCCCCTAGTCCTAGTATTTTTGGAAAGAGGAAACAAATGATTCACGTCTACCCATTCCACTCCACTCTATCATATCTCCTCTCAACCATCTTTTTTCCAAGCTGTAGAGCCCAAACCATTTTAGCCTTTCCTGATAGGGAAATCGTCCCATCCTCTTTATCATTTTTGTCATCCTTCTATGTACCTTTTCTAATTTCACTATCAGGCTCATTTTTGAAAGAGATGGACGTCCATCTTTCGACATAAATCAGCACTTGGACGTCCATCTCTCAGAGACGTCCAAATCGGTATAATCAAAACCCGATTTTGGATGTCTCTAGCGAAAGTCCGTCGCAAGGACGTCCAAATCTCAAGGGGGCATATCGGAGGCATGGAGAAGGTGGGACCTGGGCGTTCCTAAGACTTAGATGTCTTTGAGCCATAATGGAAAAAAGCAGAGACGTCCAAGACTAAAACTTGGACGTTTTCACCCGGACCTGGTTTTATTACGAATAAGGCACAAAAAGGTGCCCGAAGTGACCAGATGACCATTGGAGGGAATCAGGGATCACCTCCCGTTACTCCCCCATTGGTCACTAACCCCCTCCCACCCTCTATGCCAGCCTCAGATGTCATACTCAGGTCCATGACAGCTCATGCAGGTCCCTGGAGCAGTTTTAGTGGGTGCAGTGCACTTCAGACAGGTAGACCCAGGCCCATACCCTCCCCTAATTGTTAAATTTGTGGAGGAAACAGAGAGCCCACCAAAACCCACCAGAAACCCTCTGTAAACACATATAGGTGTCCCCTTCACCTGTAAGGGCTATGGTACTGGTGTACAGTTGGAGGTAGGTGGTTTGGGGGGGGGGGGGTCAGCATACAAGGTAAGAGAACTATGTACATAGGAACATTTTATGAAGTCCACTGCAGTGCCCCCTAAGGTGCCTGATTGCTGTCCTGGCATGTCAGGGGGACCAGTGTACTACAAATGCTGGCTCCTTCCATGTCCAAATGGCTTGCTTTTGGACATTTTAGACTTTGACATCTTTGGTTTCGAAAATGGTGGAAAATCAAAGACATCCAAATCCAAGGACGTCCTTGGTATTTTTGAAACGATAGATGGACGTCCATCTTTTTCTGAAAATGACCTTTTCCCTGCCTCTGAATTTGGACATTTTACAGTTTTTAATCCACAATGGAACACTACCTCCTATCCCATGACTTTCCAATTTCCTCTGGAGTCTTTTATGAGATACTTGGTCAAACGCGTTTTGAAAATGCAGATACACAATATCAACCAGCTCACCTTTATCCACATGTTCGTTCTCCCCTTCAGAGAAATGTAGTAGATTAGTGAGGCAAGATTTCCGTTCACTAAATCCATTTTGGCTTTGTCTCATTAATCCATGCTTTTGAATATGCTCTGCAATTTTGTTCATTATAATAGTCTATACCATTTTGCCCACCACTGAAATCAGGCTCATCGGTCTGTAATTTCCTGGATCACCTCTGGAACCCTTTTTAAAAATCGGCGTTACATTGGCCACCCTCCAATCTTCCAGTACCATGCTTAATTTTAAAGGTTAATTAGATATTACTTCCAATAGTTCTGCAAGTTCATTTTTCAATTTTATCAGTACTCTGGGATGTATACCATCCAGTCCCGGCAATTTGCTACTTTTCAGTTTGTCAAATTGCCCCATTCTATCTTCCAGTTCTACAGAGATTTGATTCAGTTTCTCTGACTCGTCAGCATTGTGTATCATTTCTGGCACCAGTATTTCTCCCACATCTTCCTCAGTGAAGACAGAAGCAAATAATTCATTTATGATCTCTCCACTATGGCCTTGTATTTCCTGAATGCCCATTTTACCCATCAGTCATCTAGCGATCCGACCGATTCTTTTGCTGGCTTCTTGCTTTTAATATACCTAAAAAAGGTTTTTACTATACATTATTGCCTCTGGTTCTCTTTGCCTTCCTTATCAGTGCTTTGCATGTGATTTGCCATTCTTTATTTAGTTTTCTATTTTCATTTGAATCCTTCTATGTTCTGAAGGATTTTCCTTTTAGTTCTAATAGCTTCCTTCAACTCACTTTTAAACCATTTTGGCTGTTGTTTGGTCTTCCTTCCTCATTTTGTAATAGATTTGAAATACCACCTTTCTGTAGTTACAATAAAAATGGTTTACGTATTATATACTACTACTGCTACTACTACTTATCACTTCTATAGCGCTACAAGGCATACGCAGCACTGTACACCAAACATGAGAAAGACAGTCCCTGCTCAAAGAGCTCAAAATCTAAATAGGGCAGGCAAACAGACAGAACAACTAAGAGGTAATGGAATTAAAGAGATGGGGATAAAAGGGTACAGGGGAAGTGAGTAGTGGTTAGGAGTCAAAAGCAGCATTAAAGAGGTGGGCTTTTAGCCTGACGGGGCTAGATGTACAGGCTCAGGAAGTCTATTCCAGGCGTGAGGTGCAGTGAGATAAAAGGAACAGAGTCTAGAATTAGCGGTAGAGGAGAAGGGGACAGATAAGAGAGATTTATCCACAGAACGGAGTACCCGAGGGGGGGCGTAGGGAGAGAGAAGAGTGGAGAGGTATTGGGGAGCGGTAGAGTGAATGCACTTATAGGTCAGTAAGAGAAGTTTGAATTGAATTCGGAAACGGATAGGGAGCCAGTGAAGTGACTTGAGGAGAGGGCTAATGTGAGCATAGCGACTCTGGTGGAAAATGAGTCGATATATATATATATATACATATATATACAGTTACTTATTTTGTACCTGGAGCAATAGAGGGTTAAGGGATCCTTTTACCAAGCTGCAAGAAAAAGGGCCATGAAGTAGCAGCATGTCAGGGCCCTTTTTACTGCAGCAGGTAAAAAGCCCCTAAAAAGGACCTGGCTATGCAGTAAGATTATTCTTAACGAGTGGCCATGAAGAGGGGGGAGCACTTACCACCACCCATTGAGGTAGCGGTAAGAGTTCCCTCGATAACCCAGCGGTAACTGCTGCCCATTTACTGCCGGGTTAGCGCCACATTATAAATTACAAAATTATTTTCTGTTGTGCCGGAAATGGCGCACGCTTGAGGCAGGACTACCGCTGGCAGCTGTGTTGGGCTGGCAGTATTTCCGGGTTGCCGCACAGCAACCCTTTTGTAAAAGGGCTTCTAAGTGACTTGCCTAGAGTGGACATCAAACCCCGTTCTCCTTGTTCTTAGGGTACTATGCTTACCATTAAGCTACTCTTCCACGCCAGGCTACTCCTTCACGAGGGCTGTCCACAAAGAATTTTGAGTAGTAAGAAAACGTTAATTCTATGGTGCAAACTCTTTCTCGTTAGATGCAAAGATAGGGACAGAGGGTTTTTTTTTTGTTTGTTTTGTTTTTTTTTAATGCTGGGGGCAGCAAGTAGAGGGAGGAATTGCCAAAGATACTACATAAATACCCAGGGCATTGGCCTACTGGCAAACTGTTATTCAGCCACATGGATATGGATCTTGTTTTCACAGCCCAACTCAAATATTTGTCCTGCCTCATTCTTGAATATCTTTTGAAACTCTCTAGCCATGGCATAAAACTGGTACTATAGTCAGGCCGGCCAATAGCTGTCCAGGAACAGCTCCTAGCTGGTTAAATAGCCTAAACTCAGCTAGGTGCTGGCTCACTCGCCAGAATATTACCACTAAAATTCTAGTAGGTCTATCTTTGTCCACTATAACTTAGCCAGTCAGCCAATGACTATCAGCTTAACCCACTATGTTTTAGCAGCCATTAAAACCCCCAGAAATTCAATGCTGGTCACTGGATATGACTCTGGCAATGAATTTCCAGGTTCACCACTGACCGCGGGAGTTAGCCGGGCTCCCTCCCATGGTCTCACTATTGGCCCCAGGGGGATTATTTTGCAGAGACACCAAAGGTGGCCCATCCCAAAGCTGGAGATTTAACACTGCAATACTGGAGATTTAAGGCCAATGAGTTAGATTAATCTCACAGACCCTGCCATGTCTTAAACCAGCTCCATCCTATGTCTGTACATTCTAAAATCTGACATATTCTAATCTTCCTGTAATGGCAAAACGATGCAAGTGCCTATTTTTACTGAAACACTTGCTTCATTGCAGGGTAGTATTCAATAGACATTGTCTAAACAAATTCTACCTTTGTTGTCTGGTAATTTTACTTTTCTAATCATGTTGGTCTTAGTCTTAGGTTTCTGCTTTCCTCTGTCTTCTCTTAACTATCTTGCTAGGGTCTCCTTGTCCATTTGGCACTTACTTTCTGTCCATATCCATCATCCATCTTTTCTCTGCATCCCTATCTACCCTATCCACTATCACCCATGTGTCCTTGCCCCTATCTTGCTGCCATGTTGAACATCTCCCCCTCTGTGTCCTTATTCTTGCCTTGTCCAACATGTCTTTTGTGTCCCTATGCCTTCCTCCCAAAAATGTCAGCATCTTTCCCTTTCTCTTCTTGCCCCCATCATGCCAGCACCTCCCTAGGGGTCCAGCAAGTGTTCCTCTCTCTTCCCTTGCTCCTGTGCTGTCGCTCCTTTGGCGGTCCAGCATCTCTCCAACTTCCTTCTTTCCCCACCATCCTGACATCTTTTTCTCTCTCCCTCCTTTCCCCCTCTATCATCCTGGCACCTCTTTCTCCCCCCCCCCCCCATCCTGACATCTCTTTCTGTCTCATTCTCCCCCCTTCCACCATCCTGGCATCTCTTCCTCTCTCGATCCCCCACCCTCTACAATCCTGGCATCTCATGTCCCTTTTCTTCGCCTGCTCTCAGCGGCCTAGCTGTCATCTCTCACTTTCCTGGCTCCCGTGATCTACCAAACTTGCTAGAGGCTGCCACCTGTAGTGTTGGACAATGTGGGGTCTTTCTTCTGTTGCTCCTACCTCCAGAAACTGGAAGTATCATTAGATGAGGTGGGAACAGCAGAAGAAAGCCCCCGTGCTGGCAGAAAGAGTGTCTGTTCGGTGCTACCACCGGTGGTCTCAAGCAAGTTCAGTGAACCATGAGGGCCAAGAAAGTGGGAGATGCTGGGCTGGACTGTGGGAGTAGAGCAGGAAAGGGGGAGAGAGATAGCATTGCATGAGATTAACATAGTTACGCGTGTGAGCTGGAGAAGGGGCCCAACACATGTGTCACGAGCCAAATGCGCGTGACTTGGCATTTCTGATTTTGGTACTTCATTCCTATTTTGCAAACATTGTGGCCTTAGCCTTCCTTGTCAGCATTATATCATTGTGCACTGAGCCAACTTCACCTCATTTGCAAACTTTTCCAGGAATAATAACAAAGGGTCTGTAATCTGCAACAATAATCTAAAATTTTCTGGATCCTCCCTGATATCTATCAGCTAAAAGACAGATCGTATCAGTACATTTTCTCTTTACTACACCACAGTGCAATACAAGGGAGCTGTATAATATATCTTTATGGCAATTTTTAAAGATGTACAAGGGAAAAAAAAAACAATTGGGAAAAAACAAGGCACCTGTTTCACATAGAACGTGTTCATTGAAAACTGGAGCTCTGTGTTTCAGTAATTCTATAGTTTTATACATTACTATTACCTTAAAGGGGTAGTTACAAAGGTGTGGTGAATTATTGCAGCTTAATTTACTGTGAGAATCATTAACTTGTGGTAATTCGGTATCATAAATTAGTAAACTGAGGCAATTTACCACAGATAAATTTATTGCAGGATTCACACACCTATTGCTGCTATAAATTTCTCTTTGTATTCTGAATGTGGCAAAGACCCACATTTTGTGGCTGTCACGGGTGGGTGGGGTTTGTCCTTTTTCAGGTCTTTTTTTGGATTCTGTTTTTGTGCCAGTGTCGGATTCTCTTCGGAGTTTAGGAGTGACCTTAGACACGACCTTATCAATGAAGGTACATGCTGGTTCGGTGATTCATGCAGTGTTTTTTAAACTGTTTGTTGAGTCGGTTACAAGGTTTTCTTTCGGAGCAGAATTTGAATGTGGTTTTGCAAAGCTATGTGTTACTGCACTTTGATTTTTGTAACACCTTGTTGTGTGGATCTGTTGAAGAGTATTGGTGATAATCCCAATCCTGGCCCTCCTCACCAACTATTATCCCAACTCTACAGATCTCACCGCGACCTCTCTAACCTCATCTCTATTCCTCTACTCCCCTCCTCTTCTCTGCCCTTCTCTTGCGCCCTATGGAATGCCCGCTCTATCTGTAACAAACTCCCCTATATCCAGGACCTCTTTATCTCGCGTCACCTCCATCTGCTCGCCATAACAGAAACCTGGCTCTGCCCTGATGACTCTGCTTCAGTCGCAGCCCTATGCCATGGTGGTTATCTTTTTTCACATACTCCTCGACCTACTGGTCGCGGGGGCGGTGTTGGACTACTTCTCTCTCCCTCCTCCAGATTTCAACCCCTTCTTCCACCTCAATCTCACTGTTTTTCCTCCTTTGAAGTCCACTCTATCTGCCTTTTCTCTCCTCTGCCTCTTCGAATAGCGGCCATTTATCGTCCCCCTGATAAGTCCCTTTCATCCTTTCTCAGTGACTTTGATGCCTGGCTTGCCTTCTTCCATGATCCTTCCTCCCCCTCTCTCATCCTTGGTGACTTTAATATTCCTGCTAATGATCCTTCCAACTCTTATATTTCCAAGTTACTCGCTTTAACATCCTCCTTTAATCTCCAACTATGCTCCACCTCCCCCACTCATCAAAATGGTCACTGTCTTGATCTCATCTTCTCCTCCAACTGTTCACCCTCTAGTTTCCTTGCCTCTGATCTTCCCCTGTCTGATCACCATCTTATAACTTTCACACTTAAATCTCCTCCCTCCCAGTCCCGTCCTATTATATCTAATTTATCTAGGAATCTTCACGATATTGACCCTTCATCTCTATCTTCCCATGTTTCAAACCTCCTCTCTACTGTGGCACCATCCACGTCTGTCAATGAGGCTGTTTCTTCTTACAACAATACACTATCCTCTGCCTTAGACACTCTTGCACCTTTGATGACCCGCCCTATAAGGCGCACAAAACCCCAACCTTGCTGACTTCTAATATCCGCTACCTACGTTCCTGTACCCGCTCCACCGAACGCCTCTGGCGGAAATCTCGGGCCCTTGCTGATTTCCTACACCTTAAGTTCATGCTGACCTCCTTCCAATCTGCTCTTTTATACGCCAAACAGGATTATTATATCCAACTGACCAACTCTCTTGGCTCTAACCCTCGACTTCTCTTCACCACATTGAACTCTCTCCTCAAGGTGCCCCCTCCCCCAACTCCCCCTTCATTATCTCCTCAGACCCTTGCTGAATTCTTTCACGACAAGGTTCAAAAGATAAACCTTGAATTCTCTACCTCGCCACCTCTCCCTCCACTAGTCCGTTCCCCTCTCTCTCCTTCCCCTCATTCTTTTTCCTCCTTTCCTGAAGTTACTATAGAGGACACTACACTTCTCCTTTCTTCCTCAAAATGTACCACCTGTTCCTCTGATCCCATTCCCACCCACCTTCTTAATGCCATCTCACCTGCTCTTATTCCTTTTATCTGTCACATTCTCAACCTCTCACTTTCCACTGCAACTGTCCCTACTGCCTTTAAACATGCTGTGGTCACACCTCTCCTTAAGAAGCCTTCACTCGACCCTACTTGTCCCTCTAATTACCGACCCATCTCCCTCCTCCCTTTTCTCTCCAAATTACTTGAGCGTGCTGTTCACCGCCACTGCCTTGATTTTCTCTCCTCACATGCTATTCTTGACCCACTACAATCTGGTTTTCACCCTCTCCACTCAACTGAAACTGCTCTTACTAAAGTCTCCAATGACCTATTCCTGGCTAAATCCAGAGGTCTCTATTCCATCCTCATTCTTCTTGATCTTTCCGCTGCTTTTGACACTGTCGATCACAGCATACTCCTTGATATCCTGTCCTCACTTGGATTCCACGGCTCTGTCCTTTCCTGGTTCTCCTCCTACCTCTCCCTCCGCACCTTTAGTGTTCACTCTGGTGGATCTTCTACTTCTATCCCTCTGCCTGTCGGCGTACCTCAGGGTTCTGTTCTTGGTCCCCTCCTTTTTTCTATCTACACTTCTTCCCTTGGTTCATTAATCTCATCCCATGGCTTTTCCTACCATCACTATGCTGATGACTCCCAAAT
Source organism: Microcaecilia unicolor (assembly GCF_901765095.1). Taxonomy (NCBI): domain Eukaryota; kingdom Metazoa; phylum Chordata; class Amphibia; order Gymnophiona; family Siphonopidae; genus Microcaecilia; species Microcaecilia unicolor. The sequence continues at coordinate 638,574,561 of NC_044032.1, forward strand.
CTACCTTTCTACCCCTGATATCTCACCTTGCATCCAAACCAAAGTTTCAGCGTGCTTGTCTGACATTGCTATCTGGATGTCTCAACGCCACCTGAAATTAAACATGACCAAAACTGAACTTCTCATTTTTCCCCCCAATCCCACCTCCCCACTCCCCCCGTTTTCTATTTCTGTTGATGGCTCTCTCATTCTCCCTGTCTCCTCGGCTCAAAACCTTGGGGTCATCTTTGACTCTTCTCTCTCCTTCTCTGCTCACATCCAGCAGACCGCCAAGACCTGTCGTTTCTTTCTTTACAACATCCGTAAAATCCGCCCCTTTCTTTCCGAGCACTCTACCAAAACCCTCATCCACACCCTTGTCACCTCTCGTTTAGACTACTGCAATCTGCTTCTTGCTGGCCTCCCACTTAGTCACCTCTCCCCTCTCCAATCGGTTCAAAACTCTGCTGCCCGTCTCGTCTTCCGCCAGGGTCGCTTTACTCATACTACCCCTCTCCTCAAGTCGCTTCACTGGCTCCCTATCCGTTTTCGCATCCTGTTCAAACTTCTTCTACTAACCTATAAATGTACTCACTCTGCTGCTCTCCAGTATCTCTCCACACTCGTCCTTCCCTACACCCCTTCCCGTGCACTCCGCTCCATGGATAAATCCTTCTTATCTGTTCCCTTCTCCACTACTGCCAACTCCAGACTTCGCGCCTTCTGTCTCGCTGCACCCTACGCCTGGAATAAACTTCCTGAGCCCCTACGTCTTGCCCCATCCTTGGCCACCTTTAAATCTGGACTGAACGCCCACCTCTTTAACATTGCTTTTGACTCGTAACCACTTGTAACCACCTGCCTCCACCTACACTCCTCCTTCCTGTACACAATAATTGATTTGATTTGCTTACTTTATTTTTTTGTCTATTAGATTGTAAGCTCTTTGAGCAGGGACTGTCTTTCTTCTACGTTTGTGCAGCGCTGTGTATGCCTTGTAGCGCTATAGAAATGCTAAATAGTAGTAGTAGTAGTAATCCTTGAGGTACTCCACAGACTGCTTTCCACGGTGGTGATATATTTTAGTTTGATATTACTTGATAAGTTCAGGTGGTTAGAAAACCTTTTATCCAATTAAGTATATTTCCTTCAATCCCGAAGTGGCCAAGTAGTCTTAGTAGTATGTTGTGGTTTACCATATCGAACGCGCTTGACATGTCGAACTGTAGGAGGAGTATGCTATTACCTATGACTATCTCTTGCTTGAATTTGGCCAGGAAGGTGGCTAGGACAGTTTTGGTACTATGGTAGGAGCGGAATCCTGATTGTGAATTATGTAATATTGAGAACTAGTCCAGGTATTCCGTAAGCTGTTTAGTCACCAGACTCTCCATCATTTTTACTACTAGTGGGATAGACCCAACTGGGCGGTAGTTGGTGAGATCGTTTGTGCTTTTCTTGGCATCTTTTGGTATTAGGGTAAGCAGGATGATACCATATTCCTCAGGGAAGAGACCTTGTTGTAACATGAAGTTTAAGTGGGATGTGAGGTCTGCTATGAAGTGGTCAGGGGCGGATTTTAGTAGATGACTGGGACATGTATCCAATTTGCAGTGGGTCTTGGCGAACCTGTGAGTTGCTTGTGTAACTGATTCGGTGTTGAGGAGATTAAATGTTGTCCAGATACGGTCAGCTGGGTATCCATCGGAGGTTAGGTCCAGATCATTGAAGAAAGAATTGAAAAGAGGAAGGACCTGGTGCTTACCTACCCCAATCACTCCAACAATCCTTCCACCTGAACAAACCCCCAACATCAGATCTCTGTTACCATTTGAAACATACTCCATCCTACTGTAGAAACCTAACCTATGGACCCCCCCCCCCCCCCACTTTCCCAACAAAGAATTCCTAACCCCATAACAGACCCTCACTGAAATCCTCCCCCCCTCCCACCCCGGACGTATTAGGGATTTCCTTGGTATCTAGTAGGTGAGGTGGAAGTCATCCCCTGTCACTTCTTCCCTGTCAGGCACCAGGTTGAAAATGGTGCCAGTTGACCCCTAGTGGTAGTCTTGTAATACTACTGCTAGAGGTCACCTGCCAAAGAATGAGGAACAGATATGGCAGTCAATCAGATATGTATGCTCATCAAATATAGCCTGTGTCAAATACATATCAACATGTTCCACTCATAGCAGTTTCAGACTAATTAATCACCTACTGGATAAGAACATAAGAAGAGCCAAACTGGCCATGTACTCCAGTATCTTGCTTCCAACAGTGGCCAATTCAGGTCACGAGTAACTGACAGAATCCTAAATGGTAGCAAGATTCATGCTACTGATCCCAGGGACAAGCATTGGCTTCCCCATGTCTATCTCAATAGCACACTATGAACTTTTCCTCCAGGAACTTTTAAACCCAGATACACGGATACCACATCCTCTGGCAAGGAGTTCCAGAGCTTAACCATTTGTTGAGTGAAAAATATTCCCTCCTGTTTGTTTTATAGGTATTTCCGTGTAACTTCATTGAGTGTCCCCTGGTCTTTGTACTTTTTGAAAGAGTGAAAAATCAATTCACTTTTACCCGTTCTACACCACTCACCTTTATCACCCAGAAATGCAAAAAAATCCTCCCGCACATTCCTCAATCTTCATCCTCCCAAATGTAAAGGCTTGAAATACAAATCAATGCATTCATCAACCTTTTCCTATACAAGCACACAGCTCTGGAATTCACTGCCACGTAACTTGAAATCGGTTTACGAAATGACCAATTTCCGCAAACTCCTGAAAACTTATCTCTTCGACAAAATATATCACAAAGAACTACACGCGTAACTCTACTTTCTTTAAGATACCCAGGAATGTTCTTTAATGTCTTCTGCTTTCACACTATCATGCACCTAATGTCTATGGCTTAACACTATCATGTATTTTACCATCATGTACCCAAAACTTGCTGTAAAACCAAATGTACATTATTTTCTATTTCCAGTATCCACGATGAATTGTAAGCCACATTGAGCCTGCAAAAAGGTGGGATAATGTGGGATACAAATGTAATAATAATAATAATATTCCTCCTTAGCCATCTCTTTTTCAAGCTTCAGAGCTCTAACCTCTTTAGCCTTTCCTCATATGAAAGGACTTCCATCCCCTTAATCATTTCGGTCGCTCTTCTTTGAACCTGAATTCTGCTCTATCTTTTTAAAGATATGGCGACCAGAAATGCACACTAGGTGTGGTTGCACCATTGATCGATACAGAGGCATTATAATATTCTTGGCCTTATTTACTATCCCTTTCCTAATAATTCCTAGCATCCCGTGTTCTTTTTTGACCGCCGCCTACACACTGGGCAGAAGATTTCAGGTTATATTTAGAAAGTGCATAGAACAGAGCATAGAAATGGAAAAGTGGAAATTCTCAATAATAATTAATAATATACAGCATTTTTACAGAACTACTGGACATGTGCAACACTGTACAGTGGTAATAAGCATGTGTCCATTCCCAGAAGAGCTTATAATCTAATTAGGTACCTGCAGCAATGGCAGACAGAGGGGACCATTCTATAAAGTATGCACTAATATTTACATTCCAATTACATGCATACATTATCCCCCTAATTCTGTAAAAGTCACCAAAAATTATGCACACAAATTTGTGTGCACAATTTAATTAAATAACAAGCTAATTGGCACCAATAATTGGCTTTTAGCAAGCAATTATTAGCACTAATTATTTTTTTTTTACTTTATGCATTGTACTCTTTTCTCTGCTGGATCTGCAGTTTATTTAAAGCTCTGCCATAGAAATTTGGAGAAAGTCAACCTCACGGTTTCGCTATCAGGACAGATCTATGAAAGCATATAAAGCCCAAGAGATATGTTCTGTAGGATCAGAAGGAGTGGCTTGATACAGCATACATCTTTTTCCATTATTAACAAGCAGGTTTAGTGCTCTTTTCTTCCTTCTTTAACTTGCATCTTTGATATGCCATTTAACTAATCCTTTGTTTGAAGAGTGAGGGGGTGTATTCTATAATTATAATCCCTTGCTGTACTTAGAAAGCTCTTTAGCACTTTTTATGTCACATTAAGAGGACATTGAAAACTGCAGAAACTTGGCCTGAGTGAAGTATTTCCTTTCCTTTTTTAAAGGTACAGTATCCCAGAAAACACTTTCGGGTTTAGCGATGCTATGAAGAGAAATTTGTGGTCCCATGTGTAGTAGGCGCTGTTCCGTCTAAACTGAGTGGGAGCCCTCCACCTACAGGTCCTGCCAGGGAGGGGCGCTGTTTCACTATCACATTTGCAATAGTGAGGGGAACAGGGAGTCTCCGCAGGATTCCAGGAACCTACTTGTACCTAGTGATTGAAAACAGTTGCAGTTGGAGGGACTCTCGCTCAGCTTAGAGGGAACAGTGCTGGAAGGGATATGGAGCCCAAATATGCTCATTTTGTTTATCTTCCTGAAACATTTATGGGAATTTTTGTTTTGCATGTATTTTAATTTTTTTTGTTCATTTCGGCCATTTCAGGGGGAGCCCTTACCACCACCCATTGAGTCGGCGGTAAGTGCTCCCGCGCTAATGCAGCAGTAACCAGGTAGCACGCAGCATTGCCCGATTACTGCCAGGTAAGCACTGGTGTGGTGATAAGGGCTCCCGCACTAACTCCTATTGCTGCTGGATATAATGGCACACTGAGGGTGGTAAATACCGCCGGGCTACTGCGGGATCCCAGCTGTACTTCCTTTTAGCGAGCGGTAATGGCCTGAAGTGTGCATTACTTATAGTTTAATATGTACTGCATATGGCATGCCCCGCTACAGATGCTGTTACTTACATTGCATCCAGTTTGTACTTTCTAAGTACAGACCTTTTACTAAGAAGTGCATAATTGAATCTGGACCAGTGTTTTGCTATGACAATCTATTAGCATCTGTAGTGTAACAAAGAGGTCCAAGCAAAAAAAACAGCACAAAGGGCCTTTAAAAACAAAAAGGACACAGTACTTATGTTAAAAACCTTTAATAATCCAAATTTGATTGAAGGGAGACCCGACACGGGCCGTGTTTCGGTGCCAGCGCACCTGTGTCAGGGGTCACACAAATGATAAGGAGGCTTATACAGACAAATTCAGTGCATCCGTTGACTTGCAAAGTTGTCTCTAAATGTATTCCTCCTTATGTAGCACAATGTTGAGGTCACGCACACTTTAAGAGTGAAATTCAGATTGACAATCTTTGTTTTTTGTCTATTAGATTGTAAGCTCTTTGAGCAGGGACTGTCTTTCTTCTGTGTTTGTGCAGCGCTGCGTACGCTTTGTAGCGCTATAAAAATGCTAAATAGTAGTAGTAGTAGTAATCTATTAGCATCTGACAGTAAGAATTAAGGAGACCTTTTACTAAAGGGTTGGCGCACAGCCACAGGTTTGCTTTGCACCAATCTGGAACTACCACTGGGCTACCACTTCCCAGCATGCTCCATTTCCAGCGCTATAAAAATATTTTCTATTTTTGCAGCACTGGTGCTTACCCAGCGGTAATAGGGGTTAGTGCGGGAGCCCTTACCACCACCTCAATGGGTGGTGGTAAATGCTGTCCCCCGAAAAGGCCGCACTGCAAGTGGTTCACTTACCGCATAGCCGTTTCTTTTCCAGAAAAAGGCAGTCTTTTACCCACTATGGAAAAAGGGTGCCTCAGCGCGCATCAAAAACATGCACTGATACTAGCACAAGCCCTCTTTTACCACAACTTAGAAAAAGTACTCCTAAATTTGATTCCTGACACAGGCACTTATTTGTACCGAAACGCAGCTGTGTCAGGTTGTTCTGCAGATGTTTATTGACTCTGGTAATAAAGAGTTTTGTGGTTGCTTTATTGGACTGTGAGTTCCACAAAACGTCTGTGGAATATTAATCTATGTCGGCATTGAGTCCACTAAATTTAAGCATCAACAGGTATGCCGAGCCAATGGCAATCATAACTGTTGGTGCCTAAGTGTGGCCTGAAGTGTGCATAACTTATAGTATTCTATCAGTTACATGCAAATCTCAGAGACAAATCAATGTCTTGCCCATCGTTTATGTGTACGCTCCTCACTAAGGGGTCCTTTTATAAATGCGTGCTGAAAAATGGCTTGCGGTAGTGTAGGCACGGGATTTGGGCGTGCGCCGATCCATTTTTTAGCGCGCCCGTAAAAAAAGGCCTTTTTTTCCTGAAAATGGACGTGCGGCAAAATCAAAATTGCCGTGCGTCCATTCTGGGTCTGAGACCTTACTGCCAGCCATTGACTTAGCGGTAAAGAATCCAGGCGGTAATGACCTTCACGCATCAAATGCCACTTGGCACGCGTCTGTTACACGCGCCAGAAAATAAGAAAATATATTTTTCAGATGCGCATAGTGGACGCACGCCAAAATTGAAATTACCGCAAGGGCCACACGGTAACCGGGCGGTTACTCTAATCTGGCACGCGTTCGGCACATGTAGGCGCCTACGCGGTTTAGTAAAAGGGCCCCTTAGTGATTTTGGGACACGTAATAGAAAAGAGCTTAACACAATTATATATGCTAATTAGTGGCACCAATCACACACTGACATTATAGAGTTTCCATCCTCGTTATTACTACTACTACTAATCATTTCTAAAGCGCTACTAGATGTACGCAGCGCTGTACACTTGAACATGAAGAGACAGTCCCTGCTCGACAGAACTTACAATCTAATTAGGACAAACAGGACAAACAAGAGATAAGGGAATATTAAAGTGAGGATGATAAAATAAGGGTTCTGAACAAGTGAATAAGTGTTAGGAGTTAAAAGCAGCATCAAAAAGGTGGGCTTTTAGCTTAGATTTGAAGACGGCCAGAGATGGAGCTTGACGTACCGGCTCAGGAAGTCTATTCCAGGCATATGGTGCAGCAAGATAAAAGGAATGGAATCTGGAGTTAGCAGTGGAGGAGAAGGGTGCAGATAAGAGAGATTTACCCAGTGAACGGAGTTCCCGGGAAGGAATGTAGGGAGAGATGAGAGTGGAGAGGTACTGAAGAGCTGCAGAGGGAATGCACTTATAGGTCATTAAGAGGAGTTTGAACTGTATGCTGTGATATCCTCCTTCTCACTCAGGGTGACCTGGTTCTCAATATGCAGATCATATGCAAATTAGTGTGATACCCCTTCTCGCTCAGGGTGACCTGGTTCCCACTAAGCAAATTAAACAGGTCTTACCAACTGCATATTTCTCAGGCAACTCTTTATTCCAGCCCCTGGGCACACTTCTTCTAGCTTAATACTTTATACTTTCATAGGTCTTCACACTGAGCCTCCCCACACAGATACATGGGCTCAGTACTAACTTCAATACTTTGGGGACTTTTAACCCCAGGCTTTGCAGCCTGCTTCTCTCAGTACTGGGACACACAGTCTTTCCTTCTTTGAACACACAGTCCAACACTAATGCTTTAGGGACTTCTTACCCCAGGATTTTCAGCCTGCTTCTCTCCTTTGGACCCACCGTCCACCACAAGTCCATAGGGTTAGCCAGTATCTTCCAGGGGAATCTCTCTTCTTCTGCTGCCAGCTCACTTCTCTCCCTTTCACCTCTCAGGTGGGGTATAAAGTGGTTAATTAGCTACACAGGACCCAGCCCATAACCTCCTACACCTGTGGACCTCCCAGGGCTCTCCCCGGTCCTAGCGACCTCCATCTATTCTCCTAGCGCCCTCTAGTGGCCTACCCCGGATAGGACAGCCTCATACTTATCACAATGCGGAAACGGATAGGAAGCCAGTGAAGTGACTTGAGGAGAGGGCTAATATGAGCATAACGACACTGGCGGAATATTAGTAGTGCAGCAGAATTTTGAACAGATTGAAGAGGAGAGAGATGGCTAAGTGGGAGACCTGTGAGAAGCAAGTTGCAATAGTCTAAGCGAGAGGTGATAAGAGTGTGGATGAGGGTTCTGGTAGTGTGCTCAGAAAGGAAAGGGCGAATTTTTGGTAATATTATAGAGAAAGAAATGACAGGCTTAAGCAGTCTGCTGAATATGTGCAGCGAAGGAGAGGGAGGAGTCGAAGATGACCCCAAGGTTACGAGCTGATGAGACAGGAAGAATGAGAGTGTTATCCACAGAAATAGAGAATGGGGGAGGAGGAGAGGTTGGTTTAGGGGGAAAGATAAGAAGCTCAGTCTTGGTCATGTTTAGTTTCAGATGGCGCTGAGACATCCAGGCAGCAATGTCAGACAGGCAGGCTGATACTTTGGCCTGGAATTTGGCTGAGATTTCTGGTGTGGAGAGGTAGATGTGGGAGTCATCAGCGTAAAGATGATACTGAAAACCATGGGATGAGATCAGACTACCAAGGGAAGAAGTATAGATGGAGAAAAGAAGAGGTCCCAGGACAAATCCCTGAGGTACACCAGCTGACAGTGGGATAGAAGTAGAGGAGGATCCTCTAGAGTATACACTAAAGGTACGCTGGGAGAGATTCTTCCATGAGTCTTCCTGTGGTGTTCATGCACGCTGAAACGTGAAGTCCAGATGTCGCTTGCTATCTGACAGTTCCAAAGACTGGTTTAAGATTCATCAAGACAAGCTAAAAACATGCATCAAAATCTCAGTCCAAAGATAGTTTCCAAAATCAAGGTTTAGTTACTGTAATGATAAAATATATTATATGCTTATAATATTACAAAATTCTGAATTTTCAAACGGTAGCCCAGATTCTATATATATACTGGATAGATTATGCTTTTCAAATACTAATCTTATTGGCATTATAACATATTATATTGCGAAATTAACAGACATGAAAGGTCTGATAGACCCATACCATCAAGATTCCTACAGGTTAATCATTCTTTCTCATCTGATCTGTCCTCTTCTCACTCTTTTATACATTGCAGTTGTCAGTCACCTCTAAAAGGTAGTTTTCACCTGGACATTTTAATTATCCTTTCATTTTTAAACTGTCTGTTCTCAATATGGCTTCAGAAAGTATCCATCTTCCGTTTCTTTGATCATCACTCAAGATAGGAAATGTTTCTTCAGTTTAAACTTTTTCTGTACCACTTACTACTCAAAAATAGATATCACATGATTAACTGTTGTCTTTTCTGTGCTGGTTAGTTGATTGCTAATGCTGTTACAATACCTTAAATGTTAAGTTAAAGTTTTAAACTCTTTCCTGTCTAAGGTCAGCCATTATGCTTTTGATGGCTTTTTTCTCTGTTATGAATCCATTAGCAACTATAATTTTCTTATGTATGACATAACCCCTAACCTTCAACTCCCCCTGGATGGTTATTTAATTTTACATCTCAGATATGATTTTTATGATTGTAAAATTACTGAAATATACATTCCATCTGATGTACACTTTCATACCTTTTTGCATTTACCACATAGAGCTCAGAGCATGGCTTTCACTTTCTTTCACTATATTAGGGTCCCAAGTAGTAAACATTTTTCCCCAATAGATGCAAGGGGTCTGCTTTACTAAAGTCTTTAGTTTACCATTCTGTATATATGGAAAATAGTTTAATAAAACTTGCTCAGACTGGGAGAAAAATTTCAGTGCAAGATCTGTGGTAAATACACTGAGGACTTTCTCCTGGGTTAATCTCTATCATCTGCGTCCTATACTGATTTTAATCTCACATCCTTATGTTCTGTTGTTTGTTTTTTAGTTTTTCATAAACCTGATAAGATTTTTTATTTTGTCGCACGTCCATTTTCGGCAAAAAAAAGGCCTTTTTTGCAGGTACACTGAAAAATGGACCTGCGCGCGTCCAATACACATGTCTACACCCGCACAGGCCATTTTTCAGCGGACCCCTTCTGCACGTAAATTCTAATTATTGCCAATTAGTGTCAACAATTGCTTGTTAAGTGGCTATTATCAGTGCTGATTGGCTAGTTAACTAAGCTGCAGTGCAAATGCCAGTTGATATTGTGTATCTGGATTTTCAAAAGGCGTTTGACAAGGTACCTCATGAAAGGCTACAGAGGAAATTGGAGGGTCATGGGATAGGAGGAAATGTCCTATTGTGGATTAAAAACTGGTTGAAGGATAGGAAACAGAGAGTGGGGTTAAATGGGCAGTATTCACAATGGAGAAGGGTAGTTAGTGGGGTTCCTCAGGGGTCCGTGCTAGGACCGCTGCTTTTTAATATATTTATAAATGATTTAGAGATGGGAGTAACTAGCGAGGTAATTAATTTGCTGATGACACAAAGTTATTCAAAGTCGTTAACTCGCGACAGGATTGTGAAAAATTACAAGAGGACCTTACGAGACTGGGAGACTGGGCGGCTAAATAGCAGATGACGTTTAATGTGAGCAAGTGCAAGGTGATGCATGTGGGAAAAAAGAACCCAAATTATAGCTACAACATGCAAGGTTCCACGTTAGGAGTTACGGACCAAGAAAGGGATCTGGGTGTCGTCGTCGATAACACACTGAAACCTTCTGCTCAGTGTGCTGCTGCGGCTAGGAAAGCGAATAGAATGTTGGGTATTATTAGGAAGGGTATGGAAAACAGGTGTGAGGATGTTATAATGCCGTTGTATCGCTCCATGGTGCGATCGCACCTTGAGTATTGTGTTCAATTCTGGTCGCCGCATCTCAAGAAAGATATAGTAGAATTGGAAAAGGTGCAGCGAAGGGTGACTAAAATGATAGCAGGGATGGGATGACTTCCCTATGAAGAAAGACTAAGGAGGCTAGGGCTATTCAGCTTGGAGAAGAGACGGCTGAGGGGAGACATGATAGAGGTATATAAAATAATGAGTGGAATGGAACAGGTGGATGTGAAGCGTCTGTTCACGCTTTCCACAAATACTAGGACTAGGGGGCATGTGATTAAACTACAGTGTAGTAAATTTAAAACAAATCAGAGAAAATTTTTCTTCACCCAACGTGTAATTAAACTCTGGAATTCATTGCCGGAAAATGTGATGAAGGCGGTTAGCTTAGCAGAGTTTAAAAAGGGGTTGGACGGTTTCCTAAAGGACAAGTCTATAAACCGCTACTAAACGGACTTGGAAAATCCAAAATCTCAGGAATAACATGAATAGAATGTTTGTATGTTTGGGAAGCTTGCCAGGTGCCCTTGACCTGGATTGGCCGCTGTCATGGAGAAGATGCTGGGCTCGATGGACCCTTGGTCTTTTCCCAGTGTGGCATTACTTATGTACTTATGTACTTAACTGGATTTCTATGCACAACTTAAGTCATGTTATATAGAATTTTGGGGAATACGTCTTGGTTGACGCTGTGCCCCAAAATCCAACAAAGCCAATATTCAAAAAATCTAAGCCCTTAAATTTAGAAATGTAAGGGGTCCTTTTACTATGTTGCATTCAGGGGCGTAGCTACATGGGGCCACTGGGGCATGGGCCCCCAAAGATTACGTCCTGGCCCCCTCTATATTTGACCCGCCGTCACCCCCTGCCCCGCCCCCACATCAGGTACCTTGTTTGCTGGCAGGGATCCCCAATCCCCGCCAGCCGAAGAGTTTTCAGCATTTAGGTTGAGATTTGGGCTCCCCCAACCGTATTTATGAAACGAAAGATGGACGCCCATCTCTTTCGAAAATACAGTTGGCCCCGCCCCTTCACCCCATTGTCCTTGGAGATGGGCGCCCTTAGCGATGGGCGTCCCCATTCGAAAATGCCCCTCTAAGTTAAGCATCTACTACTGGAAATCATATTGAGCGATTCCTCCAATTTGAACTTTCACCTGACCCTTCTTACATTTTAGAAACCTAAATTCAGAATCCTAGTAAAACTAGACTTCTAAATGTGTGCGCTCAGAGAGAATTTTCAATTTGACAGATGGTAGCACATAAACCTTTTTTGAAAATTTGCCTGACAACTGCTACCACTGTTTAGAGAGGCACTGAAGAGTTACCTAGAGCCAGTTTCAAAGGCAGCCCCGCCACCAAGACCCTGAAGCAGCAGTACGAAACGCTGGCCATCGTCGGCCTGGGGTGAGGGGGAGAAGGAACTAGCTCCAGCAGAAGAAGTTACAAGTGCCGGTAGCATGTTTTGCTGAAAGATACGTTTTCTTTCAGTTTCAAAAAAAAAATTTTTTCATGCAGACAGAATTGTTGTACTTTCGATGCAGATACATTTAAAATGAACGTTTTGTAGCAATCAATGTTATGGAACAACCAGTGACATTATATTAAGATTGAAGGGTTTTTTTGGCCAATGAAGAACAGCGGATTATTTAAGATCCGTTTACGCTCTAGTTGATTGTGATAATCTAGGAGCTCTGTGAGACCTTTTTTCCTTCGATATACAGACACAGTAGTCTATAAATAGTTTACTCAGGTACATTTTCATCACGTGGGACGTAATTGTTGTTTCATATCTAACGATTGTGTATTTCCACGTCCTAAATTTAATTACGTTATCATAAAAGAGAACCGTTTTTATCCTACTTATTTCACAACAAAGTTCAAAATTGTTCTCATTGATTCTATTACTTCCAAATGATGTGGAGGGTTTTTTATTTGTTTATTTTATTTTTTTTAAGAACTAGCAAAATACCAGTCAACCTATTTGGTTCTATCCATTGAAGTAATTGCTGGCCTTCTCCCTGTTGCAGGTCTTCAACTAGCTGCGAACAAACCTTTTCCATTTCAGCCCCATTTCAGACAAGTTGTGGAATTAGGAATTGAGACCCGCAGGTCAGTGTGTTTCAAGTTTCACCCATATTTTAGAACAGAATCTGCCAACGTAGACCCTATTCTAAATTACAGGAGGAACAGATGTTTCTGTACCAGGCGCGTGCAGCATAAATACCTATTTTAGACAAATAAGCATATAAAAAAGCCAGAACATAACTGGTTATAACATAATCAGTTCTCCTGGTGGGGGTCTCAGAGGATGCAGGACTGCAACGGGGTAGGGGGGGCTGAGAGGCCCAAAGGCCTAGTACTTACCAATGGAGGCAGGTGGCAGGCACCGGCGGGCAGGCAGCAGCATTGAGCAGAGGGGGCACACATGCTGATACTCAGCATGCTCCCCAATAGTGGCGCTCCTCAGTGGCATACCAAGGGGGGGTGGGGGCAGTCCGCCCCGGGTGCACACCACTGGGGGGTACCGCGGCACGCGCCTAGCTCCGAGTTCGCTATCTTCGCTCGTTCGTTGCAGCTCCCTCTGCCTCGGAACAGGTTACTTCCTGTTCCGGGGCAGAGGGAGCTGCAGCGAACGAGCGAAGTTAGCGAACTTTTCGGGGCCGACAGACGCGCGCCGTGGCACCCCCCTAGCGGTGTGCACCCAGGGGGGTGTCATTTCGCTGAGGGGGAGGTGTCATTTTGCCGGGGGGGGGGGTGCACCCGGGGGGGGGGCACATCAGCGATCCACCCTGGGTGCCATCCTGGCTAGGAACGCCACTGGTGCTCCTCATCGGCTCCCTAGGCAAAGAGCCAATCAGGCACTCCTGGGCCGATCAGCCAATAAAAGGAATGCGGACTGCAACGAGAAGAGGAAGAGAAGGAGAAAGTAAAGGCGGCTGTTTGGGAAAAGGCAAGGTAAATCGGGGAGATTCATTTTATTAACTGTGATTAATAAATAGATTGTGAGCCCTCTAGGGACAGAGAAAGTACCTGCATATAATGTGTACAGTGCTACATATGTCTAGTAGCGCTATAGAAATGATTACTGGTAGCACTATCCTCGCAACCTTGTTGATGATACGTTGAAACCTTCTGCTCAGTGTGCTGCTGCGGCTAAGAAAGCAAATAGAATGTTAGGTATTATTAGGAAAGGAATGGAAAACAAAAATGAGGATGTTATAATGCCTTTGTATCGCTCCATGGTGCAACTGCACCTCGAATATTGTGTTCAATTCTGGTCGCCGCATCTCAAAAAAGATATAGTGGAATTAGAAAAGGTGCAGAGAAGGGCGACGAAAATGATAAAAGGAATGGGACGACTTCCCTATGAGGAAAGGCTAAAGTGGCTAGGGCTCTTCAGCTTGGAGAAAAGGCGGCTGAGGGGAGATATGATAGAGGTCTATAAAATAATGAGTGGCGTGGAACGGGTAGATGTGAAGCGTCTGTTCACTTTTTCAAAAAATACTAGGACTAGGGGGCATGCGGTGAAGCTACAATGTAGTAAATTTAAAACAAATCGGAGAACATATTTCTTCACTCAACATGTAATTAAACTCTGGAATTCGTTGCCAGAGAATGTGGTAAAGGCGGTTACCTTAGCGGAGTTTTAAAAAGGTTTGGACGGCTTCCTAAAGGAAAAGTCCATAAGCAGTTATTAAATGGACTTGGGGAAAATCCACTATTTCTGGGATAAGCAGAATAAAATGTTTTGTACATTTTTGGGGATCTTGCCGGGTATTTGTGACCTGGATTGGCCACTGTTGGAAACAGGATGCTGGGCTCGATGGACCTTTGGTCTTTCCCAGTATGGCAATACTTACAGTATGTACTTATGTAACATAACTGGGTATAATCACAATGACTGGTTTCCTCTGCCAATTTGCCACTTGGGGGGACAAAAACCATTGGAGGATTAAAGGGGCACCACACCCCTAGGAGGTGTACTATGCCTCCTGAAGTCTCGCACTGCCAATCTTTTGGAAGCATACAAAATTTCTATTCAGAACAACAGAGCCGACCCAGGATTTTAGATCTTTCAACTCATGAATTCTTATGGCTGTTACAGTGATCTGCACTGTAAAACAGACTTAAGAAATACGATATAGGCAGTGTTACATTCAGCAATGAGATCTGTTTACAAAACTAAGGTTAAAACAGCTGATTTATCGCATGGCAAATCCAATTCAGTGCTCCCGATAAGCAGGACAATTAATCAGAGTTTATTTTCTGTTTCTCATCATGTATGGAAATTGTATAACACCGAGAAATGAATTATGAGGATATAAATGCATTTGTGGGACATCATGTCTTAGATCATTGGTATCATTTCTTTCAGTAGGCTGTTGAGTTGTTAGAATTCTGGCTGGGTCTTGCTACAGATTAAAATCTGTTATGTAGAAAAAAACTGGGAAGTGCTAAATATTTCTTTCATTTGTGTATTGGTAGGAGGCAGGGAAGTAATGTTTGTGCCAGCTGGCGAAACAGCTCAATTCATCTTCCTATCCTTATTCACAGCTTCATATAATAATATTGTGGTCCCTCCTACAGAGAAGCATTATGTTTTGTATTCTCTGCGCTTTGTCATCGGCCTTT
Organism: Microcaecilia unicolor; assembly: GCF_901765095.1. NCBI lineage: Eukaryota > Metazoa > Chordata > Amphibia > Gymnophiona > Siphonopidae > Microcaecilia > Microcaecilia unicolor. The sequence continues at coordinate 638,589,772 of NC_044032.1, forward strand.
GCCCTTTCTATTCAATCGGGGTTTGGCGTCAAGTATATGTCCAGCTTCTAAAATAAAACACACATATTTATTTTTGTCATCGGGGGAAGCTGAAGAAGCGGCATGAGGGATTATTAACACATCACAGCACTAGAACAAGACGCCTATTAAGCAGAAATTCTCATACTTAATAAGTAACCACATCGAACCTGATCTATTGTGATAATGTGGGATATAAATGAAATAAATAAATAAATGAATACATACATTTGTAGGCAATACACTGAAATCTTCTGCCCAGTATGTGGCCAAAAAAGAAAACAGGATGCTAAGAATTATTAGGAAAGGAATGGTAAATAAGACCAACAATACTATAATACCTCTGCATTGATCCATGGTGTGACCTCAAGGGTTTTCATGGAAGGTTCAGTATTGCGTTCAATTCTGGTCACCATATCTCAAAAAGATATAGCAAAATTAGAAAAGGTTCAAAGAAGAGCGACCAAAATGATAAAGAGAATGATCACGTTGAAGTCCCTTTAAAATTTACACTCCAGCCCGTCCCTTTGTATTCAGTCAAGATCAGGGCATAGACCGTAGAAGTCTGCCCCACGGAATTTTAGTGGAGATTAGGTGGCGACGCCGGTAATTGGGAAACAAAACCGGTGCTGGCCAGACTTCAACGGTCTACGCCCTGATCTTGACTGAATACAAAGGGACGGGCTGGAGTGTAAATTTTAAGGGACTTCAACGTTTGCTTCAGAACTTAGTACAAGAACGGTGCTGGGCAGACTTCTGTGGTCTGTGCCCTGAGAATGGCCAGGACAAATCAAACTTGGGTATACATATAAAGTATCACATACCATGTAAAATTAGTTTATCTTGTTGAGCAGACTGGATGGACCATACAGGTCTTTATCTGTCGTCATTTACTAAGTTATTCACGTTACATACATGCATACATACTTGAGGGCAGTCTCCAAGTTTCCTTACAGACCATTACAAACTGATCAAATTCTGCCACCCCCAAAACCCAATAAGCCCGGGAATGAACTATGCTAATATTATTTGCCTGAGATATCAAAGGTGTTAGTGTTTGGATCATCATACAATCTAAGGAAGGCATTACCTAACATAGGATTTTTTTTTACTAAGGTTCGCTAATGATTAGCATGTGCTGAATGCCACGTAACTCACTATATACCTATGGGCTGTATGGCACTTAACGTATACTAATTCTTTATCAAGTAATAAATCCAATAGCACACCTTAGTAAAAGGACCCCATATATATTTAAGTACACAAGAGTAGCAAGAGGTAGAAAAGGGTTTTTATGCATTTATTAACAGCATAAGAATAGTCATACTGGGTAAGACCAGTGGTCCACGTAGAACAGTATCCTGTTTCCAACGGTGGGGCCAATCCAGGTAACAAATACCTGGAACAAACCCAATTAGTAGCAACATTCCATGCTAACAATCCCAGGGCAAGAAGTGGCTTCCCCATGTCTATCTCAATAGCTGACTATGGACTTTTTCTCCAGGAGCTTGTCAAAACCTTTTTAGGTTACGCTAACCCACCTCCTCTGGCAGCAAGTTCCAGAACTTAACTATTCATTGAGTGAAAAAAAAATATTTCCTCCTACATGTTTTAAAAGTATTTTCATATAGCTTCCTTGAGTGTCCCCTAGTCTTTGTACTTTCTGAAAAAAATCGATTCACTTTTATCCGTTCAACATCACTCAGGATTTTGTAGACATCAATCATATCTCCCCTCAGCCGTCCCTTTTCCAAGTTGAAGGGCCCTAATCTCTTTAGTCTTTCCTCATATGACAGGAGTTCCATTTCCTTTATCATTTTGGTTGATCTTCTTTGAATTTTCTCTAATTTCGCTAGATCTTTTTTGAGATACGTTGACCAGAATTGAACATAATACTGAACCTTCCATGAAAACCCATAAAGTGAAGTCACACCGTGGAGCGATACAGAGACATTATAGTATTCTTGGTCTTATTTACCGTTCCTATCCTAATAATTCTTAGCATGCTGTTTTCTTTTTTGGCCACCGCCACATACTGGGCAGAAGATTTCAGTGTATTGCCTACAAATGACACCTAGATCTTCTTCTTGGGTGGTGACTCCCAAGGTGGACCCTAGCATCAGGTAACTATGATTCAGATTATTCTTCACAATGTGCATTTCACGGAGAGAGTGGTGGATGCTTGGAATGCCCTCCCGCGGGAGGTGGTGGAGATGAAAACGGTAACGGAATTCAAACATGCGTGGGATAAACATAAAGGAATCCTGTTCAGAAGGAATGGATCCTCAGGAGCTTAACTGAGATTGAATAGCAGAGCCGGTAGTGGGAGGCGGGGCTGGAGGTTGGAAGACGGGGATAGTGCGGGGCAGACTTATACGGTCTGTTCCAGAGCCAGTGGTGGGAGGCGGGACTGGAGGTTGGGAGGCAGGGAAAGTGCTGGGCAGACTTATACGGTCTGTGCCCTAAAGAGCATAGGTACAAATCAAAGTAGGGTATACACAAAAAGTAGCAGACATGAGTTGTCTTGTTGGGCAGACTGGATGGACCGTGCAGGTCTTTTTCTGCCGTCATCTACTATGTAATGCGCTCTTGATAACATAGCTGCTGTAATGAAAAAATGCCTGGAAAAACTCCTGAACTATGTAATTTGTCCACATTAAATTTCATCTGCCATTTGGATGCCAATTTCCTAAGGATTTTGTGCAATTTTGTTTTTACAGTTTGCAAGTGTTTTAACAACTTTGAATTGTTCTGTATCATTTGCAAATTTGAGGGCCCTTTTACCAAGCAGCGGGTAAAAGGTGGCCTGCAGTGGCCTCAGTGTGTGGGATTGCCAAGTACCGAGACCACCTTTTACCGCTGCAGGTAAAAGTGTTTTTTTTTTTAAGAGGCAGTAAATGGTCGTACTGTACTTTGAAAATACCATGCAGCCATTTACTGCTGGAGTCCTTCCCACCTCCTATTTGGGAGGTGGTGAGGGCTTCAGCAGTAACCCAGCAGTAATTGGGCAGCAAGCAGTATTGCCTTATTACCATCGGGCACAATCACTCCATGCTTTTTTATTGGACATAACTTAATACATTTCTTGATTAGCTTTCGAAGGTTGCCCTTCTTCGTCAGATCGGAAATAAGCAAATGTGGTAGCAGATAGTATATATAAGAGAAACATCAAAGCATTACTTTGACAGTCTGACAGAGTGGGAGGGTGGGGGTATGCATGGGGACATCAAAGCATTTCATTGATATTCTAATAGGATGGGTGTGGGTAGGTGAGAGGAGGGTGATAAACAGAGAAATATAACACAAATATCCCCACCACCATAAACACCCCAAACTTCACCCTTCCGGTGTCAGACAGTTTGAAAATTTTGGACGTCCTCAACTGCTGTCGCTTCCCCTCCTTAGGAAGGAAATCGCGTGCAAATGAGCTAACAGCAAGCAGCTTATTTGCATGCAATTTCCTTCATGCATGCCCATTCCTTTCCGGATCGGAAAGGGAAGGGCTTTTTCCATTCAGTTAGCTTTCAAGTGTGAGATTTGTATTTTTGGTTGTGAAATACGGTATAAGCATGTTTTGTTTGTTTAAAATAAGCATTTAATTGGAATAGTAAGTTTTGTTTTTGGTACAGGGTACATTGCTTGCCCCTGTAGTACCATTTTTACACCTATGGGTAGAGAAATTTCTTGTAAGTGTTCTGTCCTATTATATCATAACACTAAGAGGCTCTGAAGCAAATCTGGCAGTCTCCAAGGAAATATTATTCATTATGTATTTACAGTTATTGAATTAAAAGTTTGTAATGTGCTGTGTTCAATTAATAATAATACATGAAAAGTCAGCTCTGAAAGTGTATTTGTGTGTTTCAAAAGCTCTGATGTTGGAAGAGACAAGCAGTTACTACTACTACTACTATTTAGCATTTCTATAGCGCTACAAGGCATACGCAGCGCTGCACAAACATAGAAGAAAGACAGTCCCTGCTCAAAGAGCTATGTAATAAAAGTGAGCCAAGTATAGGACAATCAAGCCATTGTGACATCACTGATGAGGTTGGCTCTTATTGGTGGACTGAGGCATTATGACATCACAATATTAGCTCTGGTTACAAGAGACTACTACTACTACTATTTAGCATTTCTATAGCGCTACAAGGCGTACGCAGCGCTGCACAAACATAGAAGAAAGACAGTCCCTGCTCAAAGAGCTTACAAGTTCATCCTAATGAACGCACCTAATTGCTGCACTTTATTATACGATGGTGCAGCCGCATTTCTGAGCAGACCACTGTATCTGTTAAGGTCTGTCTTCGGCATGTCAGGGTGCAATTAATGTGAATCAGGCTAGCGCTGAAATCTCAGGAAATTAAGTTTAGACAGGGTCTTTGGAGAGGGGCTGTATTAGGGATGGGCACACCGGACATTTGTGTTTCCTGTCATTTCCCATGTGGTTGCTGGGAAGGTTTGTTTTATTCATTTCCATTTGGCCATTTTTTCATCATGGGTGCATAGTCATTTTGCGGTGTCATCCACTGGAAGAAGAGGGAGGCAGGCTGCGTCCCTCCTCCAACTAAAGGTAGGGGGGCCGGGAGGGGGGTTGTCACTATTTATACTTCTACTTATCCTCACGCTGGACCACCAGGGATTGGCATGACAACACTGGGAGGGGGGGGAAGTTGGGGTGGGCTGGAGGTCCACCGGACCTCCAGCCCCCCCGACACTCGCTGGGTGGGAGGGTGGGAGAGGGTTTGGCTGGCGGCAGCCACTTGACATTTTCTGGGGGGTTGGGGGGATGGAGACCCACTGGATCTCCAGCCCTCCCTGAACATGGGGGGTGGGATCGTTGGGGGGACCGGAGGTCTGCCTGACCTCCCGCCCCCATTTTTCCATACTCGGGGCAGGGATAGTCAGGGCCTGGTGGCCCCATGGACCTCCAGCCCCTGTGTTTGACAGGTGTTTGACAGGTTTGGGCTTTTGACAGCCCAGACCTGTCAAACAAGTGCGGGAGGATTGTGCTGAGCGCATGATCGGCACAATTCGCCCGCACTTTTACCCGATGATCAAAGATAATTGCGCTGCTTAAATTTGCATGCATTATCTTTGATCATCCTTGCGGTAAAGCCCCGTGCTGTTCCAGCCCTATTTTTAGAGCGCTGTTTGGAACAGCGCCGGGCTTTTGATCATGAGGACCTGAGTGAGCACTCATTTGGAAGAAGATGCACTTGGGGATTTTACATTTGGCGCCTAAAATCCACATGGTAAACATTTCTGCCTAGGCATATTATCTAATAAACGCTTAGATCTACTTGTGGTATATAGAATACGCTTAGGTGGACCTCACTGTCCAATGAAAACCTGGCATAAATTCCTGCGTGTAGATTTACACACACTGGGCCATATTCTATGACAATGTGCGGAAATTTTGGAATGCCCACGAAATGCACATTTCTCCACCTATAACCACGCCTCTTTTTGACTGTGCATATTAAAATTTAAGCGCACTGTTTTACAGAATATGCTTAGGGATTTGTGTGTGTAAATTCTAATTAATACTAATTAGATTTTTATAATTGGTTGTTAAGTGCTGTTAACAATGCTGATCGGCTTGTTAAGTCAATTAAGTTTTGCGTGCGGTTATAGAATCTGCCTGGATTTCTGCTCGGAAATCTAGTCGTGCTATATAAAAAAAAGGGTAAACAGTTTTTGAAAGAGTGTGTGCTAGGTTCACATGCATATTGAGTTATTAATGTGTTATAGTTCGCGCCGTACCATGGGCTCCCTACTTGCATATAGTTATTCTAGCTGCTTGAAACTCACCTTATGTCCCAATTAGAGAATGACACGGGGACCCGCAGTAACCGTGGGAATGGGGACAGAGGCCACAGGGACAGGGTGGGAACGGGGACAGGGCGGGGATGGGGACAGAGCCTATGGGGATGGGGACAAACTTTGTCCCCATATCATTTTCTACTTTGAAGACTACCTTCCCACTACTCTTTACCCCCCCCCCCCCCCCCACCTGCAACCAGACAGACCTAGGTTGGTGCTGGTTCCCAAGCCCTGCCATTAGAAGCCTTCCTCCAGTGCTGTTCGCTGCCACCCCGCCTGCTTTGCTTCCCCCAGTGGCACGCTTGTTCAGTTTTAACGAAATTGAGCATGCACAAAGCCTCATGCATATACTCAGTTTCACTAAAATGAACTGGACTGTTATTTATGTTTGAGTGATGCAGACGATGATATTTTGACTTGTTGGAAATACAAGCAAACATGCCACAACTAGCAAAATTTGCATGGGGGAATCCCGTACATTCCTGCTACCAGCACATCTTCTAAGAAAACAAGTTGCTCATTTTTTTTATTGTTTTCTATTTGCGATTTACAAACAACAGCTGCACAGCATATTGTTCCTTTTTATAATTTAATGAAAAGATTTAAGTATAAAATCATAAGTGTTTGAGGCTTCTACAGATTTATTTATTTTTTTATTTTCCTTACATTTGTACCCCGCACTTTCCCACTCATGGCAGGCTCAATGCGGCTTACATGGGGCAATGGAGGGTTAAGTGACTTGCCCAGAGTCCCACTAGCAACATTCCATGTAGAAGTCGGCCCTTGCAGATCACCAATGTGACCGCGCAGGCTTCTGCTTCTGTGAGTCTGACGTCCTGCACGTACGTGCAGGACGTCAGACTCACAGAAACAGAAGCCTGCGCAGCCTTCTACATGGAATGTTGCTAGTGGAATAGCAACATTCCATGTAGAATCTCCAGTAGTAGCAACATTCCATGTAGAATCTCCAATAGTATCTATTTTATTTTTGTTACATTTGTACCCTGCGCTTTCCCACTCATGGCAGGCTCAATGCGGCTTACATGGGGCAATGGAGGGTTAAGTGACTTGCCCAGAGTCACATGGAGCTGCCTGTGCCTGCAGTGGGAATTCAACTCAGTTCCCCAGGACCAAAGTCCACCACTCTAACCACTAGGCCACTCCTCCACTCGTAGATGAGGACAGAACCTGTGGGGATGGAGTGGGGAAGGAGGCAGGGTCCAAGGGGACAGGACGGGGATGGAGACAGAACCTGCGAGGACGGGGTGGGGATGGAGACAGACCCAACGGGAATGGGGAAGGGATGGGGACAAATTTGGTCCCCGCACCATTCTCTAGTCCCAATAGAATTCTTAGATCCCTGGCAAACTTTAGAATGATGATTCCACATCCATCTAAAGCCTGCTGGGTTGTCATACTGGAATCCACATTTTTGGGCCCTGGCTCCTCGCCTTTGGAACCAACTGTCAATTAGTATTCGTGCAGAAGCTTCTTTAAAAAGGTTTGAATCATCGTTAAAAGCACATTTTTTGAACCGCTTTTGGGGAGCACATTTCAGACTGATGGAAGATACCTTGTCATAAATTATACTAGTTTTATGATTGTTCTTTTATTTATCTTAATATATTTCTGTTGATATAACTGTTTGGTTTATTTTCTATTAACGGAGTTCTCTACTTTTTTCTAATTATGGATCTTGGTTTTTTATTGTACACTGCTATGATGCCAACAGGACATCAAATTCTGAATAACTATAAACACAAAAAAAACAGAATGAAAGTGGAAGTGGGACTTCACCAAATAACCAAGGCAAACCATGAGGAAAAGTATATAAAAATGTATTTGCCAGTGGTAAATCTAACCCAAAGAAAAGACCCAACACGGGCCATGTTTCTGCTGAAAAGCCTTCCTCAGAGGTTCGAATCCTTTCAAATCCGTAAACTTCACAGAATCATGTAGACATGTAAAACAAACAAGCTTCTGAAGAGATGATAATACTTTAGGAGTGAGCGCTTCTACTAACGAATCAAGCCGTCAGAATAGCATGTTTGTTCTATGTGTTTACATGATTCTGTGAAGTTTATGGATTTGAAAGGATTCGACCCCTTGAGGAAGGCTTTTCAGCCGAAACATGTCCCATGTTGGGTCTTTTCTTTGGGTCAGATTTACCACTGGCAAATACATTTTTGGACACTTTTCCTCATGGTTTTCCTTGGTTATTTGGTGCAGTCTCACTTCCACTTTCATCCGCTAACATTCCATAGATCCATTCCTTCTAAACAGGATTCCTTTGTGTTTATCCCATTACCGTTTTCATCTCCAACACCTCCCGCGGGAGGGCATTCCACATATCCACCACCCTCTCTGTGAAAAAATACTTCTTGACATAAGTACATAAGTACATAAGTAGTGCCATACTGGGAAAGACCAAAGGTCCATCTAGCCCAGCATCCTGTCACCGACAGTGGCCAATCCAGGTCAAGGGCACCTGGCACGCTCCCCAAACGTAAAAACATTCCAGACAAGTTATACCTAAAAATGCGGAATTTTTCCAAGTCCATTTAATAGCGGTCTATGGACTTGTCCTTTAGGAATCTATCTAACCCCTTTTTAAACTCCGTCAAGCTAACCGCCCGTACCACGTTCTCCGGCAACGAATTCCAGAGTCTAATTACACGTTGGGTGAAGAAAAATTTTCTCCGATTCGTTTTAAATTTACCACACTGTAGCTTCAACTCATGCCCTCTAGTCCTAGTATTTTTGGATAGCGTGAACAGTCGCTTCACATCCACCCGATCTATTCCACTCATTATTTTATACACTTCTATCATATCTCCCCTCAGCCGTCTCTTCTCCAAGCTGAAAAGCCCTAGCCTTCTCAGCCTCTCTTCATAGGAAAGTCGTCCCATCCCCACTATCATTTTCGTCGCCCTTCGCTGTACCTTTTCCAATTCTACTATATCTTTTTTGAGATACGGAGACCAGTACTGAACACAATACTCCAGGTGCGGTCGCACCATGGAGCGATACAACGGCATTATAACATCCGCACACCTGGACTCCATACCCTTCCTAATAACACCCAACATTCTATTCGCTTTCCTAGCCGCAGCAGCACACTGAGCAGAAGGTTTCAGCGTATCATCGACGACGACACCCAGATCCCTTTCTTGATCCGTAACTCCTAACGCGGAACCTTGCAAGACGTAGCTATAATTCGGGTTCCTCTTACCCACATTAGTCCTGAGTCTGCTCCCCTTCAATCTCAATTCATGTCCTCTACTTCTACCGCTTTCCCATCTCCGGAAAAGGTTCATTTGTGGATTAATACCTTTCAAATATTTGAACGTCTGTATCACGTCACTCCTGTTTCTCCTTTCTTGCATGTTCTAACATGGGACTGTCCCATGTGCTAAGACTAGATTTAGTACAGCACAAAAGTTGTGCATTTTTTAAAATTTTTATAGGTCATTAGCGTCTAGCATCTGCAAAAAAAAAAAAAAAAAATAACATGAGACACTAAGGACTAAATTCTGTCAATGGGGCCCAAATTTGGTGCCAAAAAAATGAGCACTAAACGCTATTGTATGAACGTGCTGAAAGTTGTATGCAGTTTATGGAATAGTGCTTAGTGCTGCAATTCATGTCCAATTTTTAGGTGTGGGGATATACACCAGCTGAAACCTGGTGTAAATCCTTGCACCTAAATTAGTCGTGGATCTGCCTTATTCTGTAACACTGTGCAGATTCTTGGAATGTCCCTCTTTTATCTTTGCTGCACCATATGCCTGGAATAGATTTCCCGAGCTGGTACGTCAAACTGCATCTCTGGCCGTCTTCAAATCTAAGCTAAAAGCCCACCTTTTTGATGCTGCTTTTAACTCCTAACCTTTTTTTCACTTGTTCAGAACCCATATTTTATCATCCTCACTTTAATATTCCCTTATCTCTTGTTTGTCTGTGCTAATTAGATTGTAAGCTCTGTCGAACAGGGACTGTCTCTCCATGTTCAAGTGTACAGCACTGCGTACGTCTAGTAGCACTATAGAAATGAAAATTAGTAGTAGTAATAACCCACCCATGGTCCTCCCGTGGCCATGACACCTTTTTGGATCCACACATAAACATTTACGGGTGCATTGTTATAGAATACTGACTACAAAGATGTGCATGTAAATTGAATTGATGCTAATTAGCGCCAATAATTTATTGTTAACACCCAATTATTGGCGTTAATTGGCTCGTTGTTCAATTACATTGCGCACACAAATTGGGCATGCACTTAAATTTGTGCTTGCAATTTTGAGCATGACATAAAGAATTAGGGGCTGAGTGCTCCTGCGTTATCCAGTTAGCACACAGTAATGCGAACAAGCTAGCTGGTTAACACTTCCACTCTCTGCTCATGACATGACCCTCTAAAAATATTTTTTGAAAATAGGTAATGTGCACACATCCTGTTTTCCTGAGCTAAGCAAGCATTAAGCCTTAACACCCTTTAGTAAAATTAGTGGCGTAGGAAGGGTGGGGCGGTCTGCCCCGGGTGCACGCCGCTGGGAGGGTGTTGGCTTCGCTGGTTCCCTGCTCCCTCTGCCCCGGAACAGGTTACTTCCTCTTCCTGGCAGAGAGAGCAGGGAACCAGCAGAGCCGACGCAGCTCCCAGTGACGTGCAGTCGGGGCAGATCAGCCCTCCTGCCCTTTCCCTGCTTTCCTATGCTAGTAAGAATGCGCTCCGGGGGGAGGCGCCGTGCTACACCCGGGGGGGGGGGTGCGCAGCGGCGACCCGCCCCGGGTGTCAGCCGCCCTTGCTACGGCACTGAGTAAAAGGCCTCCTGCCTAGGTAGGGTACTGGGAATGAATTGAATAAGTAATACCATATGCTCATCCAACATGGCCCATCCAGTAAATTTTATTTATTTATTTTGTTGCATTTGTATCCCACCTTATCCCACCTCTTTGCAGTATGCCCAGAAAGGTGATTAGAGTTGTAACTGTCACTCCATTATCGTTTATCGTTTATTTATTTACTACTAGTTAAAAAAGGCCCGTTTCTGACACAAATGAAACGGGCGCTAGCAAGGTTTTCCTCGAAGTGTGTATGTTTGAGAGAGTGAATGTGCGAGTCTCTGTGTGTGTGAGAGAGAGTGAGTCTGGTTGCGAGTGTGTCTGTGAGAAAGAGAGTGTGTGTGTGAGAATGAGTGTGTGCAAGTGCGTATGTGAGATACAGTGTGAGAGAGAGAGAGAGTGTGTTTCACACAGATACAGTGTGTGTGAGACACAGACTCTCTGTGAGACCAAGTGTATGAGACCAAGAGTGTGTGAGTGACTGTGTGACACATAGAGAGTGAATGTGATACAGTGTGAGGTATAGAGTGTGTGAGAGACAGTGTGTGAGAGTGAGAAAGACATTGATTGTGAGAGAGAGAGAGTGTGTGTGTGTGACAGATACCCCCCCCCCCCCTCTCTCTCTCTGGTGTCTGAGTGTTACTGTGCAGGACGCTGAGCTCTGGCTGTGCTTCAAAGAACTGACCAATCCTATTTAATAGAATGCACTGCCAACATTCTGAAGCCGAGAAACCTCGTGTGGTTGGTCACTTCTGCTTGTGACAAACCCAGAAGTACGTGATGTCAATTCAGGAGATGGATACAGAGAGCAGGAATGCCTCAGCCATGCAGTCAGCTTCAGAATGTTGTAGGTGCGTTTTATTATATAGGATATCGTTACTTCTTACATAGCAAATCAGAACGGTTTACATCTTTAAAATATAAATGACATATAATAATATCTTTAAAATACAAATAACATGCAACAATATTCTAACATAAAAGAAATCCATTTGTAATAGGACAGATCTAACAGAAACTTCCATACCAAAGAAAACAAAACCAATTACATATATCGCTCATACATATCGCATCAAATAATGCCTGCTACCTTAAAATGGTATATATTCCCTGTTCAACTAAACCCCATTTCATTTCCCGAGTGGTTTTCTCTAATAAATGACACTAGATTTCTCTACATAAACAGCATTAGATATCAAAAGCTTTTTGAAAGAAATAGGTTTTTAAAGCTTTACGAAAGAGCATAAATGATTCTTCTACCCTAATATATTTTGTGAGAGAATTTCACAATGATGGTGATAAAAAGAAAAATGCTGACGCTCACGTTGATTCCCACCTCGCTCTTGGAGGCGGTGGGATTACCAACCTAGTATCAGTAAGTGAACGTAAAGTTCATGACGATCTGTATGGAATATGGTGGTGTAGATAAATATAGCGCTTTATATGTAAGAATGAGAACCTTAAAAGACATTCTCAAATGGATTGGCATCCAGTGTAGTTGACATAATAAAGGTTATCTCACTCTTATTTACAATGAAGGCATTCAGGGGCCCCTTTAACGAAGCTGCGGTAGGGCTAACGTGCGGGTAGCTCATGCCAAATCAACCCTATCGCATGGGCAGCATGGGTACCTGGCAGTAATTTTGAATTTAGCGCGCTCTGTTTCCCATGGTAGAAAATAATAACATAGTAGATGACGGCAGAAAAAGACCTGCACGGTCCATCCAGTCTGCCCAACAAGGCAACTCATATTTGCTACTTTTTGTGTATACCCTACTTTGATTTGTACCTGTGCTCTTCAGGGCACAGACCGTATAAGTCTGCCCAGCACTATCCCCACCTCTCACCACCAGCTCTGGCACAGACCGTATAAGTCTGCCCAGCACTATCCCCACCTCCCACTACCGGCTCTGGAACAGACCATATAAGTCTGCCCAGCACTATCCCTGCCTCCCACCACCGGCTCTGACACAGACCGTATAAGTCTGCCCAGCACTATCCCTGCCTCCCACCACCAGCTCTGGCACAGACCATATAAGTCTGCCCAGCACTATCCCCGCCTCTCACCACCAGCTCTGGCACAGACCGTATAAGTCTGCCCAGCACTATCCCCGCCTCCCACTACCGGCTCTGGAAAAGACCATATAAGTCTGCCCAGCACTATCCCCGCCTCCCACTACCGGCTCTGGAACAGACCGTATAAGTCTGCCCAGCACTATCCCTGCCTCCCACCACCAGCTCTGGCACAGACCGTATAAGTCTACCCAGCACTATCCCCGCCTCCCACCACCGGCTCTGGAACAGACTGTATAAGTCTACCCAGCACTATCCCTGCCTCCCACCACCAGCTCTGGCACAGACCATATAAGTCTGCCCAGCACTATCTCCGCCTCCCAACCACCAGTCCCACCTCCCAACACCAGCTCTGGCACAGACCGTATAAGTCTGCCCAGCACTATCCCCACCTCCCAACCACCAGCCCCGCCTCCCACCACCGGCTCTGGCAATCTCCAAGAATATTGCCTCCTCCCTTAAAACACCCAGGGAAAATCTGCTACAGTACAAAGAAAAAAAAAGCCACAGACAGAATCTCCCTTATAGTGACATACAACCCAGAGCTGGAAAAATTAAGAAAAATCATAAAAGATCTTCAGCCTCTACCCCAGCAGGATGAATTACTGAAAGAGATATTTCCATCCCCACCAGTGCTGGCTTTCCGACAGCCACCCAACTTAAAACACAAGCTAATCAGAAGTAAGCTCCCAACACAGACTCAAAAAGAAGAGAATGACACACATCCTTGCAATATATCCAGCTGCAAACTATGCCAAAACATTTTGCAGGACCCCACGGTCATTCACAAAGGAAAAATATTCAACATAAAGGAATCCTTTACATGCTCATCTTCCGATGTGGTATACATCATTCAGTGTAAAAAATGTGACGAAGGATGCTATATTGGAGAAACAAGTACATAAGTACATAAGTACATAAGTAGTGCCATACTGGGAAAGACCAAAGGTCCATCTAGCCCAGCATCCTGTCACCGACAGTGGCCAATCCAGGTCAAGGGCACCTGGCACGCTCCCCAAATGTAAAAACATTCCAGACAAGTTATACCTAAAAATGCGGAATTTTTCCAAGTCCATTTAATAGCGGTCTATGGACTTGTCCTTTAGGAATCTATCTAACCCCTTTTTAAACTCCGTCAAGCTAACCGCCCGTACCATGTTCTCTGGCAACGAATTCCAGAGTCTAATTACACGTTGGGTGAAGAAAAATTTTCTCCGATGCTAAAGAAAAGATTTAATTTACATAGACATCACATGAAAAATGCCAGTGCCAGCCAGGATGTCACGCCTGTGGGGCAGCACTTTACAAAACCAGAACACTGTACCAGTGATTTCATACTAAGAATCCTGAAAGGTAACTTTAAAACAATACAGGAATGTTAAGACCTTTGAAGTCAGATTGATTAAATATTTTGACACCCACCAGACAGGACATAACAAACATCTGGGTTTTCTAGCCCATTATAAACCATAAAGTTGTATTGCTCTGTTTGTCACCCTCCTGTCTCCATGCATATCTCACCTATCCACCCCCATCATGTTAGACTGTCACTGAAATGCTTTGATGTTTCACTTATATATATACTGTCATCTACCAACATTTGCTTATTTCCGATCTGACAAAGAAGGGCAACCTTCGAAAGCTAATCAAGAAATGTATTAAGTTATGTCCAATAAAAAAGGTATCATCTTATTTTCTTTTCCATGTTTTATTTTGTTTGATTTCTATAGATTCTACATGGAATGTTGCTATTCCACTAGCAACATTCCATGTAGAAGTCAGCCCTTGTAGATCACCAATGTGGCCGCGCAGGCTTCTGCTTCTGTGAGTCTGACGTCCTGCACGTACGTGCAGGACGTCAGACTCACTGAAACAGAAGCCTGCGCAGCCTTCTACATGGAATGTTGCTAGTGGAATAGCAACATTCCATGTAGAATCTCCAATAGTAGCAACATTCCATGTAGAATCTCCAATGGTATCTATTTTACTGTCATAGTAATGCTTGAATGTTTTCACTTATCTACACTGTCAGCTAGCACATTTGCTTATTTCCGATCTGACAAAGAAGGGCAACCTTTGAAAGCTAATCAAGAAATGTAATATGTCCAATTAAAAAGGTATCATCTTATTTTCTTTTCCATGTTTTATTTATAGTCATACTGGATCAGACCAACGGTCCATGTAGCCCAGTATTCTGCTTCCAACAGTGGCCCATCCATGTCACAAGTGCCTGGTAAAAACCTAAATAATAGCAACATTCCATGTAGAACCCCAAAGAGTACCAACATTCCATGTTACCAATACCAGGGAAAGCAGTGGCTTCTTCATGTCTGTCTCAATAGCAGACTATAGACTTTTCTTCCAGGAACTTGCGCAAACCTTTTTTTTTTAACCCAGATACACTAACCGCCTGTTAACACATCCTCTGGCAATGAGTTCCAGAGCTTAACTATTCATTCAGTGAAAAAAGAGTTCCTCTTATTTGTTTTAAAAGCATTTCTATGTAACTCCATTGAGTGCCCCTTAGTCTTTACACTTTTTGAAAGAGTAAAAAGTCGATTCACTTTCTTCTCGTGCTACAAAATACAGAATACAAAATAGAAAAAGCAAAATAGAAAAGATGGTGCATGGTACTATAACTCAGACCAGTGCCGTAGCGAGGGCGGCTGACACCCGGGGCGGGTCGCTGCTGCGCAGTCCCCCCCCCCCAGAGTACAGCACGGCGCCCCCCTCGGCGCGTACCCTCCCCCGGAGCACAATCTTACTTAGTTTAGAAGCGAGGGGCGGGCGGGAGGGCTGATCTGCCCCCGAGTCCACGTCGCTGGGAGCTGCGTCGGCTCCATTGGTTCCTTGCTCTCTCTCTGCCCTGGAACGGGAAGTAACCTGTTCCGGGGCAGAGGGAGCAAGGAACTAACGGAGGCGACACCCCCCCCCCCCCCAGCGTCGTGCACCCGGGGCGGACCACCCCCGCCCCCCCCTTCCTATGCCACTGACTCAGACAATACTTTAGTGGTTTTTAATTAGCAACATATTCGCTTCCTCTAACATTACTAAACATCTACTTTCTGCCTACCCAAAGTTTCTGCTTCTCTCTGTTTTGTATCCCTCTTATAGCCTCCAAATTGATTACAGGAATTGCTTCTGATACTTTTCAAGCTGCCCACCTCACTTGTGACCTTTTGAGTGTTTTTCAGCAAATGTTCAGCACAGCTTGAAGACTGTTTAACTTATAGGCCCCTACAATCCCTGCTGAGAAAACAAGGGCAAAGGTCCATTATCTTAACTTTCATACATTACTATTTATGGTTCATATTCATTTGAGTTGAACAGTACAATGAGGCAGAAGTGCATTTCTGACTAATAGAAGAAAAATACTCTACCTGAAAAGCATTTAAAATACAGTGGGATATATTTTAATTTCCTTTCATGAAAGACCGCATAAGGAAAGTACTACAGAAATGCAAGGGGCAGATAGAAACGACTCCAGCACTTTGTGAGGCAGGTCAATGAGGCTGAACTTTAAATATAAAACTTTTAGGAACTAGCAATGGTTTCCTCAATCCTAAATATATGCTTGAGACAACTATTACTACTACTACTTAACATTTCTAAAGTGCTACTAGGGTTACGCAGCGCTGTAACTTGGAGCGTTCTTCAGTTACTGTATATTTCTATACTAGTAAAAAGAAGGCCACTGAGAGGGAGCAGTGTGTGGGGGGGGGGGGGGGGGGAATATATCCCATGGCCTGGCCTCCGAGGGGGGCCCAGCACTGGGGTCTCGCTTTCTCTCTCCTGCTCCTGTGTCGAGACCCGGAAGACTGCATTGACCCACTAACCCAGGACCAGACACAACAGAAGCATGAGAGTGACAGACCGAGAGAGGAACAGTGGAAGGAAGAGAAGATAAGGGGGTGCAGGCGGGGGCTGCCTAAGTGGGGGGAGAGCGTGGAGCAGGGGCAGAACAGGGTCTGTGAGAGGGTGGTGGCCCAATTCAGGAGGTGGAAGTAAACAAAAGTGAGGATGTTATAATGCCTTTGTATTGGTCCATAGTGGGACTGCACCTTGAATATTGTATTCAATTCTGGTCAACGCATCTCAAAAAAGATATAGTGGAATTAGAAAAGGTACCGAAAAGGTACAGAGAAGGGAAACAAAAATGATAATGGGAAAACTTCCCTACGAGGAAAGGCTGAAGCATCTAGGGGTCTTCAGCTTGGAGAAGAGACAGCTGAGGGGAGATATGATAGAGGTCTATAAAATAATGAGTGGAGTGGGATAGGTAGATGTGAAGCGTCTGTTTACTCTTTCCAAAAATACTAGGACTAGGGGGCATGCAATGAAGCTAGAAAGCAGTAAATTTAAAACGAATCAGAGAAAATGTTTCTTCACGCAACGTGTAATTAAACTCTGGAATTCATTGCCAGGGAATGTGGTAAAGGCAGTAAGCTTAGCGGGATTTATAAAGGGTCTGGATAGCTTCCTAAAGGAAAAGTCCATAGACTATTATTAAATTGACTTGGGGAAAATCCACTATTTCTGGGATAAGCAGTATAAAATGTTTTGTACTTTTTTGGGATCTTGCCAGGTATTTGTGACCTGGATTGGCCACTGTTGGAAACAGGATGCTGGGCTTAAAGGACCTTGGTCTGTCCTAGTGTGGTAATCCTTATGTACATTTCAATAACAGGCTATAACCAGGAACTTGTCCAAACCTATTTTAATCCCAGATACGTTAACTGCTATTACCACTTGCTCCAGCAACAAGATCCAGATCTTAACTATTCATTGAATGAAAAAATATTTCCAAGTATTTCTATATAATTTCATTGAGTGTCCTCTAGTCTTTGTTGTACTTTTTGAAAGAGTGAAAAATCGATTCACTTTTACCTGTTCTACGCCACTCAGGATTTTGTAGACCACAATCATAATCTCCCTTATCAATCTATTTTCCAAGCTGAAGAGGCCTATCCCTTTTATCATTTTGATTGCTCTTCTTTGATCTTTTTCTAATTCCATTATATGTTTTTTGAGATACGGTGACCAAAATTAAACATAATACTCAAGGTGAGGTTGCACATTTTCAGGCTTATTTTTGAAAGAGAAGGATGCCCATCTTTCGAAACAAATCGCAAGATGAGCATCCTTCTCACAGGGTCACCCAAATCGGCATAATCGAAAAACCGATTTTGGGCGTCCCCAACTGCTTTCCATCGCTGGGATGACCAAAGATTCCAGGGGCATGTCAGAGGCGTGGCCAAGGCGGGACTTGGGTGTGCCTAACACATGGGCGTCCTCAACCCATAATGGAAAAAAAGGGGCATCCCTGATGAACACTTGGACGACTTTACCTGGTCCTTTTTTTCTTACGACCAAGTCACAAAAAGGTGCCCAAACTGACCAGATGACCACCAGAGAGAATCGGGGATGACCTCCCATTACTCCCCCAGTGGTCACCCTCAAAAGAAAATTAAAAAAATATTTTTTGCCAGCCTCTATGCCAGCCTCAAATATCATACCCAGCTTCATGACAGCAGTATGCAGGTCCTTGGAGCAGTTTTAGTGGGTGCAGTGTACTTCAGGCAGGCGGACCCAGGCCCATCCCTCCCTACCTGTTACACTTGTGGTGGTAAATGTGAGTCCTTCAAAACCCACCATAAACCCACTGTACCCACATCTAGGTGCCCCCCTTCACCCATAAGGGCTATGGTAGTGGTGTACAGTTGTGGGTAGTGGGTTTTGGGAGTGGGGGTTGGGGTGCTCAGCACACAAGGTAAGAGAGCTATGTACCTGGGAGCTTTTTCTGAAGTCCACTGCAGTGCCCCCTAGGGTGCCCGGTTGGTGTCCTGGCACGTCAGGGGGACCAGTGCACTATGAATGCTGGCTCTTCCCACGACCAAAGGGCTTGCATTTGGTTGTTTCTGAGATGGACATCCTTAGTTTCCATTATCGCCGAAAATCAGAAATGACCAAGTCTAAGGACGACCATCTCTAGGGACGACCTAAATGTCAAGATTTGGGCGTTCTGACCGTATTATCGAAACAAAAGATGGACGCCCATCTTCTTTCGATAATACGGGTCTCCCAACACCTTCACTGTGAGGACGTCCTTAGGAAAACCTGGGCGCCCATTTGGATTATGTCCTTCATAGGTTGTTAAAAAGTGGCCTTAGTGTGCCCTTACATGGGTCATTCCTGCATGCTAAGTCCATTTTTACTGCTGGGGTAAAATGGCCAACATTCCTAATTTTTGTATTAATGGCCATGTGCTAAGTGTTAACCATTAAATTGCTTTTGAAGCGGGATTCATTAGACGATGCTGCATGGAGAATTTATAGGCCTATTTTAATTGTGCCTGTGGTGTTGAAGTTAGTAGAAAAGGTGGTTCTTCAATATCTAATAGAATTTGTTGAGGAGGTAAAGTGTTTGGATATTCATCAGTATGGTTTTGGAGGGGGTTGGGTGGGAGGGGGTGGGAGGGGGTTGGTGACCACTAGGGGAGTAAGGGGAGGTGATCCCCGATTCCCTCCGGTGGTCATCTGGTCAGTTCGGGCACCTTTTTAAGGTCTGGTTGTGAACAAAAAGGGACCAAGTAAAGTCAGCCAAATGCTCGTCAGGGCCGTCCTTCTTTTTTCCATTATCGGCTGAGGACGGCCATCTGTTAACCACGCCCCCGTCCTGCCTTCGGTACACTGCCGACACGCACCCTTGAACTTTGGCCGTCCCTGCGACGGAAAGCAGTTGAAGCCGGCCAAAATCGGCTTTCGATTATACCGATTTGGACGGTCTTAGGAGAAGGCCGGCCATCTCCCGATTTGTGTCCGAAGATGGCCGCCCTGCTCGTTGGAAAATAAGCAGGATTGTAACCTATGGATCTTTGTAAGTCTAAGAACTTTGAAAATGAGCCCCATAATAATTTTGTTGTGAGTGGTAATAGCTACTTTTCTGGGGTTTTTGTTTTGTTTTCTTCTTTTCCTTCTCTGAGGGCGCTGTTCACTAGGGTGCGCTAGCAATTTTAGCACTTTCTAAAAATTAGCACACGCTAACTATGAAGATGTCCATAGGAATATTATGGACATCTACACGGTTAGCATACGCTAATGTTTAGCCCATGCTAAAAGGGCCCTGAGGTTTCAGGGACCCTCCTCCCCTCTTGCGGTCTAAGATTTCCTTTTTCCTTTTCTCTCTATCTTTAGAGTTTTAATTTTTATTTTTCTTCTAATGGAACATTTACCTGTTCAAGATTGTATTGTCTTGAGAATATTGGTAAATGCTATAAAGATAAAATGTAATGCTTATCTCTCGGTTATCCTGATGCCTGTTTGTCTTTGCTGGTTCTAGGGCTTTTCGACCTCATTACAACAATGCACCAGTAGGCACAGGTATGCAATATTATACAGAACATTTTCTAAAAACTCTACTAAAATGAAAGGATTTGCAAGTTCAGCATGAAAAGATAAATATAACCTCCTACACTATATAAATAGGTGAAATAAACAGAGTCCCTTCAGTTTAGAAGTGTCAGTGACCAAAGGCAGCAGGTGTTGGATGATTTAACAAATTTGCCCAGTAGCATAAAGTCCTGAAAGAGCAATGTTGTCAGATATTATCAGCAAAGACAGTTCATGCAGTGTTTGTATGGCAGCAAGATGAACAGGGTACGGGGAGGTTATTAAGAGCGACATTGGGTCCTTTTTTTTTTGCTAAAAAAATAAATAAAAGAACAAAAAAAGATGAAGAAGGAGCCAAGACACAAAGCAGGCAGAGACAGAAATTGATATTTAGATTTAAGACTACAGCCAAGTGTGTTATCCTCTGAAGATGAGACAGGAGATGAACGTGACAACAGTACAATGAAGAAGATAACGGGAAATGAAAGAGCTGCTGTACAGCAGGGCAAATTCTTTTCTCCTCCTGACATTTTGAGGACTACAAAGAAAGGAATTACTGGTAAAAGCATCAGTGACATTAAAGTAACCTTGGAATACTGTAGACAAAGCGTGGGGAAATGTTGGGGTTATCGCTAAAATGTAAAGAGAACTCTAAGATTCAGAAAAAAAACATGCATCTTAAACTAACAATATCTCTCTTAATCTCTCTTCCAGATTAAAACTGAATGGGTGAGCGGAGTATAACTCCCATAAGACAGTCACTAATGCCTTAAGTTCGTAAAATGAATAGCATCGTCTGCCACACGTGAACCAGCCTCTGTTATTTTAAAGAAATTTTAAATATGTCACACTGCTCCATCTGTTTCACATGTGGTCAGATAAACGTTGCTGATGATTACCAGTTCTAAAGAATTCAACACGATCCACCGCAGGTGTTGCCAGGAAGAGTTTAATAACCAAAATTAGGTCAGGAACTATTTTGAAGTTCTTATTTTGAGTAAGTTGGAAGAGGGAACTATGAAACTCTTTTAAGAAAGCTCTCATATCTCTGGTGCTAGCCACAAAACTTGATATCTCAGTGCATAGTCAGACACCGAGGGGCAAAGTTTCAGTAATGCATATGATTTTAAGTACAGTAGAGTCTTGATGAATGTAAATGAGACCAGTAGGCTGTTGGATAATCGAAAAAGTTGGATAATACATTACCAAAAGCCTTGAAAAATACGAATGACCACCTAAACTTTCGGAAAAACCTAAAAACTCACCTGATCAAAAAGGCTTACCCCACCGATCTAACATAAATGCCCGATCTCTGCAACACAACGGAACTAAATCACGTTATAGACTGGACACAAATCTTCCATTGCACGATCCAATGTGGTTTGCGCCACATTATCTCTATCGAACTACCTAACCACACCATTACTTTGCATTTGTCAACACCGGAGTCCGCAAGTGCTGCTCCGGAACTATGTAAGCCACATTGAGCCTACAAATAGGTGGGAAAATGTGGGATACAAATGTAACAAATAAAATAAATAAATAAATAAAATAAGTTGATAAGAGATAAAATAGAAGTACAATGAATGCATGTTTCAAAAGAGGAAGCAGTAAAAAAGACTTAAAAACTTAATGGGGCTGATATTCAGACCATGGGAGGCATCCAGGCTAATTCCTGCAGTTGGCAGTGAGGTCGGATATTCAGTGCCAGGCCGTTTCTGGTGACCAGTGCTTTGGTTTCCTAGACCATGGGATGATACAAAAGCTACTGAGCGGTGATGGTATCCATCAATCAAGGAAGGGATGGAGTGTCTTCTGCAAGAGACTGGATAAAGTACAAAGGAGGGCTTTAAACTAAACTTGCTGGGGATAAGTAATAAAAGCCCCAAAGCCATAAATAACCATTAGGAAGGTAGGACATCAGATGCCCCTATAGAAGGGGAGAAAAAGAGTAGCACCTGGAGAGCCTTGTACAAAACTAAGCAATGGATGTGGAATAATATTTCCACAATAAATATATAGAAAAATTCCACAATTTGAAACAGTAATAATGAGGAGCTGTAGGTGAATGATTACCACAAATCCATAAGTATGCTAAAAGTGAAGGAAAAAGCCTCAAAGAGGTCCCAATCCTGTGGATTTATAAAGCTGACAGGAAAAAAAACAAGCATCCTTTCAATTCATCATCGGCAAAAAAACCCTTCACTTTAGCTTAGTCACTTGACTTGACTTGACACTTCTTTTTTTTATAATTCTAACAACTTGAAATAATTTTAAACCACTTATCTTAATAGGCACATCTGGTGCTTGTGCTGCACGGTGTCAGCTTGCCTCCAGGTCACTTTTAGCGTACTTATGGATTTATGGTAATCATTCACCTACAGCTCCTCATTATTACTGTTTCAAATTGTGGACTTGTTCTATGTTACTTTTGCGGAGCCTTGTATACCAACACCTGCAGTATAGGAAACAACTACTACTACTACTACTACTTTTTAGCATTTCTATAGCGCTACAAGGCGTACGCAGCGCTGCACAAACATAGAAGAAAGACAGTCTCTGCTCAAAGAGCTTACAATCTAATAGACAAAAAATAAATAAAGTAAGCAAATCAAATCAATTAATGTGAACGGGAAGGAAGAGAGGAGGGTAGGTGGAGGCGAGTGGTTACAAGTGGTTACGAGTCAAAAGCAATGTTGAAGAGGTGGGCTTTCAGTCTAGATTTAAAGGTGGCCAAGGATGGGGCAAGACGTAGGGGCTCAGGAAGTTTATTCCAGGCGTAGGGTGCAGCGAGACAGAAGGCGCGAAGTCTGGAGAAGGGAACAGATAAGAAGGATTTATCCAGGGAACGGAGTGCACGGGAAGGGGTGTAGGGAAGGACGAGTGTGGAGAGATACTGGGGAGCAGCAGAGTGAGTACATTTATAGGTTACTACTACTATTTAGCATTTCTATAGCGCTACAAGGCTTACGCAGCGCTGCACAAACATAGAAGAAAGACAGTCCCTGCTCAAAGAGCTTACAATCTAATAGACAAAAAATAAATAAAGTAAGCAAATCAAATCAATTAATGTGGACGGAAAGGAAGAGAGGAGGGTAGGTGGAGGCGAGTGGTTACAAGTGGTTACGAGTCAAAAGCAATGTTAAAGAGGTAGGCTTTCAGTCTAGATTTAAAGGTGGCCAAGGATGGGGCAAGACGTAGGGGCTCAGGAAGTTTATTCCAGGCGTAGGGTGCAGCGATAGATCTAGGTGCTACAATGCTTGAAGTAGATTTGGATTTGGTGGCGTTCATGGAGACGTGGTTCACAGAGAACCATGACTGGGATATAGCTATACCTACCTAGAATATATTCAGGAACGACAGGGTAGGAAAAAAGGGAGGAGGAGCGGCATTATGTGCTAAGAATAATATTAAAGTGACAACTGCAGGACACGTGGGGTACGGAGGAAGCGCTGTAGGTCAAACTGGAAAGAGGGAATATATTTATGTCGGAGTAATATACAGGTCACCTTCACAGTCAGAAGAAATGGACAGAGACTTAATTGAAGATAGCCACAAGATTTCTAGGAAAGGAGAATTGGTACTGAGAGGTGATTTTATTATGCCGGATGTCGATTGGGGCATTCCTGCTGCAGGGTCGTCCAGAAGCAAAGGGATCTTGGATTCCCTACAGGAAGAATTGTGTCAGCAGTGGGTAAGAGAACCAATGCGGGATGGAGCTATTCTGGACCTGGTGCTTGCGAATGGTGAGAATGTTTCTGACGTCAAGTTGGGAGACCATTTGGCATCTACTGATCACTAAATGATGTGGTTCAATATTAAGACAGAGGAGGGAGCTTATTCGAAATTGAAGGTCTTGGACTTCAAAACAGCTAACTTTGCTGAGATGGAGGAATTTCTCAAGGAAGAGTTAACAGGATGGGAGGGAACAGCTGAAGGAAGTAGAACAGCAGTGGAGAAGACTGAAAGGAGCTGTTTTAAAGGCAACTAACATTTATGTTAATAAATTAGGAAAGAGGAAAAGAAGGCCGCTCTGGTTCTCGAACGTAGTAGCCGAAAAGGTAAGGGAAAGGAGGTTAGCCTTCATACGATATGACTCAGAAAGAAACAGACAGGTGAGAATACCTTTTATTTATTTGGATTTTGCTCACACCTTTTTCAGTAGTAGCTCAAGGTGAGTTACATTCAGGTACTTTGGATATTTCTCTGTCCCAGGAGGGCTCACAATCTAAGTTTTTACCTGAAGCAATGGAGGGTTAAGTGACTTGCCCAAGATCACAAGGAGCAGCAGTGGGATATGAACCAGCCACCTCTGGATTTTAAGACCAGAGCTGTAACCACTAGGCCACTCCTCCACTCTATGTAATTATCTATGTAATTATCAACAGCTACACGAGAAATTCTTGAGAATGAAATGGTGTCAATCAACAAACACTAATATAAAAGAAGAAATATTAAGGCAATGAAATATAATTAATGATAATATTCCATTCAGTCAAATTACAAAATAACCCTTCAATAATAGGTAATGTCAGTGGCGTACCAAGGGGGGGGGGGGGCGTGGGGCGGTCCGCCCCGGGTGCACGCCGCTGGGGGGTGCCGCGGCGCGCGCCTGCTGCGAGAGTTTGCTAACTTCTCTCATTCACTGCAGCTCCCTCTGCCCCGGAACAGGTTACTTCCTGTTCCGGGGCAGAGGGAGCTGCAGCGAACGAGCAAAGTTAGTATACTCGCAGCAGGCGCGCGCTGCGGCACCCCCCCCCCCCCCAGCGGCATGCAGCCGGGGGTGGGGGGGCTCTTTCACGGGGGGGGTCCGCGCTGCATCGGGGGGGGGGGGGCGCTGCACCCGGGGGGCGGGGCGCCGCCCCGGGTGTCCGCCCCCCTAGGAACGCCACTGGGTAATGTTAAAAAAAGCTGAAATATTCACCATTATAATGTAACCTAATGGTGTGTTTCCCCTTTCTCCGCTGGCAGTCGTAACATAACATGGCGGCTGCTGCCCGGCAGCTCCTGAGTCAGAGCGACCCTTCCTTTCCGGCTTCCACATCGGCGATCGAGATGACGCGGCAGGAGACCCGCTTGCCGTTGGCTGGGAAGCCGGAAGGGGCAGGGCTACAGGGGAACGCATAAAAGCTGCCAACGAGGGCTAGGGAGCCTCTTGTTGGCAACGAGCGGCACGGGTAAAAAGGAATTTTTTTTACAGGTGCACTGAAAAATGGATACGCGCGTGCCCAAAACCCGCGCCCACACTACCGCAAGCCATTTTGCAGCGCACCTTAGTAAAATGACCCCCAAAGTTAACAACATATAAATTCTTTTGAATATCTTACCTTCCGCGTGTTTTCATTTGTTCTGAATACCATCCATTTTAATTCTCGAGTGCAAATGAGATACGATTTCCTGAACTGCAAATAATATCCCCATGATCTCCAAATCAACATCTTTCCTAAAAATAAAATGTGATTAAAATATTTTGACTCTCATTGCTGTAGACACGATAAAAATGGAAATGCAAGTGAACTTACTTTTCAGTGAGGAAGCGTATAAGGATGATTATTGAATTTGGGCCACACCATAAATTAAAAAAAGATTTGTAGCTATGGAGATATAAATAGTGTCCCAGCACAGCTTTGCAAGCTGGAATAGAAGGTTAATGAAAGGACATGTTGCCTAAAGTAAATGTTAATTGAAAATGCACATAGTTTAAAAATATATTCATAATTGCTACTCTGTTCCAATACGTGTTAATAAGGTTACTTGTCAAAGTGATAATGTGCAATGAGCTTTACATTTTGTATGTAAATATTAATCGTTCCAAAAATAAGATGTACTATCTTTTTTTTGTCAATCCTATCATGGTTTTAAGATCTAGATTTATCCTTCCTTTTGAATACGATTATGGGGCTCATAATCAAAAGAAAAACACGTCAAAAAATGGTCTAAAAGACAGATGGACATGTTTCTCATATGAAAATGTTTAAACCGTGTAATCAAACAGAGAAAAAACAAACAAACATTTTAGGTCTGATATTCACCAAAAAGAAACATTTTCAGAAGGGGCTTGTCGTGAGTGTGACATGGGAGGCTTTATGTGATGGAAACGTTTTAGCGATAGCAGACAGTAAAATGAGTTGCTGGGGCCAGAAAGAAGAAATATCATGATTTAGACCTGCTTTAAAGCATCTAGGCAGGGCCGCCAAGAGACATATCTGGGCCTGGGGCAGAACCGGACAGCTGCAGGACCCCCCCCCCCCCCCCCCCCCCCCCACACACACACACACACACACACACACATGCTCGCACCGCTGCTCCCGCCCACCCCTTACCTTTCTGTCTGCCTCCAATGGCGGGCCAGGACCCAGGTCTGGTGCCGGCAAGCTGCTTCCTGGGTGCCTGCTCTCACGGTCTGCATTCCAAGTATCTACCACTCTCTCCGTGAAAAAATACTTCCTGACATTTTTCTTGAGTCTGCCCCCCTTCACTCTCATATCATGTCCTCTCGTTCTACCACCCTCCCATCTCCGGAAAAGGTTCATTTGCGGATTAAGACCTTTCAAATATTTGAACGTCTGTATCATATCACCCCTGTTTCTCCTTTCCTCCAGGGTATACATGTTCAGGTCCGCAAGTCTCTCCTCATACGTCTTGGAACGCAAATCCCATACCATTCTTGTAGCTTTTCTTTGCACTGCTTCCATTTTTTTTACATCCTTAGCAAGGTACGGCCTCTAGAACTGAGCACAATACTCCAGGTGGGGCCTCACCAACGACTTATGCAGGGGCATCAACACCTCTTTTCTTCTGCTGGTCACACCTCTCTGGCTACGGGCACCGCCTTGTCACACTGTTTCGTCGCCTTCAGATCCTCAGATACTATCACCCCAAGATCCCTCTCCCAGTCCGTAATTATCAGACTCTCCCCGCCTAACACATACTTCTCCCGTGGATTTCTACTCCCTAAGTGCATCACTTTGCATTTCTTCGCATTGAATTTTAATTGCCAAACCTTAGACCATTCTTCTAGTTTCCGCAGATCCTTTTTCATGTTTTCCACTCCCTCACCGGTGTCCACTCTGTTACAAATCTTAGTATCGTCCGCAAAAAGGCAAACTTTCCTTCTAACCCTTCGGCAATGTCACTCACAAATATATTGAAAAGAATCGGTCCCAGCACCGATCCCTGAGGCACTCCACTACTCACCTTCCCCTCCTCCGAGCGAATTCCATTCACCACCACCCTCTGGTTTCTGTCCGTCAACCAGTTTTGCTCCCTCTCTCAGCAGTCCTGCATCTAGGTCAAGGCTAAACCTGTCTTTGGACCCATTTGTGAATTTGCTGAGCTGTAGAGAGGTGGAAGTGGTAATTTGTGAGAAAAAGTGGAGAGTTGCTGAGTGTTTTATTACTGTTGTTTCTTAGTCCGATTCTAAATCTTTTGACCCTCACATTTCCTGCCTTGCCTCCTCTGTGTTTGTCCTCCTCAAGTCCTTGACCATGCCTGCTAGCCCCCCAGCCACACCCATCCCTTGTCTATATCTGACCCCGTCCCCCACCAAACCCTAACACTCCCCAAACCCCTACACCTTCCATTCTACCTCTCTACCTGCTTGTCTTTTGTCCCTCATTGTCTCTCTGTCCAATCTCATTTTCTCACTTGCAAATTAAAAAAAAAAGCCATAAGTGCAAGGAAGAGGCAGAGAAACAGAAAATTCTACTGTAGTTCAACAGGCTCCAACTAGATTAGCTGATCACACTCAATTAATCAAAAATCAGCAGTTGAAAGCTGCACAGAATAGGTGGGCTTTAAGCAGAGCTTGCGGCAAGGCATTCCACAAAGCGGGTCCCATAAACACTCAGGTCTGTGATTCCTGCCCCCTCCACAGGTGACAGAGGCTACCCCCTGTGAACATGACTCATGACGCCCATTGTCCACACCCAAAATGAGGCGGAGGAGCAGTACAATAAGAGTCATAAGAGCACCTGCACTATCATTGGTTGGACCTTTGGCCAGCTCAAAATTAGATTTAGATGTCTGGATCGTTCCAGAGGGGAGCTCCTGTACAGCTTAGACAAAAGATCTTCATGGCCTTCTGCATGCCACACAACTTGGCACAGCAGAAACGACAGCCCCTGCCAGAGGACATACAACAGCAAAAGCCATACCAAGAGGAGGATGACCTTCCCCCACCACCACCACCTACAGAGCTGAACAGGGATCATGCCATGTGCAAATGTTATAGTCACAACTCAAAAGGAGTCATGGCCATGGGAGAAGCATGGACAGGTCAGGGGCATTCACTAAATATACATGCAGTATTATTGAGTATTGGGCATCTGTACCCAAATTATGCACCAGGATTCACGCCAGGTTTCTGTTGTTGTAAATCTTCACACCCAATGTTTGGCGTGGAAATCGGCTCTAAGCGCTGTTCTATAAACAGTATATAAATGTTGCCATAGTGGGACAGACCACAGGTTCATCAAGCCCAGCATCCTGTTTCCAACAGTGGCCAATCCAGGTCACAAGTACTTGGCAAGATCCTAGAACAGTAAAACAGATTTTATGCTGCTTATCCTAGAAACAAGCCATGGATTTTCCCAAGTCCATCTTAATAATGGCTTATGGACTTTTCTTTTAGGAAACTATCCAAACCTTTTTTAAAGCCCGCTAAGCTAACTGCTTTTACCACCTTCTCTGGCAAAGAATTCTAGAGTTTAATCACCCGTTGAGTAAGATAAATATTTTCTCTGCTTTGTTTTAAATTTACTACTTAGTAGCTTCATTGCATGTCCCCTAGTCCTAGTGTTTTTGGAAAGAGTAAACATGTGATTCACCTCCACTCATTATTTTATAGACCTCAACCATGTCTCCCCTCAGTCATCTCTTTTCCGAGCTGAAGAGCCCTGGCTGCTTTGTTTATTTATTTATTTGTTACATTTGTACCCCACATTTTCCCACCTATTTGTAGGCTCAATGTGGCTTGCATACTACCGGAGAGGTCTTTGCAGGCTCCGGTGTGAACAAATACAGAGTGATGGTGTGGTAAGATAAAGTTCATGTGGCACAGCCACATTAGAGAATCTGAGAATGGAAGAGTTGTGTTATGTCCATTACATGCTTTAGTTTGGTTGTGTTGCAGAGATGAGGCATTTAAGTTGGATCGATAGGGTATGCCTTTTTAAACAGGTTGGTTTTTAGTGATTTCCGGAAGTTTAGGTGGTCGTACGTCGTTTTCAAGGCTTTTGGTAATGTGTTCCACAGTTGTGTGCTTATGTAGGAAAAACTAGATGTGTAAGTTGTTTTGTATTTAAGTCCTTTGCAGCTT
This sequence comes from Microcaecilia unicolor, assembly GCF_901765095.1. Lineage (NCBI taxonomy): Eukaryota > Metazoa > Chordata > Amphibia > Gymnophiona > Siphonopidae > Microcaecilia > Microcaecilia unicolor. The sequence goes on from NC_044032.1 coordinate 638,619,241, forward strand.
GGGTAGTGCAGAGTTAGATAAGATTGTGTTGATTCGGATGTATTTGTAAATGGTAAGTCGATTGAGTCTGTCATGTAACTCGGGGCTTCTTCGTAGATGATTTTGTGAACCAGGGTGCAGATTTTGAAGACGATGCTTTTTTGATTGGGAGCCAGTGTAGTTTTTTGCAGCGGGGTTTTGCGCTTTCAAATCGTGTTTTACCAAATATAAGCCTAGCTGCCATGTTTTGAGCGGTCTGAAGTTTCTTTAAGGTTTGTTCTTTACATCCCGCATAAATTCCATTGCAGTAATCTAAGTGGCTTAGTACCATTGATTGTATCAGATTGCGAAATGTTTCCCTCGGGAAGAATTGCTTCACGCGTTTGAGTTTCCACATTGAGTGGGACATTTTCTTTATTGTGGATGCCACTTGGCTCTCTAGTGCTAAGTTACAGTCCATTGTAACGCCGAGGATTTTCAAGCTGTCTGAGATAGGACAGGTGTGATCTGGGGGTGTTGATACTTGTGGGGATGTCCATGCTGTGTTGGGATGAGAGGATGAGACAATGAGTTTTTTCTTTATTGAGTTTTAGTTGAAATGCATTTGCCCATGAATCCATGATGTTCAAGCCGAGCTTGATTTCGTTGGTGATTTCTGTCAGTTTGGTTTAATAATAATAATAATAGAAAAGGACCAATTCTACAACTGCACTAGAAATGAGCTTAGTGCACTAGAAAAATCTGCATAAGGGTGCTAAATCCATTTCATAGCGCAATTTTGTAAAAGAACCTTTCAGGACCCCTTTTACAAAGCTGAAGCAAAAGGAGGCCTGCGGTGGCTTTGGTGCGTGTTTTTGATGCATGCCAAGGCTCCTTTTTACTGCAGCGGGTAAAAGGCAGGTCTTTGTTTTTATCAGCAAACGGCCACGTGGCAAGTGAACACTTGCCATGTGGCCATTTCTGGGGGGCGCACTTACCGCAACTCATTGAGGTGGTGGTAAGGGCTCCCATGCTAACTCAACGGTAACCGCAAAGAGCGGGTACACACCAGGACTACAAAAATAAACAATATTTTTGTAGTGGTGGATATGATGCATGCTGGAGTCGGGAATTACTTCGGGCTGCTGCGGTAGCCTGGCGGTACTTCCCTTTTAGCGAGCAGTAAGCCCATGTTGGGTTTTACCAGCCCTTTGTACAAGGGCAACATGCCGAGGCTCCTTTTAGCCCAGTGGGTAAAAGACAAAAAAACAAGAAATGTTTTAATACCATTGATTGTATCAGGTTGCAAAATGTTTCCCTAGGGAAGAATTGCTTCATGCGTTTGAGTTTCCACATTGAGTGGAACATTTTCTTTATTGTGGATGCCACTTGGCTCTCTAGTGCTAAGTTACAGTCCATTGTAACGCCGAGGATTTTTCAAGCTGTCTGAGATAGGAAGGGTGTGATCTGGGGGTGTTGATATTTGTGGGGATGTCCGCGCTGTGTATGGTAAGTGACACTTGCTGTGCAGCCATTTCCGGGGTAGCCCTTACAATTTAGGAAGCGGTAAGGGCTCCCATGTTAACCCAACAGTAACTGAGCAGCACGTGGCACTGCCCAATTACCGCCGGGTAAGCCCCCGGCAGTAAAAAAAAAATAAATCCTGTCATGCCAGAAATGGTGCATGCCGGGGTTGGCACTACCACCAGCTCCTGCGGAAGGCCAGCGGTAGTGCTGGATTGGTGCGCAACAACGCCATGAAAGCTGTGCCACGGCGTTGTAAAAGGGCCCCTGACTTAGTTGCTATTTATCGGGATTTATTGATCACCTTTCTGAAATGATTCACCCAGGCATTTGACTTCATAGATTTTCATTTGCTAGAAAAAATAAACAAGTTGTGAAAGCTTCACCCTCACCCTCACGCATTTACAACAAAGAACTAGAGAGGGTTCTAAATGAAAGCTCAAAATGCTAGAAAAAATGGAGCTGTATTCTCTCTGTCTTTTGAGATGCACACCCTCGTGTAAAAAGTCAAAATGCCAGCTGTGAATTTATTGAACTATTCTTTACCTTGTTTTTCAGTCAGTAAAAAAAAATTCTTCAATCCAGATCACACTGTTGTCTTCTTAAAAGTATTAAAGTCTAATTTCTCCTTTTGTTGTGAAGGGTAATGTTCTCATTGCAAGAGAGACCTCAAGAAAACCGTTGTATATTTGTTCATATTTTGTTGTTTTCATTTCTCACTGCAAAGCCTATTTGAAAATATGCCAGGCCGGCCATTAGCATCATGGCACTTTTGAGTTCAACATCCTTTTTTTACGATGTAAATCATACTCTGTGAAGGACACAGAAATGGAGAGCAGTGGATTTATACTTCAGTGGGTTAACGCATTAACATATTTATCTGTTCCACTTGAACTGTACTAGGGCACTGCAGAAAGAATGCTGATGTTCTGCAAGGCCAGTAATTCAGATTCGAGACCATAACGATAATGGCAGTGATTTCTGTCCTGGACGGGCTAGGAAGCTCATTAACAATTGTGTCAACTGGTTCTATATTTAGCTTTAAATTCTGCTCAGTGTGCTGCTGCGGCTAGGAAAGCGAATAGAATGTTGGGTGTTATTAGGAAGGGTATGGAGTCCAGGTGTGCGGATGTTATAATGCCGTTGTATCGCTCCATGGTGCGACCGCACCTGGAGTATTGTGTTCAGTACTGGTCTCCGTATCTCAAAAAAGATATAGTAGAATTGGAAAAGGTACAGCGAAGGGCGACGAAAATGATAGTGGGGATGGGACGACTTTCCTATGAAGAGAGGCTGAGAAGGCTAGGGCTTTTCAGCTTGGAGAAGAGACGGCTGAGGGGAGATATGATAGAAGTGTATAAAATAATGAGTGGAATGGATCGGGTGGATGTGAAGCGACTGTTCATGCTATCCAAAAATACTAGGACTAGAGGGCATGAGTTGAAGCTACAGTGTGGTAAATTTAAAACGAATCGTAGAAAAGTTTTCTTCACCCAACGTGTAATTAGACTCTGGAATTCGTTGCCGGAGAACGTGGTACGGGCGGTTAGCTTGACGGAGTTTAAAAAGGGGTTAGATAGATTCCTAAAGGACAAGTCCATAGACCGCTATTAAATGGACTTGGAAAAATTCCGCATTTTTAGGTATAACTTGTCTGGAATGTTTTTACGTTTGGGGAGCGTGCCAGGTGCCCTTGACCTGGATTGGCCACTGTCGGTGACAGGATGCTGGGCTAGATGGACCTTTGGTCTTTCCCAGTATGGCACTACTTATGTACTTATGTACTTATATAAGTAAATCTAATAGCATGGTTCTGGTAAAAGAATCTACAAGTTACAAGTTATGACCATAATCAGATCAATCACTTCTTAAAATGACTTACCAATGCCCTTACTGGCATCCTTGCATAGTAACATCAGCAGAGAAGATCCAGTTGGTTCACCTCATTTCCACTGTTTTGGCTATTTCCTGTCTGTTGGCTATATAAGCGTAATTGAAAAGCTTTGTGACAAAAGGGACAGACTGTGAGACTCTCCTGGTCCTCATCTGAATGGCAATATTTAATGCAATTTGTTCAACCATCTCAAAATTGCCTTCCACAGCAATGCATTCCACAAAGGCAGAGCTTCCGCTGCAATGATTGAAGAGGTTCCAAGGGAATGTTTAGGTCAGAAGAGGAAAAGTATGTATGCAGGTGACATTTTCACATCATGTTGCATAATTTTCCAGGAAAAATATACCCACAGAAAAAAAAAAAACAACAGGTGCACATGGCAAATAATCCCCTGTATAAATGCAGATGTAACCCTGATTCGCATCAATACAAAGGAATAGCCTAATGGTTAGAGCAGCAGGCTGAGAATCAGGGAAAGAGAGGTTTAAATTCTGCTTCTCGTATGGCTTCCCCTTGTGACTTTGGGCAAGTCACTTCACCGTCCATTGCCTCAGATATAAGACTGAAGGTAAACCCTTCACTTTCATGCAACAGTGCTGCTCAGAGATCAAATACCATGGGAGCATACCCCCTGGCCTCCCAATGCATCCCCCAATGAACTCCCTCATCTGATGCCTCTCCCAATGACTAACACTAGCGAGCAAAGGAGCCAACTGGGTGGCATAAAAAGGGGATTGCTGCCATCCATAACTTCTGAACCAAACACTGAAGACTCCTTGGGAGCAGGCTTTGATTGTCAAAGCAGAGTTGATGTGTCTGAGGGAGGCATTGGATGACAGACTTGCCTTCAGGGAAGGCATTGGGTGAGGGAGCTGTCATCAGGGAAGGTATCAGTTGGGAGGAGGCAATGTGCCCCACCATGCCGTTGCACTGTTTGATTTTTTTATTTTTGTACTGGCTCCCCACCATGCTACCTGCAGCAGCAGATAGCGCAGGTGGTCCTGTGCTACCTGTCAATGTGTGTAATAGGGGTTGTGTGAGTGGAGGAGTGGCCTAGTGGTTAGAGTCCTAGTCTTGACATCCAGAGGTGCCTAGCTCAAATCCCACTGCTGCTCTTTGTGGTTTTGGCCAAAGGGTCCTTTTACTAAGGTAGGCTGAAAAATGGCACGCAGTAGTGTAGACACGTGTTTTGGGCACGCACAGAATTATTTTTTAGCGCACCTACAAAAAATGCCTTTTTTTTGCTGAAAATGGACGTGCGGCAAAATGACAATAGCTGCGCATCCATTTTGTGTCTGAGACCTTACCGCAAGCAATTGACCTAGCGGTAAGGTCTCACGTGGTAACCGGGCGGTAATGGTCTATGCACGTAGATGCCATGCCCCAGAAAATAAACAATATTTTTCAGATGTACGTGGTGGATGGACGCCAAAATTGAAATTACTACAAGGGCCATGTGGCAACCGGGCGGTAACTCCAATTTCGCGCATGTTGGGCGCACATAGGTGCCTGCACGGCTTAGTAAAAGGGTCGTCACATCACTTAATCCTCCATTGCCTCAGGTACAAACCTAGATTGTGAGCCCTCCTGGGACAGAGAAATATCCAGAGTACCTGAATGTAACTCATTGAGGGAAAGGTGACTAGTGGAGTGCCTCAGGGATCGGTGCTGGGGCTGATTCTGTTCAATATATTTGTGAGTGACATTGCTGAAGAGTTAGAATGTAAAGTTTGCCTTTTTGCGGATGATACTAAGATTTGTAACAGAGTGGACGCCCGGGAGGGAGTGGAAAACATGGAAAAGGATCTGCGAAAGCTAGAAGAATGGTCTAAGGCTTGGCAATTAAAATTCAATTGTGTTCAGTTTTGGAGGCCGTATCTTGCTAAGGATGTAAAAAGAATTGAAGCTGTGCAAAGAAAAGCTATGAGGATGGTATGGGATTTGCGTTACCAGATGTATGAGGAGAGACTTGCTGACCTGAACATGTATACCCTGGAGGAAAGGAGAAACAGGGGTGATATGATACAGACGTTCAAATATTTGAAAGGTATTAATCCGCAAACGAACCTTTTCCGGAGACGGGAAGGTGGTAGAACGAGAGGACATGAAATGAGATTGAAGGGGGGCAGACTCAAAAAAAAATGTCAGGAAGTATTTTTTCACGGAGAGAGTGGTGGATGCTTTGAATGCCCTCCCGCGGGAGGTGTTGGAGAGGAAAATGGTAATGGAATTCAAACATGCGTGGGATAAACATAAAGGAATTCTGTTCAGAAGAAATGGATCCTCAGGAGCTTAGCCGAGATTGGGTGGCAGAGCCGGTGGTGGGAGGCGGGGCTGGTGGTTGGGAGGCGGGGATAGTGCTGGGCAGACTTATAAGGACTGTGGCAGAGCCGGTGGTGGGAGGCGGGGCTGGTGGTTGGGAGGTGGGTATAGTGCGGGGCAGACTTATACGGACTGTGCCAGAGCCGGTGGTGGGAGGCGGGGCTGGTGGTTGGGAGGCAGGGATAGTGCTGGGCAGACTTGTACAGTCTGTGCCCTGAAAATGACAGTTACAAATCAAGGTAAGATATACACAAAAAGTAGCACATATGAGTTTGTCTTGTTGGGCAGACTGGATGGACCGTGCAGGTCTTTTTCTGCCGTCATCTACTATGTTATTATCCTGCTTATAATCGAACGAGAAAAACGCCCAAGTTCCGACCTAAATCGGGAGATGGACGTTTATCTCACAAAAACGAATAACGCGGTATAATCGAAAGCCGAACTTGGACGTTTCAACTGCACTCCATCGCGGAAGCGTACAAAGTTGACAGGGGCGTGTCGGAGGCGTGGTGAAGGCGGGACTGGGGCATGGTTATCACCCGAACAGAGATGGGCGCCTTTCGCCGATAATGGAAAAAAAGTATGCGTTTGTAGCTAGAATTTAGGGCACTTTTCCTGGACCCTGTTTTTTCACGAATAAGGCCCCAAAAAGTGCCCTAAATGACCAGATTACCACCAGAGGGAATCGGGGATGACCTCCCCTGACTCCCCCAGTGGTCACTAACCCCCTCCCACCACAAAAAAAATGATGTTTCACAACTTTTTATTTTCACCCTCAAATGTCATACCCACCTCCCTGGAGCAGTTGTTAGGGGGTGCAGTGGACTTCAGGCAGATGGACCCAGGCCCATCCCCCCCTACCTGTTACAATTGTGCTGCTTAATGCTTAGTCGTCCAACCCCCCCAAACCCACTGTACCCACATGTAGGTGCCCCCCCTTCACCCCTTAGAGCTATAGTAATGGTGTAGACTTGTGGGCAGTGGGTTTTGAGGGGGATTTGGGGGGCTCAACACACAAGGGAAGGGTGCTATGCACCTGGGAGCTCTTTTACCTTTTTTTTTTGTTTTTGTAAAAGTGCCCCCTAGGGTGCCCGGTTGGTGTCCTGGCATGTAGGGGGACCAGTGCACTATGAATCCTGGTCCCTCCCACGAACAAATGCCTTGGATTTATTCGTTTTTGAGCTGGGCGCTTTCATTTTCCATTATCGCTGAAAAACAAAAATGCCCAGCTCATAAATTGTCGAATAAAACATGGACATCTATTTTTTTTGAAAATACGGTTCGGTCCGCCCCCTTCACAGACCCGTTCTCGGAGATAAACGCCCATGGAGATAGACGTTTTCGTTCGATTATGCCCCTCTATGTTACTGAAAAAAGTGTGGGGAAAATCTAAATAAATATGTCTGCCCTGTTCAGTAAATGCAGGACAGATGTTGAGCACACCCCCTGTATTTAGAGCAAAGGCTCTGTGTTCAGTTCTGCATTTAGCATACAGTAAGGTACCCTATGTTAATCTAAGTATGTGTTAATTTTATTTCATTTTCATTTAGTAACTTCATAACCCATCTATTGCTTTGCTTCTATGCAGATTACAACAATACATACAGAAACTAATACACATTTTCAAAATCAAAAGGTCCTTATTTTATAAGAGCTATTTGTCAATTACTTGTATAAATACCAACATTTACATGTTTATATTGAAGAAATGTAGAAACCCAATTTAGAAAACTTAGATTTACACGTGTAACTCTGCAATATGTGCATATGGCGAGGGGGCGGGATTTGGGCAGGACAAAAAGTACACATGTATTCCCTGTAGACCAAGCGTAGTGATTGTACCTAAATGTTGCACGCAACAGACGTTCCTGGGTATATACAGTTTTTATTACAAGTTCTTATCCCGTTTGTGTGGCTGATCGCCTATGCATTTGGGTCAGATTCCTGTCTCTTGGGAAACATCAGCTGTCAGTGCGCCGCTCCCTGCCACTTCGGAGCAAGTGGCAGGGTGCAGGGCAACACAGAACCCCCCCCTCGCCGCATCATCAATCCGCCCCCCCACCCGACGAGCATCAACACCCCGTGTCCCCTCACGCACCTCCCACCGAGTTCCCCACTCCACCCTCCCTCCAATTTCAACCCCCCCCCGCGTTACGGCCCCCTGTACCCCCCTTCCGTGACGCACGCAGAGGAACTTCAACAGAAGATCATTGAGGAAGCAACGCCGCGAAGGCCAGCACAGGACTTCGGCTGATAGGGGTTGGGGTCCCCCGTCAGCATGGCGGCGGGGGACGGTTTTCGCCGAGAAGGGGGGTCAACAGGGTCGCGGAAGGGGGGTACAGGGGTCCATAACGCGGTGCGGGGGGTGAAAAAGGAGGGAGGGCGGAATCTGGAACAGCGAGGGAGGGTGGGGGATGGCCTTGCTAGCGCCCGTTTCCTTCCCTTCAGAAACGGGCATTTTTTCTAGTAAATAAATAAATGCATAATCAAGATAAGTTAGCAGTAACGATTGTTCCACTATTTAAAAATCTTCAGAACATTAACTCCCCCCCCCCCAAAAAAATAAAACACGTTGGTGCCTATATTATTTTATTTGAAGAATGCACCATGAACAACTTCTAAACAGCTGAGCTCACATAGACAAATTTAGTGTTGAGAAAAAAAATCCCAAATATTGTACTTCAGTAACTACGGAAATCACATTACTGTCAAGCAACACAGTTGCAGAAGGAGAATTATCATTATTATCTACTAATTTAGCTTCTGTTTTTTAAAAATTTATCCCCAATCCATTAGAGAGACATTTAGGAAGACACGAACATTCACCAAATATCTTAGATGTCACACCATCATTAGTAAACGGAGCAAATCAAATAACATTATCTGTGTATAAATAGAAAGTGATCTCCATTTCATGCAGCCATTTACAAAGCGAGGGTAAATGCAATGATTCAAGTGCTGCAGAACAACTGCCTCTGGCTAGATGTCCAAATTACCAAAGGGATAATTCTCAAAAGGATGCCTGAAGTTAGGCACTGGGGAAAAAAAAACATACTAAGCACTAATTCTCTATCAACAAGTATATGCACAATTGATGACGTAGAGGTGTATTTTCAAAGCATTTAGACTTACGAAGTTCCATGGCAACCTTTGTAAGTCTAAATGCTTTGAAAATGAGCCCCGTGGAGGGGCAGAATTGAAAGGGACGCCCAAGTTTTTTTCTGAAGACGTCCTCACAAAACGTCCAGGTGGAGGGGCGGGGAACCCTGTATTATCGAAATAAGATGGACGTCCATCTTTCATTTCGATAATACGGTCGGGGACACCCAAATCCTGAAATTTAGGTCGTCTTTAGAGATGGTCGTCCCTAGACTTGGTTGTTTCTGATTTTCGGCGATAATGGAAACCAAGGATGCCCATCTCAGGAACGACCAAATGCAAGCCCTTTGGTCGAGGGAGGAGCCAGCATTCGTAGTGCACTAGTAGTCCCCAACTGCTTTCCGTCCCTGCGACTCGACATGGTACCATGTTTCGGCACATACCAGCCTGCCTCAGGAGTCTTGGTACGTATACTTGACAATCACATTTGTCCTTGGCAATGTGTCGTGTAAAATGAACATTAGCTGATCTTTGAAAAGACGACTGGTTAAAAAAAAACAAATGACGTATAGCATGTAATATGCCGCTATGGTGCTTTACATCATTTGCTTTCTTCATCAATGGTCATAGCTGCCGAGAGGGGGGAGGGGCAGGGGGGACAAAATTCCCTGGGCCCAGGCCTCCAAGGGGGGCCCGGCGCCGCAGTCCCACCCGTCCTCTGTTGTCGATCGTCTGCCCCCTGCATTGAAATCGCAGTCTCACCTCCGTGAAAGCAGCGCTGCAGGCAGCAGAACACCTCTCTTCGGGCATCCTTCCCTCCCTGTGTCCCGCCCTCGTCTGATGAAACTTCCGCGAGGGCGGGACACAAGGAGGGTAGGAGGGCCAAAGGGAGGCATTCTGCTGCCTGCAACGCTGCTTTCATGGAGGTGAGACTGCAATTTCAATGCAGGGGGTCCGGCCCGGTGGCGGACAGAGGGGGGTGGAGGGGGAGCAGTGGCTGCGGCATCCTCGGGGGGTGGGGGGAGCGGTGGTGACCTCGGGGGGGGGGGGGTGGAGGGGGAGCAGTGACCTCGGGGGGCGGGTTGGCGAGGACAGAAGGGGCGGGGCCCTGGGGGCGGCCTTGCCCCGGACCAGGCCCAGTCTCTTGGCGGCCCTGACAATGGTTGTTTTAAAGACCAGCTAATGTTTAGCTGTTGAAGATTGTGAAAGTACTGCACATTTTATGAGGCCTTTTCCTCCATTTTTAATATTCAGGCAGGTTGTTTGTAACAAAGGGTGTTTTGATCAAAAATATTAGATTTTTTTAAAGATTTTCATTTATATATTTAACTATTTATTTAGTGTGGGGTATTCTTTGGTTTTGAAGTGGTCTTTTATCGGTTGACATGTACATGTACCATTCCCCCTGTTTACATGCCGCGGACTAGTGCGGCTTTATAAATGAGGGGGGGGGGGTGTCTGCGGCCTGTGCCTAACTAGAAGCAGTAAGGTGAATGAATGCTAATATTCTATAAATTGTGCGTGTGCTTCCCTGACCAGCCCAGGCCCATCTCATGTTCACTCCCCTTGCAGTTTTGTGCAATAATACCAACAAGTGACATTCACAGGCATAAATACCAATTAGCACCAATTGTTGACAATAATTGATCATTAATGGCAATTAGCAGCTAATCATATTAAATTATGTGCATAGCTGATGCCATTCTATAACTTGTGCACACAACTTTGAGCACTAACCCCCTAGTTTTCTATAAGTCACCAAAATTGCATAAAATGTAGGTGTGCGTCCAATTTATGAACGCAATTTAATTGAATAACAAACTAAGTAAAGCCAGCATGCAATTATTGGCATTAATTAGATTTATTTAGAATTTACACACCTACATTTTGCATGTGTATAAAAAAGAGTGCAAAAACGGGAGGCTCATGGGCGGAATGAGGGTATTCTTAACACTTACGTGCGTTGTTATAGAATACAGGGGATACACACTCAATTTGGGTGAGTATATTTCCAACATATTCCAGTTGGTGCAAATGGCTGCTCCTAAAGTTAGGTGCAAGTCTTGGGCATAAGCGCCATTCTATAAACCTTGCCTAACTTTAAAAGTGGCTTATACAATAGCGCTTTTTTCAGGACCAGTTTTATGGGCGCCATGTATAGAATTCACCCCTAAGCATACAATTGTGCGTGCAAGTTTATTAGAATTAGGGGACGTGGAGGGGCATAATCGAACGGGGCGCCCAAGTTTTCCTGAGGGCGTCCTCGCAGGACGTCCAGCGAAGGGGCGGATAAACCCGTATTATCGAAACAAGATGGGTGTCCATCTTTCGTTTCGATTATACGGTTGGAGACGCCCAAATTTCAACATTTAGGTCGACCTTAGAGATGGTCGTCCTTAGAGATAGTCGCCCCTGGTTTTTGGCGATAATGGAAACCGAGGATGCCATCTCAGAAATGACCAAATCCAAGCCCTTTGGTCGTGGGAGGAGCCAGCATTCGTAGTGCATTGGTCCCCCTCACATGTCAGGACACCGACCGGGCACCCTAGGGGGCACTGCAGTGGACTTCAGAAATTGCTCCCAGGTGCATAGCTCCCTTACCTTGTGTGCTGAGCCCCCAACCCCCTCCCCCACACACAAAACCCACTCCCTACAACTGTACAACACTACCATAGCCCTAAGGGGTGAAGGGGGGCACCTATATGTGGGTACAGTGGGTTTGTGGTGGGTTTTGGAAGGCTCACATTTACCACCACAAGTGTAACAGGTAGGGGGGGGGGGCTGGGTCCACCTGCTTGAAGTCACTGCACCCACTAAAACTGATCCAGAGACCTGCATACTGCTGTCAGGGAGCTGGGTATGACATTTGAGGCTGGCATAGAGGGTGGGAGGGGGTTAGTAACCACTTGGGGAGTAAGGGGAGGTAATCCCCGATTCCCTCAGGTGGTCATCTGGTCAGTTTGGGCACCATTTTGAAGGTTGGTCGCAAGAAAAAATAGACCAAGTAAAGTCGGCCAAGTGCTCGTCAGGGACACCCTTCTTTTTTTCTATTATTGCCGAGGACGCCCATGTGTTAAGCACGCCCCCGTGCCGCCTTCACTATGCTTCCAACACGCCCCCAGGAACTTTGTTCATCCCCGCGCCGGAAAGCAGTTGGGGATGCCCAAAATCGGCCTTCGATTATGCCGATTTAGGCGACTCTGGGAGAAGGATGCCCATGTCCTAATTTGTGTGGAAAGATGGGCGTCCTTCTCTTTTACTACCAGGAGGTTGATAATAATGAACCTGTCTGGGCCTTCTCTGAACCAAAGTTTCTGAAGAGCCTGAGGCTAACAGCTAATATTGGAAGCATCACCTCTGTGTGACCTAGAGGTGGTACCCTTGCAGCTGGCTCTGCAGCTTTGCAAGAAAGAGGAACTAAAAGCTGAAATGTTCCAGCTAAGGGCGTAAGGCAGAATGTGGACAGGAGCTCTCTGCTAATTATCTGGACATGCAGGCATAAGATAAAAGGGTTGCTGTTGAGATGGACCGTGAAGTAAGCTAATAAAGAAACTAATCAGTCTTATGTTTCCGTGGACCACCCTAGACAATCTTGATTAGTTTTTGTAGAAAAGGGGAACAAGAAAAAGGCGGGACTTTTGACGTGTGTCCCATCGACTCAATGTTAAATTTTCCATATATAAGTGTATGTATATCCTATTTCTGTGGAGAAAATGCTCTGAGACTGTACCTGTATGCAGCCGGGTACTCTCCCATGAGAAAAGCCTTATAGACATTACCATTACTGGCTGTATGTTTTTCTGACTTGGTAAGTGAATGAAGAATTGACATTTTCTCATATCCTTGTGGCGTGCACTTTGTTTCTCCCCAACTACTGGAATGCGTGGAGTATTCCTCTGGGTTGGGAAGAAATAAATAAATAAATAAACAAGGTCTATAGTGTTTTTTTTTGTGGGTGCTCACCTATGTAATAGTGATCATCACACAATACGGCTGGATATGAGCAAAACTACTACTACTACTACTATTTAGCATTTCTATAGCGCTACAAGGCGTACGCAGCGCTGCACAAACATAGAAGAAAGACAGACCCTGCTCAAAGAGCTTACAATCTAATAGACAAAAAATAAATAAAGTAAGCAAATCAAATCAATTAATGTGAACGGGAAGGATGAGAGGAGGGTAGGTGGAGGCGAGTGGTTACAAGTGGTTACGAGTCAAAAGCAATGTTAAAGAGGTGGGCTTTCAGTCTAGATTTAAAGGTGGCCAAGGATGGGGCAAGACGTAGGGGCTCAGGAAGTTTATTCCAGGCGTAGGGTGCAGCGAGACAGAAGGCGCGAAGTCTGGAGTTGGCAGTAGTGGAGAAGGGAACGGATACATCAAGGAGATGTATAAACGTTGCACCATCACTACATTTCCTTCTTTAGTACAGAGATCTGCTTGTATGTTATGTCATTTATCATGTGTAATAAGGACATCATTTAACAATAGCAATATAGCAATAGCAAAGCAACTTTTGGAGTGCAGATGCACAAAACTGAAACTACTGGATTTCAGATGTACTGATTTTGGTAAAATAGGGGAATATCTGAAGACGCTGATGGCATGGGTAAGCACAGGTGAAGTGGAAGCGTAGTGGTCCAAGCTGAAAGCTGCATTAAATATGGCAACTGATCATTACATAAGGAAAGTAAACAAAAACAAGAGAAGCAGGAAGCCTATATGGTTCTCCAAACAAATGGCTGAAAAAATAAGGGCAAAAGAGGCTTTCATCAAGAAGATCATGGAAAAGATTACCGCATTAAACTAAAAGAAGCAAAGAGGGAAATACAACTAGTGAAAGCACAGGCAGAAGAAAAAAATGGCTAAAGATGTAAAGAGAGGTGACGAGACCTTTTTCAGATACGTTGGGGAAAGGAGAAAAAATAGGAATGGAATTGTAAGACTTAAAGATACTGAAAATAGCTACGTGGAGAGTGATGAGGATAAAGCTAGCATGTGCCCTAAGAACTGAATAGAAAACCAATGTTCTAGACTACATCATTATCGGACTAAGGGATATTCATGATGTAATGATCACCCACCCTTCAAATTAACACTGCTATGCTTAACATTTAAGAGTTATTTAAGAATTAGCAACATAATTTGACTGTATAGCTCCCACGATCTGATTTTGCAGCTATAAATACAAAGTGGAATGGGACACATTTCATGAATTAACCTACTCTACAGGCAGTGATATATTTTTTTTCCTTAAAAAAAAATCAGGATTGGTTTTAAGAAAATGATACAGAAATAACTCAAGCTGGAGACAAGTTTCACAGTGCATTGTTGAGAAATGCCCAATCATTGTCTTATATGAACTCCAACTGAGTTATGATAATATGTGTTTCACATTAGATCCATTAGTAACATTGGATAGCACCTTATCTTTTCAGTCTCATATTAACAATCTGACCAAAAAGGCGTTTTTGTGGCTAGGCTATTGTGTTCAGCCATTAAATCTGAGGATGTTGCTTCATTGTTTGTGTAACCCTGGTCTCAATATCGAATACAAAATGAAAAACATGATCTCTGGAAAAAGTTTGCACTAAAAGTCTATAAATAGTGATTAATCCAAATAAGTTTGTCTGTTCAGGAAATCTTTACCATACAAATCACTCTCCAATTTTTGTATCTGTTAACGGAAGGAAAAGAACCTCAGTTATTGCTGAGACCTCAATGGCATTCATGGGAACTGCGTGTTGAAGCGTTCTCTGCTCAGCTGCATTCAATCATCGGCTCAAAAAACCTCCGTATTAATTATATTTTTCTTCAAAATTATTTATATATAAAATCCTCATTTTCTGAACAGATCAAGTTGAAAACCCTTGTATTTTAATCATTGAGCATGAGAGAGAGAGACTCATAATCAGACAATCCCAACGGGAGCCCATTTCACCACTGCTTCATCAGGGGAAGTCCTCTATCCGTCTCATTCTCTACAGCAGGGCTATCCGGTCATTCCGCTCTGTGAACTCCCATGAGGCCGGCACGAGCAAGGTGTATCAGTCACGTTGCTCACTGATGGAAAAGATCTGCTCTTTAGAAAGGTACGCAGAGCAGGTTCAGAAACTAGATCACCTGCTGGGGAGGAGGGGGAGAGGGTTGGTTGGAGAGGTTGAGATACCAGATTGTCTGTGGGGTGGGTTCTTTTGCCCACCAAATCTGGTCCCAGGCCCACCCAAAATTGGATATCTAGCTTTCTCCCTTCTCAAAATCTGCAAACTCTATCACTTCAAGGTCTCTCTTCTAATCTATGCATATCAGTCTCTCATGCCCTCTTTTATAGAGCTTCTTTGGATCCTTCACTTAAATTTGAACTGTCAAACATTAGACTGTCCTTCTAACTTTAGTAGATCAAGTCTCATGTTGTCCATTCTCTCTGGAGTGTCCATTTTTTGCAAATCTTCACGTCATTAACAAAAGGGCAAACTTTTCCTTCTAATGCTTTGGCAATGTGGAGGAGTGGCCTAGTGGTTAGGGTGGTCGACTTTGGTCCTGGGGAACTGAGGAACTGAGTTTGATTCCCACTTCAGGCACAGGCAGCTCCTTGTGACTCAGGGCAAGTCACTTAACCCTCCATTGCCCCATGTAAGCCGCATTGAGCCTGCCATGAGTGGGAAAGCGCAGAGTACAAATGTAACAAAAATAAAATAGATACTATTGGAGATTCTAGATGGAATGTTGCTACTATTGGAGATTCTACATGGAATGTTGCTATTCCACTAGCAACATTCCATGTAGAAGGCTGCGCAGGCTTCTGTTTCTGTGAGTCTGACGTCCTGCACGTACGTGCAGGACGTCAGACTCACAGAAGCAGAAGCCTGCGCGGCCACATTGGTGATCTGCAAGGGCCGACTTCTACATGGAATGTTGCTAGTGGAATAGCAACATTCCATGTAGAATCTCAAATAGTAGCAACAGTGGAGGAGTGGCCTAGTGGTTAGGGTGGTGGACTTTGGTCCTCAGGAACTGAGTTCAAGTCCCACTTCAGGCACAGGCAGCTCCTTGTGACTCGGGCAAGTCACTTAACTCTCCATTGCCCCATGTAAGCCGCATTGAGCCTGCCATGAGTGGGAAAGCGCGGGGTACAAATGTAACAAAAAAAAAAAAATGTGACTCACAGAATGGAGGAGTAGCTTACAGATTAGAGCACTCAGCTATCACCCAAATGAAACCAAGTTCAAATTCCACCTGCTGTCTCTTTGTGATCTTGGGCAAGTCACTTAAACTTCCATTGCCTCAGACACAACATTAGATTGTAAGCCCTCTGGGGACAGAGAAATGCCTCATGTTCCTGATGAGCTGCTACTGAAATGAACTAAATCTAAAATAAATAAATATTGAATGGAATCATCCCCAGTATCAATCCTTCAGGCATTTCACTACTCACCTTTTCTGCAAACAAACTGGATTTACCACCCTCATCTGTCAATCAGTTTTAAATTCAGTTCACTACTTTGGATCCTAATTTCAACTTCAACCCACAGTTTATTAATATGCTTCCTGCAAGGAACTGCGACCAAAGCGTTCCTCAAATCCAAGGAGACTACATCTAGCGCGTGTCCTAAATCAAGATCTCCAGTCATCCATGCTTCATTTAAATCATTATAACACGGGTGCAAGAGGCATGCAAATGCATGCTAAACAGGGTGTTTACTGTTCCTCCCCAATGCTCAGTGGGAGTGTGACAAACCCTATGCCAGCTTGGAACTGGTGTTAGGGTTTGCAGAGCATTGGGGAGGAATGGGGAGCCCTGTCCAGCATGCCTGTGCCCCCCCCCACCCTGCACGCAAGGGGCTAGAGGCCTGATGGACCTCCAGCCCCCTAACCCCCCCAAACAAGTTTCCCTGGTGGACCAGTGACCTTCTCCTCAGGACCAAAGTCTACCACCCTAACCACTAGGCCACTCCTCCATTGGTGCTACTATTTGAGATTCAACATGGAATGTTGCTATTCCAACATTCCATGTAGAAGTCAACCCTTGCAGATCACCAATGTGACCGCGCAGGCTTCTGCTTCTGTGAGTCTGACGTCCTGCATGTATGTGCAGGACGTCAGACTCACAGAAACAGAAGCCTGCGCAGCCTTCTACATGGAATGTTGCTAGTGGTATAGCAACATTCCATGTAGAATCTCCAATAGTAGCAACATTCCATGTAGAATCTCCAATAGTATCTATTTTATTTTTGTTACATTTGTACCCTGCGCTTTCCCACTCATGGCAGGCTCAATGCGGCTTACATGGGGCAATGGAGGGTTAAGTGACTTGCCCAGAGTCACAAGGAGCTGCCTGTGCCTGAAGTGGGAATCAAACTCAGTTCCTCAGTTCCCCAGGACCGAAGTCCATCACCCTATAACCACTAGGCCACTCCTCCACTATTTATTTATTTGTTGCATTGGTACCCCACATTTTCCCACCTATTTGCAGGCTCAATGTAGCTTACATAATACCGTCAAAGGCGTTTGACCAGTCGGTGGATAACAAATACAAAGTTGTATAGTGATCGTATGAGATATAAGTGGAGGGTCAGAATGGATGAAGATTGCGTGTTGTCCTGTGTGATCATAGTCATGCTGTGTTGGTAGGTGAAGAGGGTTACGTGGGGTCGTTGGGGTAGGCCTTTTTGAAGAGGTTGGTTTTTAGTGGTTTCCTGAAGTTCACGTGGTCTTGGATTGTTTTCACAGCTTTTGGGAGCCCATTCCATAGTTGTGCACTTATGTAGGAGAAGCCGGCTGCGTAAATTGTTTTGTATTTCAGCCCTTTGCAATTTGGATAGTGTAGGTTTAGGTAGGATTTTGATGATCTGACTTTGTTTCTTATTGGTAAGCCTATGAGGTCTGTCATGTATTCTGGGACTACGCCGTGTATGATTTTGTAGACTAAGGTGCAGATTTTGAAGATGATCCGTTCTTTGATTGGGAGCCAATGCAACTTTTCTTAGTAAAAAGACCCCTAATTTTTTGTCCCTGAGGCAATGCAGGGTTAAGTGATTTGTTTAGAATCACAAGGCGCCACACTGGAAATTGAACCCAGTTCCACTGGTTCTCAGCCCAAAATTTTCACCTTTCTATTTGGTTGTTTTCTTGACCCATGTTCCATTCTGACCTTATGGTCTACACTTCATCATTGTGAGGGGAAGAAGGGGGAATATTCAGCCATAGCAGCTTTCAGCCATGGGCTGACCTGTCCCCAGATATTGTATGCTTGGCCATATCTGGCTCTCAGCATTGAATATCTGAGTATGTCTGCTGACCCCAAAGTTAACCAGGTGCCGTTTGATATTCACACTAGTGCCCGGTTAACTTGCCAAATAAAGGGACCCTTTTACTAAGCTGTGGTAGGACTACTGCGGCAATGGTGCGTGGCAAATCGGCCTTACCGCCGGGCTACTGCAGGACCACAGTGGTAGTGTCACTGGCCTTTTCCAGTGCTCAAAAAAACCCTTATCTTGTTAGCACCGGGGCTTATCCAGCGGTAATCTGGCAGCACTGCACACTGTTTGGTTACCGCTGGGTTAGCACAGCAGCCTTTACCAAGGCAGTAAGGGCTTCCACAGGAAATGGCTGTGTGGCAAGTGCTTAACTTACCACACAACCAATTCTGAGTTTTGTTTTTAATCCTCTTAGCTGCTGTCAGTGGCGTTCTGTGGTTCACTGCCACCCAGGGCGGATCGCTGCTGCGTGCACCCCCCCCCCCCCCCCGCGGCTGCAGGGCAACACGGCACCCCCCCAACTCAGTCCCCACCTGTCTACCGGCGCCTCGCACGACTCTGCGCTGCTGTAAAAGAAGAAAATCGCCTCGTCGGGCCTTCCCTCACTGTGTCCCGCCCTGTGATGTAACATCCTATTTCCTCAAGGGCGGGACAGAGTGAGGGAAGGGTCGACGAGGCGATTTTCTTCTCTTACAGCAGCGCAGACATGAGGCGCCGCACCACACAGCTGCCGGGTGGATGGAGCTGGTAGGGACTCTTCAGCAGAGCACCCCCCCACACCCATTGACACCCAGGATGGACCGCCCCCACCGCCCCGCCCTTGCTACACCACTGGCTGCTGTGGTAAAAGACAGCCTCAGTACGTGGCAAATCCATTCGACAACACCACCACAGAGGTTCTTTTACCACAGCTTGATAAAAGGACCCCAAAGTTAGGACACCTGTTTTTACGTCACTGTTTACCTAGTTAGCAGACTGACTATCATTGACAACCAGCTAAGTAACCACTCTGCCATAACCACACCTCTAACCTAGCTGGTTAGAGGATGACCAGTTAACAGAGATATCCAACAGAACTATTAGGAAAGGAATGGAAAAGAAAAATGAGGATGTTATAATGACTTTGCATCGCTCCATGGTGCAACCGCACCTCGAATATTGTGTTCAAATCTGGTCGTCGCATCTCAAAAAATATATAGTGAAATTAGAAAAGGTGCAGAGAAGGGTGACGAAAACGATAAAGGGGATGGAACGACTTCCCTATGAGGAAAGGCTAAAGCGGCTAGGGCTCTTCAGCTTGGAGAAAAGGCGGCTGAAGGGAGATATGATAGAGGTCTATAAAATAATGAGTGGCGTTGATTGGGTAGATGTGAAGCGTCTGTTCACGCTTTTCAAAAATAGTAGGACTAGGGGGCATGCGATGAAGCTACAATGTAGTAAATTTAAAACAAATCGGAGAAACGTTTTCTTCACTCAATGTGTAATTAAACTCTGGAATTTGTTGCCAGAGAATGTGGTAAAGGTGGCTAGCTTAGCAGAGTTTAAAAAAGGTTTGGACGGCTTCCTAAAGGAAAAGTCCATAGACCGTTATTAAATGGACTTGGGGAAAATCCACTATTTCAGGGATAAGCAGTATAAAATGTTTTGTACATTTTGGGGATCTTGCTATAGGTATCTGTGACCTGAATTGGCCACTGTTGGAAACAGGATGCTGGGCTCGATGGACCTTTGGTCTTTCCCAGTATGGCAATATTTATGTACTTATGCACTAACCGGTAAAGTGCAGCTGAATATCAACAGCAAGCTCACTCAGCAGGGTTTAATGGGCAGTAGCATCACCTGCCTGGTTAAAACCCTTTGAATATCGACCCCATGGTTTTTATATGGCATGTGAGGAACATCACATTGCAGAAAAGGTAAATGCAGAGCGTAATGAGATGAATTCCATGGCTCAGAGCTAGCCTGGTTCCAAATGCCTCAGGGGCCCTTTTACTAAGCCGCGTAAGTGTGTACGTGTGCCCAACATGCACCAAAATGGAGTTACCGCCTGATTACCGTGTGGCTCTTGCGGTAATTTCATTTCTGGCGCACGTCCGATATGGGCGTCCGAAAAATTATTTTCAGACGCACGTATTGGACAGGTGCCAAGTGGCATTTCACGCGCATAGGTCATTACCGTCCAGTTACCACGTGAGACTTTACTGCTAGGTCAATGGCTGGCGGTAAGGTCTCAGACCCAAAATGGATGAGCGCCAATTTTGATTTTGCCGCATGTCTATTTTCGGCAAAAAGTGAAAGAAAAGGCATTTTTTCCAGGTGCGCTGAAAAATAGAGATGTGCTTGCCCAAAGCACGCACCTACACTACCGCAGACCATTTTCAGCGCACCTTAGTAAAATGACCCCTTAATTATCAATTCATTTCCCCATTTTCCTATATTCAGCCTCCTATGTAGTCACTGCTCCAACACAGAATAGCTTAGCTTTGTTTTATTCCCTCAGCCTTCCCAACTAATGGCTGCAATTTTATTGGGGTCTCACTCTCATCTACGGTAAATTGACCCCCAAGACCTATATTTTTGGTGTTATATTGTTGGATGGGAAATACATTCTAAAGATATTGAGCCTTCCTTCATAATAGCAGATGCAATTATTCCTTTCTGGAGCCAGAGCAGTGGGATTTGCTTGACTGCTTTCATAAGAAAGAGGGTGAGATAAAGGAAGAGCAAAGTGAAGCATGACTACCCAAAGCTGTCCCCAAATTTCTTCAGGGTGTCTTTGTTTGCATGCAAATGTCTAACGACTAATTCATAAGCTGCAGGTTCCCCTCTTCAGTTCCAGTGCTTTTCTTGCGTGTGGCATATTACAATTTCCTGCATGGATGATTCTTTCATGGATTTTTGTAGCGGTTGCTCGTTCAGTTCATTTTCTTTAATAGCATCTTTCATCAACTTTCACTTAGGAAAACAAGCTCTTAGTCAAAATGCAGGGCAATGTTTTGGACACTTTTTTTTTTGTTTTTAAGAACTGGTATCATTATAGTTTCTTTGATGCCTGACCCTCCCGATGTTTGGCTCCCTTTCTATCCTTGCCCTTGTATCAGTGTTCATATGAGTGTGACACTTTTAAGCCTGTTCACCTTGCATGGGGTCCTTGGGTTTTCATTTATGTTGTCCTTGACATTTCATGGAATGGCCAACCTTTGTAAAACATTGGTAAATTTTCTATACCTTTTGTAAATCTTACATCCCACTCTGACAACAAGATCTCTCCAGCTAATTGGACCGACGCTTTACACCAAAGAAACCTTCCAAGATGGGGGAAAAGGATTGGGGAGTTGGAAACTGGAGAATGTATGGGTCAACTTTCTGGGCCCGCACCCTTTTTGGTCCACTCCGTGCATAGCCTCCATTCTGATTACTTTTGCCACTCAGACCCAGGGGGATATTTAAATAGGATAAACTAATTTTTAATCCTAACAGACACCTGCTGGTTCTGCCTCTCCATTCAGCGATAGTACACCACTGGCAATGAGTCTTCTGGTAAGAGCTCAATAATCATCATTCTTCGTGCAAAAGTAACACCAATAGGGTTTCTGATCATTTACCTGATCTCTCCACCTGGTCTAGCAATCATTTCTGTACTTTCTCTCTGTGAAATATGCTTACAACAACATAACACCTGGGAAGGGATTATTGGTTTTGTGTCTTCATGGTTTTATGGCATGTTAATACTCAATTGCCAAACATGTTTGAAAAAGGGGAGGTGAACTGGCTTCTGCCAGTGTGAATGGGTCTGAAAGCAAAATTGGCTTTGTTAGGATCTCTCTTGAAAAAACGTTCATCTGCCTTAGGGCTAATAATTCTTGTAAGTTTTTTGCTAGCTAGGGGAAGGGGAGGGGGTCGTGTGGGGCAGCAACAGACTGATCTACAACTACTACTACTATTTAGCATTTCTATAGCGCTACAAGGCATACGCAGCGCTGCACAAACATAGAAGAAAGACAGTCCCTGCTCAAAGAGCTATGTAATAAAAGTGAGCCAAGTATAGGACAATCAAGCCATTGTGACATCACTGATGAGGTTGGCTCTTATTGGTGGCCTGAGGCATTATGACATCACAACATTAGCTCTGGTTACAAGAGACTACTAACCTACTATTTATCACTTCTATAGCACTACAAGGCGTACGCAGTGCTGCACAAACATAGACAAAAGACAGTCCCTGCTCAAAGAGCTTACAATCTAATAGACAAAAATAAATAAAGTAAGCAAAACAAATCAATTAATGTGAACGGGAAGGAAGAGAGGAGGGTAGGTGGAGGCAAGTGGTTACGAGTCACACATACAGACAGAGAATAGCCGCTTGATGTTCAATCTTGTTCTAATGTTTGTTTGTTTGGGTTGGTTGGTTGATTGGTTGGTTTTTTAGGTAAATAAAACATTTTATGTTTGGCATCTGTTAGTTTGACAGACTTCTGCTTGTTTGGGTGCCAGCAGGCTTTGGCAGAAACAAAATCTGATGAATCATCAGATGAGAGATTTCCAGCGGAATCATCAGGTACTTCAAAGTTTCTTAGTTGACGAGGATATGGAAAATCTTGCTATTAGTGGGGACAAGGCAGGAAGTGATACTTCCAGGTCTGAGAACGTACTGCAGCTAAAGCAGTTAGCTGAAAGTGTGAAGGACACCCCTGGCCTTTCAACTTCTGCTTTGGCTTCAGCTGCTGTTCCAGCTGCAACAGCATCAGCCCTCAAGAAAGCAGAGAGGGAGTCCTGTAAAACAACATAGATGTTGAAGCGTTTTAAAAGGCTTGAAGACCAGTGATATGCAGAACGCATGTAATGTTGTAAGGCCATTAGTAGAGGAAAGCACCATTTGCTGAAAGAACAACCTATTGGGGTACGTTCAAGGGAGGGCAGTAATTCTATGTTGGGGTCTCCTTCCTGGACTGCAAATAGCAATGATAGCAAAGCAACAGGAAAAGCTGAGCCCCCAGCCTATTTCTCCAAGACGGTGCTGATATCCGGTTAGCAGTTTGAATATGACTGCTCACTGGACAACCTCCAGTTTCATCCAGGCTTTGCTTGCACTGAACCCAACACAGTATACCCAACTTGGTGGCCAAAACTTAATCTGGCACCCTGCACAGGTTCCACTTCTTCATTATTTAATACTGATATACTTCATCTCTGCCTCCCCCTGCCAATTTTGGGGCACAGAATGTAGAAATCCACCCGGCACCATTCCTACTTCCCAACTACTGGAGTTGCCATCGAAGGCCTCTCCAGCCTTGATCTTGATCTGTTTTTGTTTTTTACAGGACCCAGACTGTAGATATCTGCTCAGCATTGAGGTCATTTGTTTGAAATTGATTCCATTATTTTTCTGTGTAATGTTCCTTTGTGCTTAACCCACACACATTTTTGAGTTCTGTCATCATTTTTGTCTTCACAACCTCCCACGGGAGGGCATTCCAGGCATCCAACACCCTTTCTATGAAAAAGTCTTTCCTGACATTGCTTAAGTATCCTGCCCTGCAACCTCAACTCATGACCTCTAGCTCTAACGCTTCCATGTCCCTGAAAACGATTAGTTTGAATATTAATAATACCTTTTACATATTTAAACCTCTGTATCATATCTCCCCATTCCTCTCTTCCTCTAAGGTATACATATTGAGATATTCAAGTCTCTTCTCATACATCCTTTGGCATAAAGGCCTCATCATTTTTGTCACCTTCCTCTGAACCGCCTCAGTCTTTTGATGTCCTTAGCAAGACATGGTCTCCAAAACTGAACACAATGCTCCTTTCTTCTACTGGATATGCCTCTCTCTATGCAGCCTAGCATCCTCCTGGCTATAGGCACTGCCTTGTCACATTGTTTCATTGCCTTAAGATTCTCTGACACTATCACCCCAAGGTTTCTCTCCCAGTTTATTCTTATCAGCCTCTAACCCCCTAAAAAATATGTCTCTTTTGGGATTCTATACCCCAAGTGCATCACTCTACACTTCTTTGCATTAGACCATTCTAATTTTTTTTTAGATCATATCCCAAGTCGTCTACTCCCTCCGGAGTGTCCACGCTTGCAAATCTTTGTGTCAACTGCAAAAAGGCAGACTTTCCCTTCTAACCCTTCAGCGATGCACTCACAAATATGTTGAACAGAATCAGCCCCAATACTGATCCATGGAGCATTGTGCTAATCATCTTTCTTTCCTCTATGTGAATTTCATTCACTGCCACCCTCTGATGTTTGTCAGTCAAACATTTTTTAATCCAGTTCATCACATTTGGTCCTAACTTCAGCCCATTCACGTTTTTTTCACAAGTTTCCTATGAGAAGCTGTGTCAAAGACTTTGATGAAGTCCTGATAGGTCACATCTAGCGCATGTCCATGATCCAGTTCTCTGGTCACCCAGTCAAAGAAATCAATCAATTTTCCTTTGGTATGACTGTGTTGTCTTGGATCTTATAAGCCACTGGATTGTAGGAATTGTACTATCTTTTCCTTCAGAAGCACATCCATAACGTTTCCTACCACTAATGTGAGGCTTACCGGCCTGTAGTTTTCATCTTCTTGTCTGTCACCATGTTTGTGGAGAGCGTCCACATCTGCCCTTCTCCAATCCTATGTATCTCCAATGATCTATTATACAAATATTTAAGAGGGCTTACTAGACTGTCTTTGAGCTCCTTCAATACCATCGGATGTATTTTATCCAGCCCCATGGCTTTGTCCACTTTCAGTTTTTCCAGTTTTTCATAATAACTTTCTTCCATGAATGGTGAGATATTTACTCTACTCCCATATATGTCTTTGTCAGCCATCAGAGGTCCTTCTCCCGGATTTTATTCCGTGAACATGTAACACAAGAATTTGTTCAGAATGTCTGCCTTTTCCTCCTCACTGTCCACATAACGGCTCTCATCAGCTTTCTGTCTCATAATTCCATTTCTAGCCGTCATCATTTCCCCAATATACCTGAAAAAAATTATTATCACCTCTCTTTATGTTTCTAACCAGTTTTTATTTTGCCAGCTGTATTTCTTTCTTCACTTTTTTCAGAGTTATGTAGTATTCTTTTCTCGGTTATTCTTTCTGCATTCTTCTGCACTTCTTAAATGCCACCTGTTTTGCCTTTATTCCTTTTAGGCACATGTCCAGGTAGTACCAGGACAGTCCGAGGAATTATTCAGTAACACTGTCCCGTTGGCAGTATCTGCTAACTGAAGTGCCTTTGAATATCAGCCCTTGATTAACTACTTCAAGTTATGCCACTGTAGGGTGAAGATGGATTTGCTTTTATTGATCAGATATAATCAATGTCAAGATTTCAGATTACTATTATTTTGGATGTATTATCTGGATTTGGTTTTGATTTTTTGCTGTGCTTTTTTTTTTTTTTATTTATAAGATTTTTATTAAGCCATCAGTTTAACAACATTCTGGAGCCCATAACTCCCATAACATTCCAAATTAAATATAGTCCAACAGTTTCCACAACTCATTTTTCTCCCCATACTTCTCCCATCCCGCCCAACCCCCCACCCTCCCCCCATTTCCCCCCTCCCCCCTAATCCCCCCACCCCACCTCCTTTATTCTTTGCTTATCCAGCCCTTTTCTCGGAGGCGCCAGCCAAAATGACCTCCGCTGTGGTTTTTTTTTTTTAATTAAAATGTGAATAAATATGTTTGTATTGTAAACTTCTTCAATGCTTTGTGAAAAGTAGTATGGATGACCAGCAGGAAAAATGAGTTGTATAAGTCTCTGGTGAGACCCCATTTAGAGTACTGTGTGCAGTTCTGGAGACCGCACCTACACAAGGTTATAAACAGGATGGAGTCAGTCCAGAAGGTGGCTACAAAATTATTAAGCGGTCTTGAACACAAAAAATATAGGGACAGGCTTATGAACCTCAACATATATATGCTGGAAGACAGGAGGGACAGAGAAGATATGATAGAGACATTTAAATAACTCAAGGGCATTAATGTACAGGAAGTGAGCCTTTTTCAACTGAAGGAAAGCTCAGGAATGAGGGGGCATACGATGAAATTAAGAGAGTAATCTAAGACACCCGGGAGGGAGTGGAAAACATGAAAAAGCATCTGAGTAAGCTAGAAGAATGGTCTAAGGTTTGGCAATTAAAATTCAATGCGAAGAAATGCAAATTGATGCACTTAGGGAATAGAAATCCACGGGAGACGTATGTGTTAGGTGGGGAGAGTCTGATAGTTACGGGCGGAGAAAGGGATTTTGGGGTGATAGTATCTGAGGATTTGAGGCGACGAAACAGTGTGACAAGGCAGTGGCCGTAGCTAGAAGGTTGTTAGGCTGTATAGAGAGAGGTGTGACCAGCAGAAGAAAGGGGGTGTTAATGCTGTTGGTGAGGCCCCACCTGGAGTATTGTGTTCAGTTTTGGAGGCCGTATCTTGTTAAGGATGTAAAAAGAATTGAAGCGGTGCAAAGAAAAGCTACGAGAATGGTATGGGATTTGCGTTACAATACGTATGAGGAGAGACTTGCTGAACTAAACATGTATACTCTGGAGGAAAGGAGAAACAGGGGTGATATGATACAGACGTTCAAGTATTTGAAAAGTATTAATCCGCAAACGAACCTTTTCCGGAGATGGGAAAATGGTAGAACGAGAGGACATGAAATGAGATTGAAGGGGGGCAGACTCAAGAAAAATGTCAGGAAGTATTTTTTCACGGAGAGAGTAGTGGATGCTTGGAATGCCCTCCCGCGGGAGGTGGTGGAAATGAAAACAGTAATGGAATTCAAACATGCGTGGGATAAGCATAAAGGAATCCTGTGCCGAAGGAATGGATCCTCAGGAGCTTAGTCAAGATCGGGAGGCGGGGCTGGTGGTTGGGAGGCGGGGATAGTGCTGGGCAGACTTATACGGTCTGTGCCAGAGTCGGTGGTTGAGAGGCGGGGCTGGTGGTTGGGAGGCGGGGATAGTGCTGGGCAGACTTATACGGTCTGTGCCCTGAAGAGCACAGGTACAAATTAAGTAGGGTATACACAAAAAGCAGCAAATATGAGTTATCTTGTTAGGCAGACTGGATGGACCGTGCAGGTCTTTTTCTGCCGTCATCTACTATGTTACTATGTAAGAAAGTATTATTTCACAGAAAGGGTGGTGGAGGCATGGAATGGCCTCCCGGTGGAGGTTGTGGAATCGAGGACTGTATCAGAATTAAAAAAGGCATGGGATAAGCATGTGGGATCGCTTAGGAAAAGGAAGAGTTAGGGGTTACAGAGGATGTGCAGACAGGATGGGCCATTTGGCCTTTATCTGCCGTCATGTTTCTATGTTTCTATACTTTTTGTCTTATTTACCAGAGTTTAGATTAGGATGTAATTGTAGTTTGATTACAAATTGTTCTAAAATACAGAGCATTCTAGGGTATTCACAAACATTTGTCACCAATCTATATAGGTGAGAGAATGTGTACTGGATCTATATGTCATAGAAGTGTAGAGAATACTATAAGCATATATAACATAGTAGATGACGGCAGAAAAAGACCTGCAAGGTCCATCCAGTCTGCCCAACAAGATAAACTCATATGTGCCACTTTTTGTGTATACCTTACCTTGATTTGTACCTGTCTTTTCCAGGGCACAGACCGTATAAGTCTGCCCAGCACTATCCCCGCCCCCCAACCACCAGCCCCGCCTCCCACCACCAGCTCTGGCACAGACCATATAAGTCTGCCCAGCACTAGCCCCACCTCCCAACCTCCAGCCCCGCCTCCCACCACCGGCTCTGGCACCCTACTACTACTACTACTACTACTACTATTTAGCATTTCTATAGCGCTACAAGGCATACGCAGCGCTGCACAAACATAGAAGAAAGACAGTCCCTGCTCAAAGAGCTTACAATCTAATAGACAAAAAATAAATAAAGTAAGCAAATCAAATCAATTAATGTGAACGGGAAGGAAGAGAGGAGGGTAGGTGGAGGCGAGTGGTTACAAGTGGTTACGAGTCAAAAGCAATGTTAAAGAGGTGGGCTTTCAGTCTAGATTTAAAGGTGGCCAAGGATGGGGCAAGACGTAGGGGCTCAGGAAGTTTATTCCAAGCGTAGGGTGCAGCGAGACAGAAGGCGCGAAGTCTGGAGTTGGCAGTAGTGGAGAAGGGAACAGATAAGAAGGATTTATCCATGGAGCGGAGTGCACGAGAAGGGGTGTAGGCACCCAATCACGGCTAAGCTCCTGAGGATCCCTTCCTTCTGAACAGGATTCCTTTGTTTGTCCCACGCATGTTTGAATTCCGTTACTGTTTTCATCTCCACCACCTCCCGCGGGAGGGCATTCCAAGCATCCACTACTCTCTCCGTGAAAAAATACTTCCTGACATTTTTCTTGAGTCTGCCCTCCTTCAATCTCATTTCATGTCCTCTCGTTCTACCATCTTCGAATCTCTGGAAAAGGCTCATTTGCGGATTAATACCTTTCAAATATTTGAACGTCTGTATCATATCACCCCTGTTTCTCCTTTCCTCCAGAGTATACATGTTCAGGTCAGCAAGTCTCTGGAGTGGAGTGGAGGATTTTGAATAGAATAGCAGTTGAGATGCCAACTTGGGATATGATTCAGGTACAATAGTACCACAAACAGCAAATGAAATGACACAATATTATTCCTCCTCCTACTACTACTACTAATCATTTCTATAGTGCTACTAGACGTATGCAGCGCTGTACACATTATATACAGGTACTTTCCCTGTCCCTAGGGGGCTCAGAATCTAAGTTTTTGTACCTGAGGCAATGAAGAGTTAAGGGGTCCTTTTATTAAGAAGCATAGAAAAATGGCCTGCGGTAGTGTAAGCATGTGTTTTGGGTGCACGCAGTTCCATTTTTCAGCGTGCCTGCAAAAAAAAAATGCCTTCATAAAATGTTTGCTGAAAATGGACATGCGGCAAAATCAAAATTGGCGCGTGTCCATTTGGGGTCTGAGACCTTACCACCAGCCATTGACCTAATGGTAAAGACTCACGTGGTAACCGGGCAGTAATGACCTATGCATGTCAAATGCCCACTTGGCGTGCATCTGATATGCGAGTCCAAACATAAAAATTATTTTTCCGATGCACGTATCGGACATGTGCCAAAAAGGAAATTACTGCAAGAGCCACGCGGTAGCCGGGTGGTAACTCCATTTTGGCCCCCTCCCTGCCCATCTTCAAATCATTGCTCAAAGCCCACCTCTTCAATGTCGCCTTCGGCACCTAACCACTACACCTCTACTCAGGAAATCTAGACTACTCCAACTTGACATTTCATCCTTTAGATTGTAAGCTCCTTTGAGCAGGGACCGTCCTTCTTTGTTAATTTGTACAGCGCTGCGTAACCCTAGTAGCGCTCTAGAAATGTTAAGTAGTAGTAGTAGTAGTATACACTTACGTGGCTTAGCAAAAAGGCCCCTAAGTGACTTGCCCAAGATGACAAGGAGCTGCAGTGGGAATGAAACCCAGGTTGCCAGGATCAAAGCCCACTGTACTAACCATTAGGCTACTTCTATGTAATCTCCAGATATAGAATTGACAATTATTTTCTTTGTATATGATCAACCTCACCGCATTTTTTTTTAATTTAGTAGCAATTTTGGGGAGTTTTTACCCTGGAGACATTTTCAATTACTTGTCCCATGGTTCTTTATTATATCACCAGCTATAGCTTGCCAGACAAAATGAAGAACTAAACAGCTGGAGATATCCCATCTGGCATCATATCCCCCTCATATCATAGACAGCGTGAAGGGAAATCTGATATTGTTTTAGACTGCAGATCAAGAGTTGTAATAAGGTTGGTAATTGCAAATGAAAAGTTTGTCAAGCCTGCAGTTGCAAAGAAAGATGCATTTCAATTTAAAAAAAAAACTTGGAAGCCTGAAGCTCTCTCTGAAAATGAATGGTTTAAAATGCATGATACTCCAAAAGATTAGAAGCAACTCACATACAAAAATATGAAATGGGACAGCTATGTTCTTATTAAGGAACATTCAATTAAGTTACATGGAAATACTTTTAAAAACAAATAGTTAAGATCTGGGAACAGTGGTTAGCATATCTGGGTTTAAAAGAGGTCTGGACAAGTTCCTGGAGGAAAAGTCCATAGTCTGCTATTGAGACAGACTTGGTGAAGCCACTGTCCATCTAGCCCAGTATCCTGCTTCCAGCAGTGGCCAATCCAGGTCACAAGTACCTGGCAGAAACACAATTAGTAGCACCAGTCCACTCTACCTATCCCAGGGCAAGCAGTGACTCCCCCCATGTCTATCTCAATAGCAGGCTATTGACTTTTCCTTCAGGAATTTGTCCAAGCCTTTTCTAAACCCAGATATGCTAACCACCAATACCACATCCTCTGGCAACGAGTTCCAGAGCTTAACTATTCTTTGCATTGAAAAAATATTTCCTCCTATTTGTTTTAAAAATGTATTTCCATGCAACTTCATTGAGTATCTCCTGGTCTCTGTACTTTTTAAATGACAGAAAAATCGATTCACCTACACCCGTTTCACTCCACTCAGGGTTTTGCAGTCCTCAATCGTATCCCCCCTCAGCCATCTCTTTTCCAAGCTGAAGAGCACTTACCGCTTTAGCCTTACCTTATATAGGAGCAGTTCCATCCCCTCTATCATTTTGGTTGTTCTTCTTTAAATCTTTTCTAATTCTGCTATATCACACCATAGAACGAGAGGACATGAAATGGGATTGAAGGGGGGCAGACTCAAGAAAAATGTCAGGAAGTATTTTTTCACGGAGAGAGTAGTGGATGCTTGGAATGCCCTCCCGCGGGAGGTGGTGGAAATGAAAACGGTAACGGAATTCAAACATGCGTGGGATAAGAGCCGGTAGTGGGAGGCGGGGCTGGAGATTGGGAGGCGGGGATAGTGCAGGGCAGACTTATACGGTCTGTGCCAGAGCCAGTGGTGGGAGGCGGGACTGGAGGTTGGGAGGCGGGGATAGTGCAGGGCAGACTTATACGGTCTGTGCCAGAGCCGGTGGTGGGAGGCAGGGATAGTGCTGGGCAGACTTATACGGTCTATGCCAGAGCCGGTGGTTGGGAGGCGGGGCTAGTGCTGGGCAGACTTATACGGTCTGTGCCCTGAAGAGCACAGGTACAAATCAAAGTAGGGTATACACAAAAAGCAGCAAATATGAGTTATCTTGTTGGGCAGACTGGATGGACCGTGCAGGTCTTTTTCTGCCGTCATCTACTATGTTACTATGTTACTATGTATAAGCATAAAGGAATCCTGTGCCGAAGGAATGGATCCTCAGGAGCTTAGTCAAGATCGGGAGGCGGGGCTGGTGGTTGGGAGGCGGGGATAGTGCTGGGCAGACTTGTACGGTCTGTGCCAGAGCCGGTGGTTGGGAGGCAGGGCTGGTGGTTGGGAGGTGAGGATAGTGCTGGGCAGACTTATACGGTCTGTGCCAGAGCCGGTGGTTGGGAGGAGGGGCAGGTGGTTGGGAGGCGGTGATAGTGCTGGGCAGACTTATACGGTCTGTGCCCTGAAGAGCACAGGTACAAATCAAAGTAGGGTATACACAAAAAGCAGCAAATATGAGTTATCTTGTTGGGCAGACTGGATGGACCGTGCAGATCTTTTTCTGACGTCATCTACTATGTTACTATGTTACTATGTATAAGCATAAAGGAATCCTGTGCCGAAGGAATGGATCCTCAGGAGCTTAGTCAAGATCGGGAGGCGGGGCTGGTGGTTGGGAGGCGGGGATAGTGCTGGACAGACTTGTACGGTCTGTGCCAGAGCCGGTGGTTGGGAGGCAGGGCTGGTGGTTGGGAGGTGAGGATAGTGCTGGGCAGACTTCTACGGTCTGTGTCAGAGCCAGTGGTTGGGAGGAGGGGCAGGTGGTTGGGAGGCGGGGATAGTGCTGGGCAGACTTCTACGGTCTGTGCCAGAGCCAGTGGTTGGGAGGAGGGGCAGGTGGTTGGGAGGTGAGGATAGTGCTGGGCAGACTTCTACGGTCTGTGCCAGAGCCAGTGGTTGGGAGGAGGGGCAGGTGGTTGGGAGGCGGGGATAGTGCTGGGCAGACTTATACGGTCTGTGCCCTGAAGAGCACAGGTACAAATCAAAGTAGGGTATACACAAAAAGCAGCAAATATGAGTTATCTTGTTGGGCAGACTGGATGGACCGTGCAGGTCTTTTTCTGACGTCATCTACTATGTTACTATGTTACTATGTATAAGCATAAAGGAATCCTGTGCCGAAGGAATGGATCCTCAGGAGCTTAGTCAAGATCGGGAGGCGGGGCTGGTGGTTGGGAGGCGGGGATAGGGCTGGGCAGACTTATACGGTCTGTGCCAGAGCCGGTGGTGGGAAGCGGGACTGGTGGTTGGGAGGCGGGGATAGTGCTGGACAGACTTGTACGGTCTGTGCCAGAGCCGGTGGTTGGGAGGCAGGGCTGGTGGTTGGGAGGTGAGGATAGTGCTGGGCAGACTTCTACGGTCTGTGCCAGAGCCAGTGGTTGGGAGGAGGGGCAGGTGGTTGGGAGGCGGGGATAGTGCTGGGCAGACTTATACGGTCTGTGCCCTGAAGAGCACAGGTACAAATCAAAGTAGGGTATACACAAAAAGCAGCAATATGAGTTATCTTGTTGGGCAGACTGGATGGACCGTGCAGGTCTTTTTCTGACGTCATCTACTATGTTACTATGTTACTATGTATAAGCATAAAGGAATCCTGTGCCGAAGGAATGGATCCTCAGGAGCTTAGTCAAGATCGGGAGGCGGGGCTGGTGGTTGGGAGGCGGGGATAGTGCTGGGCAGACTTGTACGGTCTGTGCCAGAGCCGGTGGTTGGGAGGCAGGGCTGGTGGTTGGGAGGTGAGGATAGTGCTGGGCAGACTTATACGGTCTGTGCCAGAGCCGGTGGTTGGGAGGAGGGGCAGGTGGTTGGGAGGCGGTGATAGTGCTGGGCAGACTTATACGGTCTGTGCCCTGAAGAGCACAGGTACAAATCAAAGTAGGGTATACACAAAAAGCAGCAAATATGAGTTATCTTGTTGGGCAGACTGGATGGACCGTGCAGGTCTTTTTCTGACGTCATCTACTATGTTACTATGTTACTATGTATAAGCATAAAGGAATCCTGTGCCGAAGGAATGGATCCTCAGGAGCTTAGTCAAGATCGGGAGGCGGGGCTGGTGGTTGGGAGGCGGGGATAATGCTGGACAGACTTGTACGGTCTGTGCCAGAGCCGGTGGTTGGGAGGCAGGGCTGGTGGTTGGGAGGTGAGGATAGTGCTGGACAGACTTGTACGGTCTGTGCCAGAGCCGGTGGTTGGGAGGCAGGGCTGGTGGTTGGGAGGTGAGGATAGTGCTGGGCAGACTTCTACGGTCTGTGCCAGAGCCAGTGGTTGGGAGGAGGGGCAGGTGGTTGGGAGGCGGGGATAGTGCTGGGCAGACTTATACGGTCTGTGCCCTGAAGAGCACAGGTACAAATCAAAGTAGGGTATACACAAAAAGCAGCAAATATGAGTTATCTTGTTGGGCAGACTGGATGGACCGTGCAGGTCTTTTTCTGCCGTCATCTACTATGTATATGTTACACCATAGAGTGATACAGAGGCATTATAATAGCTTTGGACTTATTTTGCATTCATCTCCTAATAATTTCTGGAATCCTGTTTGCTTTTTTTGGCTGCCACCACACACTGAGCAGAAGATTTCAGCATATTGTCTACAATGGCACCTAAGTATTTTTTATTGAGTGCTGACTCCTAAAGTGGACCCTAGCATTATATAACTATGATCCAGATTATTCTTCCCAATGTGCATCACTTTGCAGTTGTCTAAATTAAATTTCATCTGCCATTTGGATGCCCAGTCTTCCAATTTCCTAAGGTCTTCCTGCAATTCTTCACAATCTGCATGCATTTTGACAACTTCGAATAGTTTCATGTCATCCAAAAATTTAATTACCTCACTTGTCGTTCTGATTTTCAGATCATTTATAAATATGTTAAATAGCTCCAAACTCGGTATAGATCCATGCAGAACTCTACTATACACTCACCTCCATTGAGAAAAATGGCCATTTAATCCTACCTTCTGTTTTCTGTCTAATAACCAATTCCTAATCCACACCAGAACATTGCCTCCTATACCATGACTCTTTTATTTACTCAGTAGTCTCTCATGAGGAACTTTGACAAAAGCTTTCTGAAAATCTAGATATACTACATCAACTGGCTTGCCTTTATCCACAAGTTTATTCACACCTTCAAAGAAATGAAGCAAATTGGTGAGGCACGACCTCCCATGGCTGAATCCATGCAGACTCTGTCCCATTAAACCATGTTTGTCCACATGTTCTGTAATTTTACTCTTCATAATAGTTTCTAGTATTTTGCCCGGCACTGAAGTCAGGCTTATTGGTCTGCAATTACTCGGATCACCCCTAGAACCATTTTTAGAGATTAGCATCACATTGGCCACCCTCCAGTTACTAAAGACAACTTTTAACAACAGTTTACAGATTACTAGCAGCAGATCAGCAATTTCATATTTGAGTTCTTTCAATAACCTAGGGTGTATACCATCCGGTCCAGGTGATTTATCACTCTTTAACTTGTCAATTTGGTTCAGTACATCTTCCAAGCTCACTGATATTTCTTTCAGTTCCACCACATCGCCATCCCTGAAAACCATTTCCGGTACAGGTTGATCTCTTACATCTTCTTCCGTAAAGATCGAAGCAAATAATTCATTCAATCTCTCTGCTATGGCCTTGTCCTCCCTGAGTGCTCCTTTTATTCCATCATGATCTAATGGCCCCATTGATTCCCTTGCAGGCTTCCTGCTTCTGATATACCTGAAAAAAGTGTTACTATAAGTTTTCATCTTCAAGAATTGATGAGAGATTAGATGAGTGTTTTAATAGTGTGCTTAGAAAGGAAGGGACTGATTTTACTAATTCTAAAAGGAGGAAATAGCATACTTTACCAGTGTCTTATATGTTTCTAGAGAAGGAAATAAAAGTATCGTAGATGACACCTTGGTTTCAAGTCAATGGAACTGGACAGATGAGATTACCATCCACAGATACAGAAAATGAGGGAAAAGTGAAGTAGATCTAGGAAGGGGTGGAAATATAAGGAGTTATGTTTTAGCCATATTAAGTTTATAGTGGGATATCCAAGCAACAATATGTAGCTGTATTCCCGCACTCATGATTATGCATCAGTTTATAAAGTAGGCAAAATGTAAACAAATATAAATTTGGACTTCTATATATATATATATTTATGTTTTTATTTTATTCTCAGGATTTCTTTAGCCCCCTCTGGGAAGGATGGGGATATCAATGATTGAACAGGTTCGAGGAGGATTTGAATATGGGTTGAAGTAGTACTAAGAGAGAAACTTATTTTTTTTAAACAGCAGGGATATTGTCCTAGGATACAGGATAAAATTCACAAAAAAAACAAAAACAAAAGCAAGCATCATACATTACCATTGAGCTTGCCACTTTTGCTATATACTTTTTAAAACTTGTTTTTATCTTTTTAGGCTTTTTTATGCCCATTTGTAAGGGGGAGGATTTTTGAAAAGTTGTCTAAGTTAGAATTGGGACGTTCTGCTCATAACGATCAAAAAAAAGTCCATCTCCCAGCCAATTTCAAACAAGAAAAATATTCAAATTTTCTGTTCAAAAATGCCTGTGAGTTGGACGTATTTTTTGAACATTATGAGTGGAACATGCCAATTCTGACTTAGTCGACTTTTCAAAAATGTCAGCATCCAAATTAAATAGTCATTTTCCAAAATGAAACATCCAACTTATGAACGGTGAAAAACCAGGGATAGGAACATCTGCCTTACATCATTTTGAGAAAAATGGCCACATAGACATCTAGGCAAAGCAGAGGAGTAGCCTAGTGTTAATCGCAGTGGACTCTACACCAAAGGACCCTGATTCAAAACCCATTGTAACTAATATCTAGGTATGCACGTTGACCAGGAAGTTAACTGGGCACTGGTTAAACACTTTTGAATATAGACCTTCCAGTCAATAAAACTGTAGCCTGCTTTTTCTACCACTTTGGGTATCTATTAATTTGAAACACGACTGCAAACATGTAGGCAAGGGTGCAAAAGTCTATGTTACTGTTCACAACAGAATCCTTTCTGACTTCTAAGTCAATATAATTGATCCCTTACAGATAGACTATCTGCTACCGTACAATTGCCAAGAGAAAATTGAGAAGTGTGACATGCCAGCAGTAGCAAATTGAGATGTGTTTTCCAATTGCTAATAATAACTCTAGCCTACAATGCAGAAAATATTATCTGTATCTAGTTTTCTGCTGAGCTGACTTGTATAGAAGAAACAATTGTTTAGCACTTTGAAATATGTTTTTATTCTGCAAGATCCCCTGGTGCGAAAAGAAACAACCCAGTCCCTATTGTTCAGAGACCCTTAGTGAAAAGAAGTGAAACTCTTTTTTAAAAAAATAAGCCCCACTATGATCTGTACTTTGTAGTGATCACTCTATTATTCCAGAGGAAATGGGAAGGTATTGTAAATAAGAAGGCATCAATATTTTATGTGGTATCTGCAACAAATTGCTTTGGTGGTTGATTTGATCTTCTGTTAATTGTACTTACCCAGAGAAAGTATGTTGGAATAACGTTGTGGTTAAGATGCAAACAGCAACAACAACAGAACTGGGTAAATTGTGATTGATCTAGCTTTCTTGACCTCCGTTTCATGAGAATAATATGTACAACCAACACTGTGCCGAGGACTGAGTGAGTGGTGTGGTTGCACAAGCCTAGACATGGTATGGTACAAAAATTCATCCCAATCTACTAGCTCCTCTCATTGGTAGTGTTAAAGCAAAAAGGGGTAGGGGACGACAGTGGGCAAGTCTCAGTGTAACGTGGTAAATGATGGCAGATAAACACCTATATGGTCCATCCAGTCTGCCCAACAGTCCGAATCCGTCTCATCATTTGTGGGACAGACTGTAGAAGTCTGCCCGTCATTGTTCTCATGTTGCAGTTACTGAAGTTGTTGACAAAGCTCTTTCCAGCCCATCCTTAACCAGATTGCTATGTGCAGGACACAAACCGTACAAGTCAGCCTGGCATTGGCCTTAGTTCTTCACAGCCAGAGTTGCCATCTAAGTGTCGCTTGACACATCCACGCACATGCAGCCACTTAAGGGTGCTTTTTTATATACGCCATCTTTTTCTAATTAGAAATCAGCTGTGTTCATCCCATGCCTTTTTAAATTCCATCACTTTGTCTCTACCACCTCCCTTGGGAGGGCATTCCAGGCATTGAACACCCTCGCCGTAAAACGTATTTTCTGACATTAAGGTCTACCACCCCGCAATCTCAATTCATGTCCTCTAGTTTTACCATTTTTCCTTCTCTGGAAAATATCTGTTTCTGTATTAATAAAGTACTTCAAGTATTTCAACATCTGTATCATATCTCCACTTCTTTCCTCTAGGGTATACATATTCAGGTCTTTCAGTCTCTTCTCATACATCTTTTGATGCAAACCTCATACCATTTTTGTTATCTTCCTCTAGACCACTTCGAGTCTTTCTACATCTTTAGCAAGAAATGGCCTCTAAAACTGAACATAGTACTAAAGGTGAGGCCTCACCAATGATTTGTACAGGGGCATCAACAGCTCCGCTAAGCTAACTGCTTTTACCACATTCTCTGGCAATGAATTCCTGAGTTTTATTACACGTTAAGTGAATAAATACTTTCTCCAATTTGTGTTAAATTTAGTACTTAGTAGCGTCATTGCATGCCCCTTAGTCGTAGCTTTTTGGGAAAGAGTGAATAAGTGATTCAGGTGAGTCAGTGACTTCAACATCAATTATAAAGCTAAGTATTTACTGGCTACGAGAAGATACGTTATTACAAAGTTTGAAAATTGACAATTAAAAAGTTGAACTATTAGAATCATTTTTAAATCAGCGGCTAAATCTTTTGATCTATCAAAGACTCAAGCAAAATTATTGGATATTCTCCTTCCTATTGCTCAAAGACAAATTTTGCAGGACTGGAAGTCAGCACACTTTTTAAATGTTCACTTTTGGTGGAATACAGTCATACAACACCAGGAATTTGAGTTTGCTATGGCAGGAAAGTTTCGAACAAACACTCGACACGAAAAGAGTCTGGTCACCAGTTGAAATCTACCTTCAAACTCTTCAGATCTAACACTTGCCCAACCTGAAGAACTTCTATGATAGATACCTGGACATTTTCCTCTCCTATTTATTTATTTATTTTCTTTTCTTTCCTTACCTGTACTGTTTTTCTTCTTATTATACAATTGGAAAACTAATAAAATACCTTGAAAAAAAGAAAAGAAGAGAAGTTTTTTTTCTTTTTTGCCTATGATCTATGACAGCAGGTCACTAAGGGCTCTGTTTACTAAGGTGCAGTAGCGTTTTTAGCACATGCACAAAATTAGCACGCGCCCATACGAATATTGTTCTCTTTGTTCTTTTACAGATAACAGATTGATTATCCCCTCTCCACAAAAGGCTAGATGGGAGTCCACCAGAAATTCAGCATATTTTTTTCTGGGCCCCCTCTCTCTGGAATTGTCTCCCAAAACATCTTAGATTGGAAGAGTCCTACATTAAATTTCGAACATTTTTGAAAGCGTATTTATTCCAGGAGACAGTCGAAAATAATCTGTGATAAAATGGCAATACTAGTTAGAATTGACTATGCAGTAAAATGTATATGTTAGTCATGTTGTTGTTATGAATGGCTGTTTAGCAAAATTGGTGTTTTATCTTCTAATGAATGGCTGATTTAGTTTGCTTTCCTATCAACTTGATGGAGTTCTTTTATGCTTTTATTACTATTTTTATATTAATATGTAAACCGTTTCTGTTTTGTAACCACAATTTGAGACAGTATAGTAAAATGGATAAACGATAAATGATTGTAGGCGCCTACGCAGTTAACACACGCTAATGGTTAGCGCACGCAAAAATCACTAATGCGCCTCTAGTGCAGCTTAGTAAACGGGGCCCTAAACGTTTTAAGACCTGCATTTCTAAAGCATTTCCTTCCAATTTTTGTCTACTAGATCATATTGAACATAGGCTAAGTGAAGTGTTTTTTGGATTGGCTAGTGATAAATGTCCTTCTTTTTTAGGGGAACTGTTGCCAAGCTGTGGTAAAAGGGAGCCTACAATAGTGTCGGTGTGTTTTTGATGCATGCCGAGGCCTCCTTTTACCGCAGCAGGCAAAAGTTTTTTTTTTTTTTTTTTAAGGAACTGGCCCTGTGCTAATCAGTAAAGAGAGAGGTGTGACCAGTAGAAGAAAGGAGGTGTTGATGCCTCTGTATAAGTCGTTGGTGAGGCCCCATCTGGAGTATTGTGTTCAGTTTTGGAGGACGTATCTTGCTAAGGATGTAAAAAGAATGGAAGCGGTGCAAAGAAAAGCTACGAGAATGGTAAGGGATTTGCGTTACAAGACGTATGAGGAGAGACTTGCTGACCTGAACATGTATACCCAGGAGGAAAGGAGAAACATTGGTGGTATGATACAGACGTTCAAATATTTGAAAGGTATTAATCCACAAACAAACCTTTTCCGGAGATGGGAAGGTGGTAGAACTAGAGGACATGAAATTAGATTGAAGGGGGAGGGGGGGCAGACTCAAGAAAAATGTCAGGAAGTATTTTTTCACGGAGAGAGTGATGGATACTTGGAATGCCCTCTCGAGGGAGGTGGTGGAGATGAAAACGGTAACGGAATTCAAAAAAGCGTGGGATAAACATAAAGGAATCCTGTTCAGAAGAAATGGATCCTCAGAAGCTTAGCATAGATTGGGTGGTAGCGCCGGTGGTTAGGAGCCACAGCTAGTGGTAGGTAGGCAGGGCTAGTGCTGGGCAAACTTCTACGGTCTGTGCCCTGAAAATGGTCGATACAAATCAAGGTCAGGTATACATTTCAAGTAGCACATATGAGTTTATGTTGTTGGGCAGACTGGATGGACCGTGCGGGTCTTTTTCTAGTATGGTATGACACTAAAGCAAAAAAACAACAAAAACCTCTAATCACAACTTGATCCACATTCCTAAAATTCATTAAACAGTTAGGGGTTCTGTTACTAAGGTGCGCTGAAAAATGGCCTGCGCTAGTATAATTGCGTGTTTTGGATGTGCGCAGATCCATTTTTCAGCGCACCTTAGTAAAAGGACCCCTAACTTTAATCATGTTGTGATTAGAGATGGGGGTTTTTAGTTGTTGTTTTTTTTGCTTTAGTGTCATACCATAACCTTTAACCTTATCATGTAATTCCTTTTTCTTTTGCTTCTAGGTCGCTCTTTCTGTAATTTAATTTTTTTTTTATTAATTATTTACATCTGTCAAAGTTTTCACGTGATAGTCTGCTTTTGTCTATGTTCAAGACTATCACCCACAGAAAACTCAAATGCCACTATATCAAATCTGTTCTGTGTCAGTGAGAGAGATTTGTTATTGAGACAATGGAGACATCTGCAATATGTTCTAGTCTACTTCCTTCATCCACAAAATCAATACAGGACAGTAAGTCAACGGTTTAGTTTTCTTCTGTAAACCCTTTGCTACAGCACTGCTGCCAGAAAATAAAATAGGAATGTTCACCCTGTTTGAACGACAAGGTTGCTGAAACTTCTGTACTTATTGCTGTGAGAAAAGTACCCTTTTAGAATGAGACTAGTGTAGAATTATAAAGGATTGACTTCTGCCCATCAAGGCGATGGGACAGGGCAGTGGCGTTCCGTGGTTGCCTGACACCCAGGGCGGATCGCCACTGCGCACCCCCCCCCCGACACAGTCCCCACCTGCCAACCAGGTTCCAGCTCCGTCCATCCCAGCGTGGCGCCTCGCACCTGCAGCGCTGCTGTAAAAAGAAGAAAATCGCCTCGTCGTCGGCCCTTCCCTCTGTGTCCCACCCTCGAGGAAATAGGAAGTTATGTCAGAGGGCGGGACACAGTGAGGGAAGGGCCGACGAGGAGGCAATTTTCTTCTTTTTACAGCAGCGCTGCAGATGCGAGGCGCCATGCTGGGATGGACGGAGCTGGAACCTGGTTGGCAGGTGGGGACTGCGTAGGGGGAGGCGGCGCCACGCTGGGGGTGGACGGAGCTGGAACCTGGTTGGCAGGTGGGGACTGCGTCGGGGGGGAGGCGGTTCCATGCCAAGGGGGGTGTGGATGGACGGAGAGGAGCACCCCCCCACCCGTTGACACCCGGGACGGACCGCCCCCCTCCCCGCCCCACCCTTGCTACGCCACTGGGACAGGGAGTATTGTGTTCAGTTTTGGAGGCCGTATCTTGCTAAAGACACCCCTTCCCGTGCACTCCACTCCATGGATAAATCCTTCTTATCTGTTCCCTTCTCCACTACTGCCAACTCCAGACTTCGCGCCTTCTGTCTCGCTGCACCCTACGCCTGGAATAAACTTCCTGAGCCCCTACGTCTTGCCCCATCCTTGGCCACCTTTAAATCTAGACTGAAAGCCCACCTCTTTAACATTGCTTTTGACTCGTAACCACTTGTAACCACTCGCCTCCACCT
Organism: Microcaecilia unicolor; assembly: GCF_901765095.1. Taxonomy (NCBI): domain Eukaryota; kingdom Metazoa; phylum Chordata; class Amphibia; order Gymnophiona; family Siphonopidae; genus Microcaecilia; species Microcaecilia unicolor. Next base: position 638,660,908 of record NC_044032.1, read on the forward strand.
ACCTTCCTCTCTTCCTTCCCGTTCACATTAATTGATTTGATTTGCTTACTTTATTTATTTTTTTGTCTATTAGATTGTAAGCTCTTTGAGCAGGGACTGTCTTTCTTCTATGTTTGTGCAGCGCTGCGTACGCCTTGTAGCGCTATAGAAATGCTAAATAGTAGTAGTAGTAAAGATATAAAGAGACTGGAAACAGTGCAAATAAAAGCTACATAAATGGTATGGGCTTTGCGTTGCAAACTGTATGAGGAGAGTTGCCGACCTGAACATGTATACCTTGGAGAAGAGGAGAAACAGGGGTGACATGATACAGACGTTCAAATACTTGAAAGGGTATTAATCCGCCAACTAACCTTTTCCGGAGATGGGAAGGTGGTAGAACTAGAGGACATGAATAGAGGTTGAAGGGGGGAAGACTTAGGAGTAATGTCAGGAACCATTTTTTCACAGAAAGGGTGATAGATATGTGGAGGTGGTGGAGATGAAAATGGTAATGGAATTCAAACATGCATGGGATAAACACAAAGGAATCCTATTTAGAAAGAATGGATCTACGGAATCTTAGCGGAGATTGGGTGGCAATGCTGATAATTGGAGAGTAAAACCAGTGCTGGGCAGACTTCTACAGTCTGTGCCCTGATCGTTGCTGAATAGATATGGATGGGCTGGAGTGTAAATTTTAAGGGGCTTCGATGTTAGCTTCAGAACTGTTAGTACAGGAACAGTGCTGAGCAGACTTGTACAGTCTGTGCCCTGAGAAAGGCAAGGACTAATCAAACTTGGGTATACTATAAAGTATCACATACCATGTAAAATGAGTTTATCTTGTTGGGCAGACTGGATGGACTGTTCAGGTCTTTATCTGCCGTCATTTACTATGTTACTATCTAGCTCATAATCGAAAGTGATCGCCGGCCATTTCCCGACACAAATCGGGAGACGGCTGGTGATCTCGGAAAAGCGGCAAAATCGGTATAATCGAAAGCTGCCTTTTTTGACAGCATCGCCGCTTTCCCGTTGCCTCGCCGGCGAAAGTTCAAAGGGGCGTGTCGGCGGCGAGGCGAAGGCGGGTCATGGGCGGGTATGGGCATGGCTACCAGATAGCCGGCTTTCGCCGATAATGGAAAAAAATACGGCGTTAAGCAGTATTTCACCGGGTTTACTTGGTCCTTTTATTTTCACGACCAAGCCTCAAAAAGGTGCCCAAACTGACCACCTGACCACCGGAAGGAAGCGGAGATGACCTCCCTGTACTCCCCCAGTGGTCACTAACCCCCTCCCACCAAAAAAACCCCACTTTAAACACTTTTTTTCCAGCCTGTATGCCAGCCTCAAATGCCGTACCCACCTCCATGACAGCAGAATGTGTTTTGTCCTCCGACAGCCTTTTCCTGCTTGTGATGTGGCTCTGGATTGAGTGTGACACCTTTTCTGTTATTTGCACTGCAGAGTCACATCAGCAATGCATTGTGGTGGGTGTAGGTATTGGTAGTTTGTAGGCTCTACTCCCCTGGTGCTTTCCCCCTGCTTACTGGGTCAGAGTGTGCCCTGTTTTGTTTCCTGTTGTAGTCCATGCGGTAGTGGCCATTTTTGTAAGCCAGTTTTAGTTCCCTTTCCTGTGTTACCCATGTTACAGAACGTAGTTCTTACCTTGAATGGTGCTGAAAGAGGGCGTTGTACACCATTGTGCCAGCTCTGACCTACTGCTCATCTTAGTACCAGGGGACTCTTTGCCAGTGGGGCACAACCTCTGATCTGCAGTTGACTGTGAGTAAACGTGGTTATTTCAAGAAAGGACGTTTTCAGAGAGATTAGTCTTCAGGTGTGAACTGGTGTGCTAAAGTTATACAGCAGCAATAAGTCCTAGAGGCTGTATGCAGGTCCCTGGAGCAGTTTTAGTGGGTGCAGTACATTTGTGGGTAGTGGGTTTTGGGGGGGGGGGTTGGGGGGCTTAGCTCCCAAAGTAAGGGAGCTATGCACATGGGAGCTTTTCTGAAGTCCACCGCAGTGACCCCTAGGGAGCCCAGTTGGTGTCCTGCCATGTCAGGGGGGCCAGTGCACTAAAAATGCTGGCTCCTCCCACGGCCAAATGCCTTGGATTTGGCCGGGATTTGAGATGGCCGACATAACTTTCCATTATCGCTAAAAAACGAAGCCGCCCATCTCAAACCCCGGCCAAATCCAAGGCATTTGGCTGGCCGGAACCGTACTATCGAAACAAAAGATGGCCGGCCATCTTTTTCGAAAATACGGGTCTGGCCAGCTGTTTGCGGCACCGCCAAAATACATTGCCGGCCATGTATTTCGCAGGCGCCGTTCGATTATTCCCCTCCACGTTAGTATGAAAAATTCATCCTGAACTCAAAGCCCTCACCCTTACACCAATCCCCACTACAGAGTAATTCAAAGTGTCCCCAAAGCAGTGATGACTTTGAACTACAGTTTATTAACTATTTATCATCCATTCAGTAGAACACTGTGAAAGTGGATATTTTAAGGTATTTTTTCCACAGTGACCTAAAATAACTAATTGGGATCAGATGAAAAATAGCATATGTTTAATTCTAGAAGGGACTGACTGCCATTAACATGGAAACCCCAAACAACCTAACGATATGTGCTGAGGGACATTTTTATATTTGGAGTCATTATCTGAGGGTCAGCTTGGGTGAAGAGATCTGATTTTGAGAGGTGCTCTACTACTACTACTATTTAGCATTTCTATAGCGCTACAAGGCATACGCAGCGCTGCACAAACATAGAAGAAAGACAGTCCCTGCTCAAAGAGCTTACAATCTAATAGACAAAAAATAAATAAAGTAAGCAAATCAAAACAATTAATGTGAGCGGGAAGGAAGAGAGGAGGGTAGGTGGAGGCGAGTGGTTACAAGTGGTTACGAGTCAAAAGCAATGTTAAAGAGGTGGGCTTTCAGTCTAGATTTAAAGGTGGCCAAGGATGGGGCAAGACGTAGGGGCTCAGGAAGTTTATTCCAGGCGTAGGGTGCAGCGAGACAGAAGGCGCGAAGTCTGGAGTTGGCAGTAGTGGAGAAGGGAACAGATAAGAAGGATTTATCCATGGAGCGGAGTGCACGGGAAGGGGTGTAGGAAAGGACGAGTGTGGAGAGATACTGGGGAGCAGCAGAGTGAATACATTTATAGGTTAGTAGAAGAAGTTTGAACAGGATGCGAAAACGGATATGGAGCCAGTGAAGGGTCTTGAGGAGAGGGGTAGTATGAGTAAAGCGACCCTGGCGGAAGATGAGATGGGCAGCAGAGTTTTGAACCGACTGGGTCTATATCAGAGAGAGAGAGGCCTTGAATCAGAGAAAAGAAGGCTAACTGAAGTTCTGATTCTTGTGGGGTAAGCATCTCAGGTAGTCTTTCCCTTCTTGTCTTCCCTACAGTGTTAAACAGTACTGATCATAATGTGGCACAGTAAAAGCATTCTCTGAGTCTGCATTTTATTAGCTCAATAGGGGTGTACCTGGAAAAAAAAATACGTTGTTCGTTCATTTCATTTTTCCTTTAGAATAATTTTTGTCACTACTTTGTTCTGTCATTTCCATTTAAGTCAATAGGGGAAGTGGTGTATTCTATTTTTGACTCTAATTTGGGGGTTTTCCAACCAAATATTATGAAAAGTATCAGCAACAGAGGCAACAACATTTCAAGATACATAGAGTGGCACCTAGTGACATGAAAACGCTACAGCAGTGTTTCCTAAGTCCATTCATAGAGTACCCCTTGCCAGTCAGGTTTTCAGGATATCTACATGAGCAGGCAGCTGTGGAATGCATTACCTACTGACTTGAAAACTATTGACAAAATAACCAACTTTCGTAAATCTCTGAAGACATATCTCTTCAACAAGGCCTACAAAGAAAACCCATAGCCTTATTAAATTACTTCGCCAACCCAACCAGTTAAGAAAGTCTACCTCTATACTTACCCACCTAACTCCCTTCTTTTTTCTCTGACTTAACCTCTGTACTTCACTAACTGTATCTGCTATCCTGAAATGATAATGTCATAACAGGACTCCGTAAGCCACATTGAGCCTGCAAATAGGTGGGAAAATGTGGGATACAAATACAATAAATAAAAATATGCATGAAACAGATTTGTATATAGTGGAGACATTGCATGCAAATCAAGTTTATGCATATTTATTGTGAATATCCTGAAAACCTGACTGGCAAGGGGTACTCCAGGACCAGGGGCCTTCCAAAGAGGGACACATTTCTTTAATAATACACCTTTATAGAACAGTCTTCAAAAAGGACCCGACACAGGCCGGGTTTCGGCGCACTGCGCCTGCGTCAGATGTCTACATCAAACACAAACAATAGTCAATTCAAAAGTAATATCTTACATAATACAAAAAATAAAAGTTAAGAATGAAATAAAATATACTGTAATAAAACGTATTGTAATGGGAACCCATAGTAGACTGACATTTATAACATGTAAAATAAAATTTACTCATAAAGACTATTGATATGTATCAAAATATTATTATATAAAAGATGTACATGATGATATGTATAAAAGTTACATAATAATATTTAAAAAATATATAGCATATTTAAAAATTGCATTCACAAAACCATAGCATAATCCTGATAAGGTCAGTAGGAAAATTGGGTGAACTATAGTGTTATCTGGAAATGAATAGGAATATTTTTTCTCTTTTTATTTGTGAAGGATTAATTCTTCTTTCTCTAGAAGAGTTAAGTCCAAGATATCTGATGCCCTAGGTGAAATTTCAGTCCTGTGCTCAAAGCCCTATTCTCCCTGCTTGGGGTAGATCAAGGCTCTAATCCCTCAAACAGCTGAAGTCCCTAACTCCATGTCCATAATTTCCGCTTCCCCTCTCAACCCTCCATCTTCAGGTCAGCAGAATTTCTCCTTCCCCTTCATACCTCACCAGGATGGTAGCATCTCCCCTTCCCCTCCCCCTCCCTAACTTCTGAGTCCAGTGGAGGAGTGGCCTAGTGGTTAGAGTACCGGTCTTGCAATCCAGAGGTGGCCAGTTCAAATCCCACTGGTGTTCCTTGTGATCTTGGGCAAGTCACTTAACCCTCCATTGCCTGAGGTACAAACTTAGATTGTGAGCCCTCCTGGGGACAGAGAAATATCCAATGTAGCTGAATATAACTCACCTTGAGCTACTAGTGAAACAGGTGTGAGCAAAATCCAAATAAAATAAATGGAATGTTGCTACTCTTTGAGATTCTGCATGGAATCTCGTTACTCTTTACGATTCCAGAATGTTGCTATTATTGGTGATTCTACATGGAATGTTCCTAGTGGAGGAGTAGCCTAGTGGTTAGAGCCTTGTGATCTTGGGCAAGTCACTTAACCCTCCATTGCCTCAGGTACAAACTTAGATTGTGACTCTCCTGGGACAGAAAAATATCCAGAGTACCTGAATGTAACTCACCTTGAGCTACTACTGAAAAAGGTGTGAGCAAAATCCAAATAAATAAATAATCTCCTCCTCTTCCCTCCCCCTGCTGGTCCTGTTATCAGTGCCATGCTATCTGCTTCCAGGTCAGAAGCTTAAAGTACAGCGGTGGTGGCAGGCCCAGCAAGGGGGAAGAAGTGATTCTGCCTCTCTTGCCATGCCAAAGCAATGTTGCCTCCCCAAAATTCTGCTGCCCTAATGGCAGGAAGTCTCTAGTCAGGCCATAATTATAGGATTCTATGAATGAACTGAGGAGACCAGCTCCATACCTTGCTCCACTTCAGGGGAAGAGACCTAATAATTGTTCAAACAGTTTAACTTAGTGGCAGGCCTTGGAAGTATATTGGAAAGAGCTCAGATGGTAAGTGAATCATACTTTGTTGTTGTTGTTCAGAGGACATTCTGTGATTTGTACTATATGTGAGGGAAAACCAGAATAAGAGAAGCCTTGAAGGCCATATCTAGTTGTTCCTTCCTGTGAGCTGGTTGATGAGGGTTAAAATGGAATGTCATACAAAGGAGGATAACCAGACAATACAAATATCCTAATGTTAATTTCCTTATCCAAGTCAAATGTGGCTTCATTTTAATGCCCGGATCAAGTCAATATTAGTTACACAGCTAGTCCATTCCTTGAAAGATAAGAAAGCAATCTTGTTTACAAAGAAGAAAATCTGCAAAAGCAAACACTGTAATAAACAATGAATGAACAGCAAGTGTCTTCTTCTGTCAATAATCCTTACTTTAGCTGAAAGGAAATGGGAGGCTTGTTTATTTTTATCTGGGCTTTGTCATGAGCGTGCCCTTTCACTGCTGAGTCAAACCAGCACCACCAATATTTGTAACCTTTAACTGTATTAATCTTTTGACCCCCCCATCCTCTCCCCCTCCCTCCAAGAAGCATGGATTATCTGTATTTGTGCAGCGTAATTTGTTCAGAGTCTTTCAAACGACAAACTCTCCAAGGTACAGTTCTTCAAAATATACAGCAGTCTGCTTAAACCATTAGTGAGGCTGGAAAATCTTGCTTTCACGCACACTTTTGCACTTACAAATCATGGTTTTCAACAGCATTGTTATGCTTAGCTAGTTGCTGGTTGTGGGGTTCAGATCCCATCCCTGGATATGGGGGTTCTTAGAATAATAGTAAAATAGATAGTTTAGTGGAATATGTGATCAACTTCATATGCTGCGTTATCCTTCTCTCTGGGATCACTGGTCATGGCTAAGGTTGCCTTTAGCTTGCAACCATTACCAACATGCTAACATAAGAACGTAAGCACCACCATACTGGGAAAAGACCAAGGATCCATCAAGCCCAGCATCCTGTCTCCGACAGTGGCCAATCCAGGCTTCAAGAACCCGGACCCCCCCCCCCCCCCCCCCCAAAAAAAAAAAAAAAGATTTTTAATAATGTTCAATGGACTTGTCACTCAGGAATCTGTCCAAACCCCCCTTAAACTCCGTAAGGCCAGCTGCTGTCACTACATTTTCCGGCAACGAGTTCCAGAGTCTAACTATGCGCTGAGTAAAGAAAAACTTTCTCCTATTTGTTTTAAATCTACCATATTCTAGCTTCATCTTGTGTCCCCTGGTTCTATTATTGTTTGAAAGTGTAAACGAACGCTTCACATCTGTCCGCTCTACTCCGCTCATTATTTTGTAGACTTCTATCATATCACCCCTCAGCCGACTTTTCTCTAAGCTGAAGAGCCCTAACCTCCTCAGCCTTTCCTCATAGGCAAGTCGTTCCATCCCTTTTATCATTTTTGTCGCCCTTCTCTGCACCTTCTCCAATTTCTTTATATCTTTTTTGGTTTTATGGTTTCACAGCTTGTGTTTGTTATTTATTTATTTTTTATTTATTTATTTGGGGGCCCTTTTACTAAGCCACGTAGGCTTGTATGTATGTCAATTTTGAACTACCGCCCGGCTACCACGTGGCCTGGATGGTAATTTCATATTTTACGTGCGTTCGCTAAACGCCCAGGAAACTTTCCTGCATGTGGAGCTAACCGGGCGGTAATCGGCATTGTATGCGCATAGACCATTACCGCCCGGTTAACACGTGAGATTTTACCGCTAGGTCAATGGATGGCGGTGAGGTCTCGGGCCCAAAATGAACGCGTGCCAATTTTAATTTTGCCGCACATCTAGTTTCAGCCCAAAAAAAGGCCTTTTTTTGCAGGCGCGCTGGAAAATGGACCTGTGCACGTCCAATACTATTAAACATTTCTATAGCGTCTACACCAGCGCAGGCCATTGTTTGGCGCACCTTGGTAAAAGGACCCCTTACTTACTTACTTACCAACCACCTCTTTGAAGGAATTTACTCAAGGCAGTGTACAGCAAGAATAAGTCAAACAAGCAATAGACAATTACAGCAGTAAAAATATTCAAACTACGTGCGATGTGACTGTTGATCGTAGAGGATGTATGGAGAACAAGTCAAAAGAACTGCTGCAAATTTGTCCAGTTGAGTCATCACGCTTACGCCAGTTTTAGGAGCGCTTCACAAGCGCAAGGATCTGGATGAACAACTGAGAGCGGTAACGCTATAGCAAGATATGAACAGTATTGACTTTGTATCAATTTAACCTCCAGTGTGGTGGGGACAACAGCGGTTTGTAATTAAACGTTTACATGTCACGTTGTAACCCAAATGATGTAAGATTCAGATGAAAATATTTGTGAGTAGTTGTGCAGGACGTCAGACTCACAGAAACAGAAGCCTGCCCTTGCAGATCAGCAAAGCGGCCGTGCCGTAGATGAGGATTTCGGTTGGCGGAGGTTGGGGACTCCCCGCCAGCAAAGGTACCCTACGGTGGCGGCGGCAGGGGAGGGTTGGCGGCGGGAGGAGGGGTCAAAGGGGTTTGGTGGCGGGGGGGCAAGGTCAAATCTATGGGGGCCCATGCCCCCATTTCCCCACGTAGCTACGCCCCTGCCGTGCCTTAGTAAAAGAGGCCTTTAGCAAAGATTGGGATTCTTCTGCATTATAAATCATAACATTCTATTGTTTTTCACACACCCGTCTTCTGCCATTTTCTCATCCAACTAGTATGCCATCTTTTGCTCATTCTATCTTTATCTGAGGACCTGCAAAAAGCTAGTCAAAATGCCCTAATTAATATTTTACTACTAATAATCATTTCTATAGCACTAATAGACGTAGTCAGTTCTTTACACATGATATGCAGGTACTTTCTCTGTCCCTAGAGGGCTTACAATCTAAGGGGTATATTTACTAAGGTGTGTTAACATTTTTAACGTGTCTGTAAATTTAAGGCATGTCAAACGCTAACGTGCCTATACATTTCTATGGGCGCATTAGCATTTAACGTGCATGCGCCATTTACGCACGCTAAAAAAGCTAACGCGCCCATAGCGCTGCTTAGTAAACATAGGCGGAAGTTTTTTTGCATCTGGGGCAATAGAGGGTTAAGGAGCTGCGGCAAAAGGGGGCCGGCGCTGGTGTCAAAACGTATTTTTCACGCACACCGAGGCCCCCTTTTATTGCAGTGGGTAAAAGGTAGGTCTTTCTTTTCTTAAGGAAATGGCTATGTGGGAAGTGAAGCACTAGCTGTGCGTCCATTTTTTGGGGGGGGGGCCCTTACCTAAGGACTTCCACGCTAACCCAGCAATAACCAGGCAGCATGCTGGGGGTGGAAACTAAAAGGGGCCCCAACGCACACCAATTCAGAACTACCACCCAGCTACTGCGTGGCCTAGTTGGTAATTCCATTTTTTATGCGCGTCCAGTAAACGTCCCAGAAAATTTCCAGTGTGCGGTGCTAACCGGGCGGTAGTTGGCAGTGTACACGTGCTGATGATTACTGCCTGTTTAACGCTTGAGACCTTACCGTTAAGTGAATGGGTGGCGGTAAGGTCTCAGGCCCAAAATGGACACGCACCAATTTTTATTTTGCCGCACGTCCATTTTCAGCAAAAAAAAAAAGGCCTTTTTTGCAGGAGTGCTGAAAAATGGACCGGTGTGTGTCCACACCAGCGCAGGCCATTTTTCAGCACACCTTACTAAAAGGACCCCTAAGTAACTTCCCCAAGGTCAGATGAAGCTGCAGTTGGGAATTGAACTGAGGTTCCCAGAATTAAAGTCTGCTTCACGAACCATTAGGCTACTCCTCCACTCAGGTATAACCAGGGGCGTAGCCAGACCTCAGTGGGAGGAGGGTCCAGAGCCCGAGGTGGGGGGGCACAGTTTAGCCTGCCTCCCCCAGCAGCCACCCCCCCACACTTTCAACCCCCCCCCCCCCCCCCCCGCCGCCACCAATCTCCCCGCCACTTTCGACCTCCCTCCTGCCGCCGACCCTCCCCCCATTGCCGCCGCCAGGTGCCTTTGCAGGCGGGGGTCCCCAACCCCCGCCAGCCGAAGTCTTCTTCAGCACCAGTCTCCGGCGCCTTCGCTGACCTCTTTCTGTCAGTCCTGACTCCTAACATCCTGCATGCACGTCCTACACGGGGCTACACACAGGACGTGCATGCAGGATGTCAGGAGTCAGGACTGAGAAACAGATCAGTGAAGGCGCCGGTGACCGGCGCTGAAGAACACTTCATCTGGTGGGGATTGGGGACCCCCGCCAGCAAAGGTACCTGGCGGCGGCAGGGGAGGGTCAATATCGGCAGGAGGGGGGGGTCGAAAGTGGCGAGGGAGGATCAGCAACGGCGGGAGGGGGGATCAAAAGTGGCAGGGAGGGTCGGCTGCGGGGCCCCACCTAGCTACGCCTCTGGGTATAACCTTCTATTTTTGGCATTTTAATCCATACAGCCTCTAAGGAAAAAATTGACTAACTAATCAAAAAAAAATGTAGAAATGTTTTCAACTCTGCTTTTATATCTTTTGAAAAATGTTCCTTTTTTTTTAAAGCAGTTTCTGAGCCATTAAAATTGGGCTGTGTGTGTGTTGTTTTTTTTTTTTTTTTAGAAAGAGGGTAATGAGAATAAATTGTTTGAGGTGCATTTCATCTAGTGGTAAAGTCTGTAACAAGAATACAAAATCCACAAAACTCATTCACTCTTGAGGTAGTGGTCGTAACAAAAATGACAAGTGTTTCTGACTTTTGTTTTTCCATTATAGACTTAAAACTGTAATCTTGTAGTCTTTTTGAAAGCTATATGTAGGAACTGAAGAAAATTAGTTTTTTGGTTTGTAACCTTCACTGAATAGTAGGTCACTAGTAAACAACTTTTAAAATACGCTTTTGTCTTCGTAACACACAATTTCAGTAACATAACTTTGAAATAAAAGAGAAATAAAAGACTTTTTAAGAAGTACTTTGTTCACAAAAAATCCAATTTAATCAACTTTGGCTTGAATTACTACTACTACTATTTAGCATTTCTATAGCGCTACAAGGCGTACGCAGCGCTGCACAAACATAGAAGAAAGACAGTCCCTGCTCAAAGAGCTTACAATCTAATAGACAAAAAATAAATAAAGTAAGCAAATCAAATCAATTAATGTGAACGGGAAGGAAGAGAGGAGGGTAGGTGGAGGCGAGTGGTTACAAGTGGTTACGAGTCAAAAGCAATGTTAAAGAGGTGGGCTTTCAGTCTAGATTTAAAGGTGGCCAAGGATGGGGCAAGACGTAGGGGCTCAGGAAGTTTATTCCAGGCGTAGGGTGCAGCGAGACAGAAGGCGCGAAGTCTGGAGTTGGCAGTAGTGGAGAAGGGAACAGATAAGAAGGATTTATCCATGGAGCGGAGTGCACGGGAAGGTGTGTAGGGAAGGACGAGTGTGGAGAGATACTGGGGAGCAGCAGAGTGAGTACATTTGAGTCAGTGAAGACTGCCAGCAGATAGTATAGGCTAAAACTGCGGGATCCCGGCAACAGTTCCCACCCCCAGAGCGAGCCATTTCTGGCACTCCAAAAATATGTTCTATTTTTGTAGCGCTGCTGCTTACCCGGAGCTAATCAATTACTGCCGGGTTAGCACAGGATCCCTTACCGTCACCTCGATGGGTGTCAGTAAGTGCTTCCACCAAAATGGCTGTGCGATATGTGGTTCACGTACCGCACGACCGATTCTTTAAAATAAAAAGAGACAGCCTTTTACCTGCTACGGTAAAAGGGGGTCTCAGCATGTTTGAAAAACACACGCTGATGCTAGTGCAGCCCCCCCCCCTTTGCCACAGCTTAGTAAAAGGACCCCTTAATATATTTATTACTTCTTTAAATTCTCACACGCATGCAAAATATATAGGGGCCCCTTTTACAAAGCTACGGTAAGCACTAACGCATGCATACTGCAGCAAGAAATGGCATCCCTTGCAGGTGGGTTGAAGTACCCTCTGGTAATTTTCGCCATTTGCACTTGCTACCCATGTGCTAAAAAATAAATTTGAATTTTTCATGCAGGGGGCATGTCTGGAGGGTGGGTGCATTCTATGCTAATTGGTTGGTGTGGTGCACTAATTGATTATTTATTTATTTAGATTTTGCTCACACTTTTTTCAGTAGTAGCTCAAGGTGAGTTACATTCAGGTACTCTGGCTATTTCTCTGTCCCAGGAGGGCTCACAATCTAAGTTTGTACCTGAGGTAATGGAGGGTTAAGTGACTTACCCAAGATCACAAGGAGCAGCAGTGGGATTTGAACCAACCACCTCTGGATTGCAAGAACAGTGCTCTAATCACTAGGCCACTCCTCCACTAGCAACATTCCATGTAGAATCACCAATAATAGCAACATTCTGGAATCGTAAAGAGTAACAAGATTCCATGCAGAATCTCAAAGAGTAGCAACATTCCATTTATTTTATTTGGATTTTGCTCACACTTTTTTCAGTAGTAGCTCAAGGTGAGTTACATTCAGGTACTCTGGCTATTTCTCTGTCCCAGGAGGGCTCACAATCTAAGTTTGTACCTGAGGTAATGGAGGGTTAAGTGACTTACCCAAGATCACAAGGAGCAGCAGTGGGATTTGAACCAACCACCTCTGGATTGCAAGAACAGTGCTCTAATCACTAGGCCACTCCTCCACTAGCAACATTCCATGTAGAATCACCAATAATAGCAACATTCTGGAATCGTAAAGAGTAACAAGATTCCATGCAGAATCTCAAAGAGTAGCAACATTCCATTTATTTTATTTGGATTTTGCTCACACCTTTTTCAGTAGTAGCTCAAGGTGAGTTACAATCAGGTACTCTGGATATTTCTTTGTCCCAGGAGGGCTCACAATCTAAGTTTGTACCTGAGGCAATGGAGGGTTTAAGTGACTTGCCCAAGATCACAATGAGCAGCAGTGGGATTTGAACTGACCAACTCTGGATTATAAGACCGGTGCTCTATCCACTAGGCTACTCCTTCACTAACAACATTCCCTGTAGAAGCCTGCCCTTGCAGATCAGCAATGCGGCCGCGCAGGCTTCTGTTTCTGTGAGTCTGACATCCAGCAGTGGTTAATGCGCTATGGGGTCCTTTTATTAAGGTGTGCCAAAAAATGGCCTGTGCTGGTGTAGACACATGTATTGGGCTTGCGCAGGTCCATTTTTCAGCGCATCTGCAAAAAAGACCTTTTGGGGGGGGGGGGGAAATGAATGTATGGCAAAATGAAAAACTGGAGTGCATCCATTTTGGGACTGAGACCTTACCACCACTCATTCACTTAGCGGTAAGGTCTTGTGCGCTAACCGGGCAGTAATCGTCAGCATGTGTGCAATGCTGATTACCACCCGGTTAGCTCCGCGTGCCGCAAAATAAAATATATTTTCTGGCACACATACTGGACATGTGTAAAAAATGAAATTATCATCTGGGCCACACGGTAGCTGGGCAGTAGTTCTGAATAAGCGTGTGTTGGCTGCGTGAAGGTGCCTATCCTGCTTATTTTCGAAAGAGAAGGGCGGCCATCTTCCGACACAAATCGGGAAATGGTCGTCCTTCTCCTAAACCCGGCGAAATCGGTATAATCGAAAGCCAATTTTGGCCAGCTTCAACTGCTTTCCGTCACAGGGCCGGCCAAAGTTCAAGGGGGCATGTCGACAGAGTACCGAAGGAGGGACGGGGGCGTGGTTAAGAGATGGCCAGCTTCGGCCAATAATGGAAAAAAGAAGGCTGGCTCTGACGAGCATTTGGCCAACTTTACTTAGTCCTTTTTTGTTCACGACCAAGCCTTGAAAAGGTGCCAGAACTGACCAGATGACCACCGGAGGGAATTAGGGATCACCTCCCTTTACTCCCCCAGTTGTCACCAACCCCCTCCCACCCAAAAAAAAAAATTAAAAACATTTTTTTGCCAGCCTCTATGCCGGCCTCAAATGTCATACCCAGCTCCATCACAGCACTATGCAGGTCCCTGGAGCAGTGCACTTCAGGCAGGTGGACCCAGGCCCATCCCTCCCTCTACTTGTTACACTTGTGGTGGTAAAAGTGAGCCCACCAAAACCCACCCGAAACCCACTGTACCCACATCTAGGTGCCCCCTTCATCCCTAAGGACTATGATAGTGGTGTACAGTTGTGGGGAGTGGATGTTGAGGGGTTTGGGGGGCTCAGCACCCAAGGTAAGGGGGCTGCACCTGGGATCAATTTGTGAAGTCCACTGCAGTGCCCCCTAGGGTGCCCGGTTGGTGTCCTGGCATGTCAGGGGGACCAGTGCACTACAAATGCTGGCTCCTCCCATGACCAAATGCCTTGGATTTGGCCGGGTTTGAGATTGCCGCCATTAGTTTCCATTATAGGCAAAAACCAATGGTGGCGATCTCTAACGCCGGCAATCGCTAAGGGCGGACCAAATGTTGAGATCTGGCCAGCCCCAACCGTATTATTGAAACAAAAGATGGCTGGCCATCTTGTTTCAATAATACGGTCGGGTATGCCGATTTACGGGGGCCGTCATTAGAGATGGCCGCCCTTATAGATGGCCGGCCCCGTTCAATTATGCCCCTCTGTGTGGCTTAGTAAAAGGACCCCTATGATTCTTGTTACAAATAAATCAGCATTGAATCAGAAATAATCGCTATGCAGTGATCAGTGAGGTTTATTAATGAGAGCTGAAAAACGTATTGTGCAGTTGGAGCCGAGAAATAACTAAGCTTTTGTTTACAACTATTTTTCTTTTACCTATTGAAATATTTATTAATGGATCTTATGACTAAACTATCTTGGTGTACTTAAAGCTTCATCTGGCTGGCTAGTGAGACCTTTAAAGGAACCACTTTGGTGTCCCGAAGAAAATGGCCTGCCCTGGTATAGGCGTGTGTTTTGGACGTGTGCAGATCCATTTTTCAGCGCAACTGTAAAAAATCCCTTTTTTGCATTTTGGCCGAAAATGGATGTTTGGCAAAATGAAAATTGGTGGGTGTCTATTTTGGTTCTGAGACCTTACCGCCACCCATTGACTTAGCGGTAAGGTCTCACGCGTTAACCGGGCGGTAATGGTCTACTTGCATAGAATGCTTTTTACCGCTCGATTAGCACCATGCAACGTAAAATAAAAATTTTTTTACAGTGCACCTAGGGGGACACATGTAAACCATGGAATTACCACCCGGGCCACATGATAGCTGGGCAGTAATTCCAAATTGACGTCCGTTGGGCACACCTGCTCAGCTTAGTGAAAAGGCCCCAAAGTACCTAAAACCTATTTGTTTTCTGCTAGTTGTAGCTGCCCTTATGTTGTCTACTATCCCAAATTTCATGATTTGGGCGTCCCCGACCGTATTATCGAAATGCAAGATGGATGTCTATCTTGTTTCGATAATACGGGTTGCCCCGCCCCTTTACGGGGGCTGTCCTTAGAGATGGGCGCCCCCGTTCGATTATCCCCCTCTCTGTCACCTACGAACCTTAATGCAATATAACTCTGTATTTCTCATTCCGGAAATGGCGATCGCCGTTACGGAACAACGTAAGCCACATCGAGCCTGCAAATAGGTGGGAAAATGTGGGATACAAATGCAACAAATAAATAAATAAATAATTTTTTCTGACTGTCCCTTACAGGTCACACTCTCTTCAGATCCCTCTCTTGTTTGGTATTGTCAACAACTCAACTTCATCATGAATACTTCTATTTTTTATTTTCCTCTAAAACCCATAGAGCAAATGTACATATTGATGTCACCTTCATAGGGTGATTCGTTGTGTTACTAAGCATTTCCTGGCTTGTTCATAGGAAGCCAAAAAAAAAAATTCACTGTAGTGACACCAACTAACGCTATTAACTCTATTTCTGACATCGCTTTGACTCTCACCACCACCATGCTGATGACACAGTCAACGTTAAGCTTGATCATTTAAATAATGATACAGCTGATACAGCTGTCAAGCCTTTGATGTGATTTTCTTCTCAGGGCAAGTCACCCTCTATTATAGGGTTTATTGTAGTTTGCAGTGGGCATCTGTAAATCAGTGGATCAGCCCAGCTGGCTAATTTGTAGACATTGCACGCAGAGCGCTGCTTTAACTGACTTACTTGAGAAGGATTCCTGGGAGTTGCTAGGAGACCTTTAGGGGCTGTTTTCAGTTCTTATAAAGCAGTAACATTTCAGCAGATAAGGCTGCACCTTCAGGTAGAGGAGGATTAAGATAGACTCATACAATGACAGTTGGACTGCGGCACAGATAAATTTAAAAAAAATGTTCATTACACAGCTAAGTCGGGGGAATTAAAGGCCAAGGGAAAAAAATGTGACTATTTTCCTGCAGAATTTTTACTATTTTGAAGTTGTGTTGCAAATGGATCTTACATGGATAATAATTATGTTGAGGCTTGCAATATTTATGCAGGCTTGTATGGATGTAATGGCAATCTTGATCATCTCACTGATCCTTCTCGCTCCTCATTCCACACAATTTGATTTGCTGTCAACAAGGGGATTTGGATGTCTTATGGGATTTAACAAGCTCTTAGTAAAGAGAGACATATCTCAATCAAAATTGACAATGGTAGTGTGTCAGAAAGAAAAAGGTCTCTTTACATATATCCTGATAGGTTAAATAGAAAATCTATTCTGCCCTTGGACTCATGACTTCAGATGTCACCCTTCAATTATTTCTGTGAAATCTGTTCTTGTGCCACAATTTACCCAGTCGTTTTCTCTAATTTTAAGAAACTTAACTATGGATTGGTCTTAAAAAATGGTCACCGAGTATTTCACCTGATAGTAGTTTTAGAAAACGTGGAGATCCATTTTGGTTTACTTTATTGATAACATTGGATCGTTCCTAGATTTTTTTTTTTTTTTTTTTTTTGGGGGGGGGATCTAGTAGGAGTATAAGTGATGAATGGGTTGGACAAGGATATTGAGGACTGTTTTGTATAGAAACTGGTCCCTGAAGCAGAACATCAGATTTGAATGTGGGATGATGATGACAAATGAGAGCATGTGTTCGAATATTGTGTTCAATTCTGATCACCGCATCTCAAAAAAAGATATAGTGGAATTAGAAAAGGTACAGAGAAGAGCGACAACAATGATAAAGGGGGTGGGATGACTTCCCTATGAGGAAAGGCTAAAGCAGCTAGGGCTCTTCAGCTTGGAGAAAAGACGGCTTAAGGGAGATATGATAGAGGTCTATAAAATAATGAGTGGAGTGGAATGAGTAGATGTGAATTTTGTTTACTCTTTCCAAAAATACAAGAACTAGGGTGCACGCAATGAAGCTACAAACAGGGCCGCAGAGAGGGGGGCGGGGGGGGACAAAATTCCCTGGGCCCGGGCCTCCAGAGGGGGCCCGGCGCCACAGTCTCCTTCACCTGCTCCCTCTGTCCACCACCGGGCTGGGCCCCCCTGAATTCAAATCATAGCGCCTCACCTCGACCTCACTCCATGTGAAAGAAGCACAGCAGCGGCAGTCTGCAGATCGCCTCCCTTCGGGCCTTCCCCCCCGTTTCCCGCCCTTGTCTGACATAACTTGTGCGAGGGCGGGACACAGGGGGGGGGGGAGGCCCGAAGGGAGGGGATCTGCAGACTGCCGCCACTGCGCTTCTTTCTCACGAGGTTGAGGTGAGGCGCTATGACTAGAATTCAGGGAGGCAGGGCCCGGTGATGGACAGAGGGGAGCGGCGGGGACTCGGGGGGGGGGGGGGGCGGCCGGCCTTGCCATGGGCCCGACACAGTCTCTCAGTGGCCCTGGCTACAAAGTAGTAAATTTAAAATGAATCAGAGAAAATATTTCTTCACTCAACGTGTAATTAAACTCTGGAATTCGTTGTCAGAGAATGTAGTAAAAGTGATTATCTTAGCTGGGTTTTAAAAGGTTTGAATGGCTTCCTAAAGGACTTCCTAAAATGGATTTGGAGAAAATCCATTGCTTATTTCTAGAAAAAACAGCATGAAGTGTATTGTACTGTTTTGGGATCTTGCCAAGTACTTGTGACCTGGATTGGCCACTGTTGGAAATAGGATGCTGGGCTTGATGGAACTTCCTTCATACTTCCCCAGTATGGTAATACTTACATACTGGGCTTGATGGAACTTCCTTCATACTTCCCCAGTATGGTAATACTTACATACTTAGATGAGAATTGACACTTTTTTCACTCAGTATATCAAAAAATTGCACACAAAAAAGGTCTGTGAACCAATGATAATGACAATGAAAGGGTATGTTGGAAATTAAAAGGCCCCATTTTTATGTGGAGAACGTCATAAAAATAATTTTGGGTAGATAGTAATTTTGGAAAAAGTGGGATTCAAAGTTGGTTCACAGTATTGGTATATTGGATCATTCTTCAGGTTTTTTTTTTTTTTTGGGGGGATCAAATATTGTAGAAATACTGCACCTTCAGCTCTATCCATTTTTGAAGGGTTCATTTGGAAAGTACACTTTAGAATCGAGACAAGATAAGACACTATTCAGCTTATTTTCGAAAGAGATCACCGGCGATCTTCCGACACAAATCGGGAGATGGCCGGCGATCTCCTGAATCCAGCCAAATCGGTATAATCGGGGCCGGTGAAAGTTCAAGGGGGCGTGTCGGCACGGTAGCAAAGGCAGGACGGGGGCGGGACTGGGCGGGATGGGGGCGTGCATTGAGATGGCCGGCTTCGCCCGATAATGGAAAAAAGAAAGCCAGCCTTGACGAAAATTTGATCCACTTTATTTGGTCCCTTTTTTTTCAGGTCCAAGTCCCAAAAAAGTGCCCGAACTGACCAGATGACCACCGAAGGGAATTGGGGATCACCTCCCCTGACTGCCCCAGTGGTCACTAACCCCCTTCCACCCTCAAAAAAAATAACTTTAAAAACTTTTTTTGCCAGCCTCTATGCCAGCATCAAATGTCATACTCAGGTCCATCGCAGCAGTATACAGGTCACTGGAGCAGTTTTAGTGGGTGCAGTGGACTTCAGGCAGGCGGCCCCAGGCCCATCCCCCCCTACCTGTTAAACTTGTGGTGAAAAATGGGAGCCCTTCAAAACCCACCACAAACCCACTGTACCCACATGTAGGTGCCCCCCGTTACCCCTTAGGTCTATGGTAGTGGTGTATAGTTGTGGGTAGTGGGTTTTGGGGGGCTCAGCACCCAAGGTAAGGGAGCTATGCATCTGGGAGCTATTTAAAATTTTTTTTTTTTAACTTTTTAGAAGTGCCCCCTAGGGTGCCCGGTTGGTGTCCTGGCATGTGAGGGGGACCAGTGCACTACGAATCCTGGCCCCTCCCATGACCAAATGCCTTGGATTTGATCGTTTTTGAGATGGGCGCCATCGGTTTCCATTATGGGCAAAAACCGATGCCAGCCATCTCAATCCCGGCCATCTCTGACATTTGGGCGGCCCCAACTGTATTATCGAAACAAAAAGATGGCCGGCCATCTTTTTCGAAAATACGGTTTGCTCCGGCCACTTGCGCCACTGCCGCCACCCATTGAGTTGGCGATAAGGGCTCCCTCGGTAACCCGGCAATGACTGGTCAGCGTGCTGTGATGCCCGAATACTGCCACGCAAGACATTTCCAAGCGTTTTCTTTTTCTCCCGGAAATGGCACATCCTCGATGTGGAACTACCACCGGCAGCTGCGTTGGGCCTGAGGTAGTCCCAATTTAGCATTTTGTAAGCCCACATTGGGCTTACCACACACTTTGTGAAAGACACCCTTAATCCTTTAAAGACCAAGAATATGATCTTAAATTGCACTCATCATGTCACTGGCAACGAATGTAATTCATACAGCATTGGGGTAATGTGATCTAATTTTCCTATACCCATCAGTACTCTAACAACGGCATTTTGGACCACCTGCAATGCCTTTAAGTATGTAGCAGGCACTGTGTCCTCTAAGCAACACAGGAGTCGTTCACCTATAGTCCTGCCAGTGGGGGGTGCTGTTTCATTATCACACTTTCAATAGTGAGGGATAGGTAGGCTGTGCACTGTAGGACTCCAGGGAATCAGCTTGTCCCTAGCACTGCCCGGATAGTGCTAGGTGAGCGCAGGAGCCCTTGCCGCCACCTCGATGGGTGGTGTTAATGGCTCCCCTCAAAAAATAGCCTCATGGAAATTGCTTCACTTGACGCATGGTCATTTCCTAAAAAAAAAAAAGACCTATCTTTTACCCGCTGCGGTAAAAGGGGGCCTCGGCATGCATCAAAAACACGTACTGACACCAGCGCAGGCCCCCTTTTGCTGTAGCATGGTAAAAGGAGCCCTTAGCGAGTTGTGCACGTAAATCTTAATTAATGCCAATTAGTGCTGGTAATTGCTTGTTAACATTCAATTGACAGTACTGATTAGCTAGTTAACCAATTAAGTTATCTGCATTGTTATAGAATACGCTTTAATTTCTAAGCGGAAATTAAGGCACGATATATGGAATTCTGGGGTAAATGTATCTCAGTTTTAACCTTCTGCTCTCCTATCCCCTTTTTTTTTTATTGGCGTTAATGTGCGCCTTTCCTGTCGTGAATGGAGTTCCTTTCTTTACTGCGATTTTAGAGCCTACACTGCTCTGCTCTGTCATGGCAGCTAGAACAGTATAGCGAGTTTTAATAAACCATAAACCATGATATCAAAGTACTTGCAAATCCTTCATAGTCTTCTCATCAGCAAAAGATAATACCTTTTGATGATAGAATTAATTTGCACATCTAAAGACAGTAATTGGTCAATCATTACTCCTAATATTTTAATTGAGATTAGAAGATATACTTTGAATCATTTATAAGGAAGGAATTATTGCAAAAAATGGAATTGCATTCCTACTTACTAACAGAAACTTTGTTTTATCATTGTTGTACCAACCAATCACGAATTAGCAGCTTTCCTGTATTGATAATCTTTTCCGTTTCCTCAAATGATCTTTGCAGAGGAACCAGTATCATCTTCATATATATAAGACAAAGAACCCAGCTTTCTCTAGAACAAACCCAATGTTTGAGACTTATACTGTAGACACAAAGGCACTTTTCTCTCATGCCCTCTCTTTTCAAACATGCGTGGGATAAGCATAAAGGAATCCTGTGCCGAAGGAATGGATCCTCAGGAGCTTAGTCAAGATCGGGAGGCGGGGCTGGTGGTTGGGAGGCGGGGATAGTGCTGGGCAGACTTATACGGTCTGTGCCAGAGCCGGTGGTTGGGAGGCGGGGCTGGAGGTTGGGAGGCGGGGATAGTGCTGGACAGACTTGTACGGTCTGTGCCAGAGCCGGAGTTGGGAGGCAGGGCTGGGGAGGTGAGGATAGTGCTGGGCAGACTTATACGGTCTGTGCCTGTGCCAGAGTCGGTGGTTGGGAGGCGGGGATAGTGCTGGACAGACTTGTACGGTCTGTGCCAGAGCCGGTGGTTGGGAGGCAGGGCTGGTGGTTGGGAGGTGAGGATAGTGCTGGGCAGACTTATACGGTCTGTGCCAGAGCCGGTGGTTGGGAGGTGGGGCTGGTGGTGGGGAGGCGGGGATAGTGCTGGGCAGACTTATACGATCTGTGCCCTGAAGAGCACAGGTACAAATCAAAGTAGGGTATACACAAAAAGCAGCAAATATGAGTTATCGTGTTGGGCAGACTGGATGGACCGTGCAGGTCTTTTTCTGCCGTCATCTACTATGTTACTATGTTACTATATGTTTTGTTCTTTTTAGTTCCGCATTCCCCTCATTAACTGTCTCTTGTTATTGTTATACTCGGAAAACTAATAAAATATTTTGAAAAAAAAAAAAAAAGAACAAACCTAAAAGAGAAAATAAACACATCAAGGGGTCCTTTTATTAAGGTGCGCTGAAAAATGGCCTGTTCTAGCGTAGGCGCTGGTTTTGGGCGTGCACAGATTCATTTTTCAGCGCGTCTGTAAAAAAAAAAAAGGCTTTTTAAAATAATTTTTTGCCGAAAATGGACGTGCGGCAAAATCAAAATTGGTGTGCATCCATTTTGGGTCTGAATCCTTACTGCCAGCCATTCACTTAGCGGTAAGGTCGCACGTGTTAACCAGGTGGTAATGACCTATGCGTATAGAAAGCCACTTCACATGCCCGCTACGAGAGCCAAAAATTAATTTTTTGGAGGCGTGTAGTGGATGCGCGCAAAAATGAAATTACTGCAAAGGCCAAGCGGTAGCTGGGCGGTAACTCAATTTTGGCACGCATTGGGCATGTGTATGCACCTACTCAGCTTAGTAAAAGGGCCCCTAAAGGAATAGGTGAGAGGGACACCTTGTAGAATATCCCAACCTTCAGATATCACATTATTCATCTTAACTTTATATATCTTGTGACTGAATGGTAAAATCCCAAACAATTACTAACAGTGTACATAAGTACATAAGTACATAAGTATTGCTATACTGGGAAAGACCAAAGGTCCATCGAGTCCAGCATCCTGTTTCCAACAGTGGCCATACCAGGTCACAAATATCCGGCAAGGTCCCAAAAATGTACAAAACATTTTATACTGCTTATCCCAGAAATAGTTGATTTTCCCCAAGTCCATTTAATAACGGTCTATGGACTTTTCCTTTCTATTTGCTTTCTTAGCCGCAACAGCACACTGAGCAGAAGGTTTCAACGTATCATCAACGACACCTAGATCCTTTTCTTGGTCCGTGACTCCTAACGTGGAACCTTGCATGACGTAGCTATAATTGGGGTTCCTATTTCTCACATGTCGTCGTCGATGATACGCTGAAACCTTCTGCTCAGTGTGCTGCTGCGGCTAGGAAAGCGAATAGAATGTTGGGTGTTATTAGGAAGGGTATGGAGTCCAGGTGTGCGGATGTTATAATGCCGTTGTATCGCTCCATGGTGCGACCGCACCTGGAGTATTGTGTTCAGTACTGGTCTCCGTATCTCAAAAAAGATATAGTAGAATTGGAAAAGGTACAGCGAAGGGCGACGAAAATGATAGTGGGGATGGGACGACTTTCCTATGAAGAGAGGCTGAGAAGGCTAGGGCTTTTTAGCTTGGAGAAGAGACGGCTGAGGGGAGATATGATAGAAGTGTATAAAATAATGAGTGGAATGGATCGGGTGGATGTGAAGCGACTGTTCACGCTATCCAAAAATACTAGGACTAGAGGGCATGAGTTGAAGCTACAGTGTGGTAAATTTAAAACGAATCGGAGAAAATTTTTCTTCACCCAACGTGTAATTAGACTCTGGAATTCGTTGCCGGAGAACGTGGTACGGGCGGTTAGCTTGACGGAGTTTAAAAAGGGGTTAGATAGATTCCTAAAGGACAAGTCCATAGACCGCTATTAAATGGACTTGGAAAAATTCCGCATTTTTAGGTATAACTTGTCTGGAATGTTTTTACGTTTGGGGAGCGTGCCAGGTGCCCTTGACCTGGATTGGCCACTGTCGGTGACAGGATGCTGGGCTAGATGGACCTTTGGTCTTTCCCAGTATGGCACTACTTATGTACTTATGTACTTATAACATTCCAAAGACAGGGCCCCTTTTACCAAGCTGTGGCAAAAGGGGGCCAGAGCTGGCATCAGCACGTGTTTTACATAAGCGTTGAGGCCCACTTTTACCGCAGCTGGTAAAAGGGAAGGTCTCGCTTTCCTGTAGAAAATGGCCAGGCAGCAGGTAACGAATCCACAATATCAGTGTCTCTGGCAACATTCAATGACATATACACACAAACCAGGACTTGTAGCCACCAACTCAAAGAGAGTGCTTAAAACAGTTCACACCAGTATAATATAATAGAAATTTTTATGTATGTAGAGTACCCTCAGATATTTACCACTATTACTGCAGTCAATAATGCTGCTACAAGGTGGCATAGCACTTCTTTCATCGGGTAACTCTAACAAATTTTTTGGAAGGAGCAACATATGCTCATTTTTTTATGCTTCCCAATCACCTCAGTGCTATAAAATCGCTTATCACTTTTAAAAATGTATATACTAGGTGAAAACTGTACACTTATCTTAGCAAATTCTTGCCTCCCTTGCAAGGCAAGATAGTTCTGCCGACAGGCAGAGGGATAGAAGTAGAAGAGGATCCACCAGAGTGAACACTAAAGGTGCGGAGGGAGAGGTAGGAAGAGAACCAGGAAAGGACAGAGCCCTGGAATCCAAGTGAGGACAGGGTATCGAGGAGTATGCCATGATCGACAGTGTCAAAAGCAGCGGAAAGATCAAGAAGAACGAGGATGGAATAGAGACCTCTGGATTTAGCCAGTAATTGGTCATTGGAGACTTTAGTAAGAGCAGTTTCGGTTGAGTGGAGAGGGCGAAAACCAGACTGTAGTGGGTCAAGAATAGCATGTGAGGAGAGAAAATCAAGGCAGCGGCGGTGAACAGCACGCTCAAGTAATTTGGAGAGAAAAGGGAGGAGGGAGATGGGTCGGTAATTAGAGGGACAAGTAGGGTCGAGTGAAGGCTTCTTAAGGAGAGATAATACACTGAAACCTTCTGCTCAGTGTGCTGCTGCGGCTCGGAAAGCGAATAGAATGTTGGGTATTATTAGGAAAGGTATGGAAAACAGGTGTGAGGATGTTATAATACCGTTGTATCGCTCTAAGTTGCGACAGCACCTTGAGTATTGTGTTCAATTCTGGTCGCCGCATCTCAAGAAAGATATAGTAGAATTGGAAAAGGTGCAGCGAAGGGCGACTAAAATGATAGCGGGGATGGGACGACTTCCCTATGAAGAAAGACTAAGGAGGCTAGGGCTTTTCAGCTTGGAGAAGAGATGGCTGAAGGGAGACATGATAGAGGTATATATAATAATGAGTGGAATGGAACAGGTGGATGTGAAGCGTCTGTTCACGCTTTCCAAAAATACTAGGACTAGGGGGCATGCGATGAAACTACAGTGTGGTAAATTTAAAACAAATTGGAGAAAATGTTTCTTCACCCAACGCGTAATTAAACTCTGGAATTTGTTGCCAGAGAACATGGTGAAGGCGGTTAGCTTGGCAGAGTTTAAAAAGGGATTAGACGGTTTCCTAAAGGGCAAGTCCATAAACCGCTACTAAATGGACTTGGGAAAAATCCACAATTCCAGGAATAACATGTATAGAATGTTTGTACATTTGGAAGCTCGCCAGGTGCCCTTGGCCTGTATTGGCCGCTGTCGTGGACAGGATGCTGGGCTCGATGGACCCTTGGTCTTTTCCCAGTGTGGCATTACTTATGTACTTATGTACTTTATTGTCACTGGGTACAGTCCGGCACTACAAAAATAAATACATTTTTGTAGCACCAGAAATTATGGCGCAAGCTGTAAGCCTGCAAGTTTGTCCATGTATGTCTTGCTACGTAAACCCCATACCATTTTTGTTTCTTTTCTTTGAGCCATGTCATGTCTTTTTACATTGTTAGCAAGGTAAGTCCTCAAAAAACTGAACTCAATATTCCAAGTGGGGCCTCAGCAACAAATTGTACAAGGGAACCTCCTTTTTTTCTGCTGGTTATACTCCTGGTTATAGCAGAGTTTAAAAAAGGTTTGGACGGCTTCCTAAAGGAAAAGTCCATAGACCATTATAAATTGAACTTGGGAAAAAACCACTATTTCTGGGATAAGCAGTATAAAATATTTAGTACTTTTTTGGGATCTTGTCAGGTCCTTGTGACCTGAATTGACCACTGTTGGAAACAGGATGCTGGGCTTGATGGACGTTCAGTCTGTCCCAGTATGGCAATACTTATGTACTCACTATGCAGCCTAGCATCCTTCTGGTTGCAGCCACTGCCTTCTTGCACTGTTTCAGCACCTTGAGATCCTCGGACACCCTCACCCCAAGGTCTCTTTCCTGAGCTGAGCTTGTCAATCTCTCCCCTCCTATCTGGTGCGTCGCTGTTATATTTCTGCACCCTAAGTGCATCACTCTGCATACTTGGCATTAAATTTTAACTCTTCTTAATGTGCTCCAGAAACAGCAGCTTACATCAAAATTCACTTTATTATATAAATATATAGAAAAAAAAAACAATAAACACTTAAACACACAACACTCTATAGCTGGGCAAAAGTCACTCCTCCGCACATAATACTTATGAAAGGGAATAGTCCAATCAGTTCGCTTGCAACAGCTAATTCAGCAGATGATATTGCTTTCGCTCAGATTCCATTTGCATTATACGGCTACTATCCTGCTTATAATCGAAAGAGCAAAACGCTTATATTGCGACCCAAATCGGGAGATGGACGTCTTTCACCCGTGGGCGCCCAAATCGGTATAATCGAAAGCCAATTTTGGGCGTTTCCAACTGCAATCCGTCGCGGAAATGGGTAAAGTTGGCGGGGGCGTGTCGGAGGCGTGGTGAAGGCGGAACTGGGGCATAGTTATCGGCCGAGGAGAGATGGGCGTCTTTACATAGTAACATAGTAACATAGTAGATGACGGCAGAAAAAGACCTGCATGGTCCATCCAGTCTGCCCAAGACAAACTTATATGTGTATAACTTACCTTGAATTTGTACCTGACCTTTTCAGGGCACAGACCATATAAGTCTGCCCAGCAGTATTTCCCGCCTCCCAACCACCAGTCCCATCACCGGCTCTGGTACAGACCGTATAAGTCTGCCCTCCCCTATCCTCGCCTCCCAACCACCACCTCCTCTTCCCCCCAACTGCTCCGACACCCAATTTCAGCTAAGCTTCTGAGGATCCATTCCTTCGAAAAAAAAAAAAGGCGTTTTTACCGCGATTTTGGGTCACTTTTTGTGGACCCTTTTTTTTCACGAACAAGTCCCAAAAAAGTGCCCCAACTGACCAGATGACCACTGAAGGGAATCGGGGATGACCTCCCCGGACTCCCCCAGTGGTCACTAACCCCCTCCCACCAAAACAAAAACACTGTAAAAACTTTTTTCCCAGCCTCTATGCCAGCCTCAAATGCCATACCCATCTCCAAGACAGCAGAATGTGTTCTATCCTGTGACAGCCTTTCCCTGGTTCTGATGTGGCACTCGGGTGAGTGTGACACCTTTTCTGTTATGCGTACTGCAGAGTCACATCAGCAATGCATTGTGGTGGGTGTAGGATATTGGGCTCCGTGATTCCACTAGCTTGTGGCAAATGTTCACGATGTTGGTAGTTGGTAGGCTCTACTCCCATGGTGCTTTTCCCCCTGCTTACTGGGTCAGAGTGTGCCCTGTTTTGCTTCTGGTAGTCCATGAGGTAGTGGCCATTTTTGTAAGCCAGTTTTAGATCCCTTTCACGTGTTAGCCACGTTACAGAACTTAGTTCTTACCTTGAATGTGGCTGAAAGAGGGCATTGTACACCATTCTGCCAGCTCTGACCTACTGCTAATCTCAGTACCAGCGAGACTCGTTGCCAGTGGGGCACAACCTCTGATCTGCAGTTAACTGTGAGTAAGCATGCTTATTCCAATAAAGGACGTTTTTGGAGAGATTAGTCTTCAGGTGTCAACTGGTGTGCCAATGTTATATAGCAGCAACAAATCCTAGAGGCCTGCGTGTATGCAGGTCCCTGGGGCACTTTTAGTGGGTACCGCAGTGCACTTCAGGCAGGTGGACCCAGGCCCATCCCCCCCTACCTGTAACACTTGTGCTGGTAAATGGGAGGTCTCCAAAACACACTGTACCCACATGTAGGTGCCCCTTCACCCCTAAGAGCTATGGTAGTGTACATTTGTGGGTAGTGGGTTTTGGGGGAGAGGGGTTTGGGGCTCAGCACCCGTGGTAAGGGAGCTATGCATGTGGGAGCGTTGTCTGAAGTCCACCGCACTGACCTCTAGGGTGTCCAGTTGGTGTCTTGGCATGTTAGGGGGGCCAGTGTACTACGAATCCTGGCCCCTCCCATGACCAAATTGCTCGGATTAGGACATTTTTGAGCTGGGCATTTTTAGTTTTCATTATCGCTAAAAAAACAAACAAACACCCAGTTGAAAAACGTCCATTTTTTTTCGAAAATACGGTCTGTCCTGCCTCTTCACATACCTGTTTTCGGACATAGACGTCCATGGAGATAGGCGTTCGCGTTCGATTATGCCCCTCCACATCTAGCCACACTAAACCAATTTTATTTGTGTATCTATTTAGAAGAGGGGATATACTTATATAAACCAGAGCGCTTTTATACAAATACTCTTCTTAATATGCTCCAGAAACAGCAACTTATAACAAAATTCACTTTATTGTATAAATATATACAAAAGCAACAAACACTTAATCACACGCCTGAGGTGTGGTTCATTTGGGAATTGGTTTGGACAGCGGTTTTGTTGTATCAGTGATGTAGTTCCTCCTGAAGGAGTGCCACGAAATGCGGTCTCGCATTGAGGAGCTGAGGAACGATCATGTAATCCTGTTTTCTCCACTAATATCAAAGCTCATTCACTGCAGAGAAACTTCGCCCAAACCATCTGAGGTCAAGCATAACAACAGTCGTTCCTCAGCTCCTCAATGCGAGACCACATTTTGTGGCACTCCTTCAGGAGGAACTACATCACTGATAAAACGAAACCGCTGTCCAAACCAATTCCCAAATGAACCACACCTCAGGCGTGTGATTATGTGTTTGTTGTTTCTTGTATATATTTATACAATAAAGTGAATTTTGATATAAGTTCCTGTTTCTGAAGCACATTAAGAAAAGTCCTTTATTGAGATCAGACCCGACACGGGCCGTGTATCTAGTAGCACTATAGAAATGATGAGTAGTAGATTTTCTTGAGACTTGCTGGAGAAACACAGTAGATGTTATCTGCAGGTCTACGAAAATGATAAATAGATCTAAAAGCATCAGACACAGTGGACACCAACTACAAAAGATTCACGTAACTTGCTATGGTTATGACCATTTTTAATTGAGGCAGTGTAGTCGCATGTGGTTGATCCAGCACTGCCTGCGGTGTGACATTGGGTTGTGCCTCTCAATTCATCTTGCACCACTGTTGAATTTGCTGCTCTTTGTCTCTAACTCAGGCATGTTTCAGTTTGGTCACTGTTTTAACTAATACCATCTTTGATGATGGGGAAGGCTATTTCTGGTATCCACTACCAACTTGAGAAAGAAGGATTTCTGCTGAGACTTTCTCTTTCTAACCTTAGTCGATGACCCAGGTCCCTAAGCTTCTATGTCAGAAAATGCTATCATCTTGTACTTTATTAAAAACCTGCTAGGTATTTCAATGCTAGTTTCATATCTCCCACTCTCTGCTATTCCTCCAGGGTACATTTTTCATTTTACAAAGATATTTGCTAAAAAGAAATGAATCACTGTGTTTCCTTTCTGTAGAAATGTGGTTGCAAATGAAAAATCAAATTAGTAACATGATTAGATAAAAGTCAATGTTTGCACCTAACCTTTTCTTCCTAAAGCAAACCATATTTTTTCATGGCCTTTTCTTTTCATTAAGATCAAAACATTATTGTTTTCCAATCATCTTCACAGAAAAGTGAGCAAGTGATAGTCTGCAAGCACAAAGTTGAAGAAAGCACAGTAGACGTTCTATTATGAACATAAAAAGAGCTTTTTGATATAGTTACCTCTTCTCTACATACTTGGTTCTCTTCAATGGCTTCAAATGGCATTTTTTTAAAGATGAACTGCAAGGGAGATGAAAACTATATTTCTGTTACGAATGTTAAACCTTTACTATGAAGTTTCATCCAGCCCTGACGAGAACTTTGCTCATTCAATTTTGGATTTGGAATACACCGACTGACAACATTTCATGTCACTTGATCACCGTGTACAGTGTCTGACGTATCATGTTATTGTACGGTTTGATGAGAATTAGGAGCATCCACTGATGAGGATTATCTTTCTGGATTCATCCTCAATGTTGAGAATGAAGAGCATTCCGGAATTTTATATAGGGGTCACTTGTGGCACTTTCAATCTAGAACCAGCAGGGGCAGGTGTGATTGGGGAATGTGCCTGTCAAGGAACCCCTAGACTGCCAGGAATTCTAAAAAGTAGACCTACAGGGACTTACGGGAGAGGGTGTCTTTTCAAGGGTGTGTGTAGCAGGACACGGGGGGGGGGGGGGTCTTTTTGTTGGTAGAAGGTGTGCATTGCCTGAAAAGTGACAGCTGGGCTCTGTTTCTGCATATCAACCAGCTGTTCAAAAATGTGCCGTTTTTCTGGTGCTTTATTTTGATATGGACGTACATTGTTAAATCTACATAAAGAAAATGAGAAATAAGATGTAAAGCATCATTATAAGAATACTGTGAAGCACCTAATTAAGTCCTTTTGGAAGGTGTTTGCCAATGATGAAAGAGTAAGAGATTGTCCAGATTTTTTATTTATTTTTTGTTACATTTGTACCCTGCACTTTCCCACTCATGGCAGGCTCAATGCGGCTTACATGGGGCAATGGAGGCTTAAGTGACTTGCCCAGAGTCACAAGGAGCTGCCTGTGCCTGAAGTGGGAATGGAACTCAGTTCCTCAGGACCAAAGTCCACCACCCTAATCACTAGGCCACTCCTCCACTGTTGCTACTATTTGAGATTCTACATGGAATGTTGCTATTCCACTAGCAACATTCCATGTAGAAGTCTTCCATGTAGAAGTCGGCCCTTGCAGATCACCAATGTGACCGCGCAGGCTTCTACATGGAATGTTGCTAGTGGAATAGCAACATTCCATGTAGAATCTCCAATAGTAGCAACATTCCATGTAGAATCTCCAATAGTATCTATTTTATTTTTGTTACATTTGTACCCTGCTCTTTCCCACTCATGGCAGGCTCAATGCGGCTTACATGGGGAAATGGAAGGTTAAGTGACTTGCCCAGAGTCACAAGGAGCTGCCTGTGCCTGAAGTGGTAATCAAACTCAGTCCCTCAGTTCCCCAGGACCAAAGTCCACCACCCTAACCACTAGGCCACTCCTCACCTCTTTCAGCTCTTTAAATCTTTTTTAGATTTTGAGCTCTTTGAGGCTTTTCCTTCCTTTTTTATGCACATTGGTTATTTTTCATTGAGTGGATTTCTAGTGAGTGATTTTGCTGTAGTATTTTGTTAATCCACGCCCGCTTGTTTATTGTTAGCATGCATATAATCGTACATGTAATGATGCCACGGAGTACTCGCCCTACTTTCTAATGTTTGGGAGCAAGCCAGGTTGCCCGTTGACGTGTTTTGGAATTGCAGCCGATAGTTCCTTGCCTCAAACATTTACCAGGTATGTACAAAAGTTGAATGAACGGTTAGGAGAGGCCTACAGGTTAGCCAGAAGCGGAGCCAGGTTGACGGTGCGGGGGGGAGCGAGAGCGAACTTCTGCCGGCGCCTATTTTCAGTGCAACACAATGAAAAAAATAGGCGCCAGCAGAACTCCGTTTGGGGGAGCGGCCTGGCGCCTCACCTAGCTACGCCACTGAGTTTAGCTGCAGACTCTGCATACAAGTTAAGGAAGAGCAATAAACATAGGTAAGACTTAAGGGAAGACAAACTGATCTAGATAAATGTTACTGGAGAATTGGGGAATATCTGGAAAGCATAAACTTGTCAACAGATGGAGAACTACCCTGTATATCATTGAGGAAAAACTAAAAAAAAAATTACCAGTGTATTGCATACAACCAGAATAGGGAGAAGGGTCTGTAAAATCTGCACAGAAACCATCTGCAACCCATAGGGCAAATAGTGTTCCCACAGGAAAATGCTCAGACAATCATGACAACACCCAGACGCCATATGCAGACAACTAACCAATAGACCTGGAACCCCAGTGTCAGAGAACAGTTCAGTATCAGAAGAGACCCCAGAACATCAGCAGGACTGTATCCCCAGAGAGCACAGACAGTGAGGATTTTGAAGAGGAGTCTATGGGAAGACATAGAGGTGTGGATGGAGGGTCCAAGGGACAGAATACATGTTAGGTACCCATGCACAAAATGATAGGTATTTTAGCTGCATGCTTAGCCAAGATACTCAGAGGAACAAGAACATTCTTTATTCACTAGGATCGATGATGACAGCGAAAGTACAGAAGAGTCAGAATCACAAAAGACACACACGTGAAATAGGCCTACACAGTGAGTTGGAGGTTGAGGAGTCTGGCACAAGTGATGCCCTGATACAAACAGGACCTAGGAGATCACAAAGAACTATGAAGCCCACTCTAAGGTTAACCTTTGACCACCTAGGTCACCCTACACAAGTACCTATACCGGTAATACCCAGACAGTTGTTTGCTTATTCTACTACCAGAACTCAAGAAGGACTTGAGACCCGGGTATAAAGTGTAAATAATTGCAGTGGTGTACCGAGGGTGGTGGGGGCGGTCCGCCCCGGGTGCAGAGAGCAGCCGCATAGCTGTTGGCTCTGCTGGTTCCCTGCTCCCTCTGCCCCGGAACAGGAACTGTTCCGGGGCAGAGAGAGCAGGGAACCAGCAGAACTGACAGCCGCACGGCTGCTCACAGCAGGTAACAAAGCAGCCGGGGGAGTTTAGGTGATACACCAGGGGGGGAGGAGTGTTGATGCACTGAGGGGGGTGTCATGCTGCACCCGGGGGGGAGGGTGCAGAGGCGATCCGCCCTGGGTGGCAGCCGACCAAGGATCACCACTAAATCTGCAATGTCTTGTTGAGGGCAACAAGAAGGTAAGAAGGGGGAGGATGAAACCCCCTCTGTGAGGTGGGTTTGATGAGAGAAAGGAAAAAGAGAATCTGGTTGGAATGCTTTTAAAACACAAACAGGTTTATTCTGTCTAAAGGTGAACTGCCAGTTTGCTGGCTCGGTAGAATTAAACAGGAAGGCTGCTGATTGAACTTTGACACAGTTTACAGGAGGGAGAGGATGGACCCTGCAGCAGCATACATGCAAATGACACAAGCAGATGGGTTGATGGGAGCACTCCACAAACTTTGAGGGGATTAATTGGTTGAAATCAAATAAAGCTTGTGGGACAGACTATGCTTACACATTGTATGGGAAGAGCTGAATCAGAATAAAAGAAATAAAAACCTACTCCCCATGAGGTTAGAGGAGAGGTAAACCAGTGGCATGGTGGGATTTCAAAGAGGAAAAGAGATTTTAGAAGGGTTTGATTCATGCTGAACCATCTAAATAGTGCTGGTTGGTTGTGGTTTGCTTTCTAGTGAGAAAATCCTAGAATTGGTGATTACAGAGCCTTGATAAATATTAATAAATCTTAATACCAGCAGGTAAAATACCCTTAGAGACTTCTCTGAATTCATAGAAAGCAGAAGCCCTTGGTAGCTTTTCTAAATTGCTTATTCAAATGTTAAACTTGCTAAATTTTGTTTGAAATATAAATAAAGAAAAAAAATTAAAAGCTGCCCTATCTCCTTTTAAAAAGTTAGCACCAGCAGCCTGGTTCCATCCTAGTTAAGGTGGAGTCCATTTTTTCGGAACAGGCTCCCCCTTTCCCAGAATGTTGCCCAATTCCTAAAAAATACAAATCCCTCATCCTTGCACCATTGTCTCAACCATATGCTGAGACTTCGGAGCTCTGCCTGCATTTTGGGTCCTGCAGTGGAATGGGGAGCATTTTTGAAAATGCTACTCTGGATGATATGGATTTCACCTTTCAACTTCAAAGCTATAACCTTGCTACCATATTTTCCTATGTCATTGGGACCCACTTGTACCAAGACAGCTGGCTCATCCCCAGCGCTATCTAAATTCCTATCTAGATGGAGCATGTGATCTGCTACCTTTGTACGAGGCAGGCAAGTGACCAGGAAATCCCCATGTCCACCAGCCACACAGCTACCTACATGTCTAGTGATTGAATCACCAACTACAGTAGCTATCCTAACCCTTCCCTCATGGGCAGAAGCTCATGGACATACAGTGGGGGAAATAAGTATTTGATCCCTTGCTGATTTTGTAAGTTTGCCCACTGACAAAGACATGAGCAGCCCATAATTGAAGGGTAGGTTATTGGTAACAGTGAGAGATAGCACATCACAAATTAAATCCGGAAAATCACATTGTGGAAAGTATATGAATTTATTTGCATTCTGCAGAGGGAAATAAGTATTTGATCCCCCACCAACCAGTAAGAGATCTGGCCCCTACAGACCAGGTAGATGCTCCAAATCAACTCGTTACCTGCATGACAGACAGCTGTCGGCAATGGTCACCTGTATGAAAGACACCTGTCCACAGACTCAGTGAATCAGTCAGACTCTAACCTCTACAAAATGGCCAAGAGCAAGGAGCTGTCTAAGGATGTCAGGGACAAGATCATACACCTGCACAAGGCTGGAATGGGCTACAAAACCATCAGTAAGACGCTGGGCGAGAAGGAGACAACTGTTGGTGCCATAGTAAGAAAATGGAAGAAGTACAAAATGACTGTCAATCGACAAAGATCTGGGGCTCCACGCAAAATCTCACCTCGTGGGGTATCCTTGATCATGAGGAAGGTTAGAAATCAGCCTACAACTACAAGGGGGGAACTTGTCAATGATCTCAAGGCAGCTGGGACCACTGTCACCACGAAAACCATTGGTAACACATTACGACATAACGGATTGCAATCCTGCAGTGCCCGCAAGGTCCCCCTGCTCCGGAAGGCACATGTGACGGCCCGTCTGAAGTTTGCCAGTGAACACCTGGATGATGCCGAGAGTGATTGGGAGAAGGTGCTGTGGTCAGATGAGACAAAAATTGAGCTCTTTGGCATGAACTCAACTCGCCGTGTTTGGAGGAAGAGAAATGCTGCCTATGACCCAAAGAACACCGTCCCCACTGTCAAGCATGGAGGTGGAAATGTTATGTTTTGGGGGTGTTTCTCTGCTAAGGGCACAGGACTACTTCACCACATCAATGGGAGAATGGATGGGGCCATGTACCGTACAATTCTGAGTGACAACCTCCTTCCCTCCGCCAGGGCCTTAAAAATGGGTCGTGGCTGGGTCTTCCAGCACGACAATGACCCAAAACATACAGCCAAGGCAACAAAGGAGTGGCTCAGGAAGAAGCACATTAGGGTCATGGAGTGGCCTAGCCAGTCACCAGACCTTAATCCCATTGAAAACTTATGGAGGGAGCTGAAGATGCGAGTTGCCAAGCGACAGCCCAGAACTCTTAATGATTTAGAGATGATCTGCAAAGAGGAGTGGACCAAAATTCCTCCTGACATGTGTGCAAACCTCATCATCAACTACAGAAGACGTCTGACCGCTGTGCTTGCCAACAAGGGTTTTGCCACCAAGTATTAGGTCTTGTTTGCCAGAGGGATTAAATACTTATTTCCCTCTGCAGAATGCAAATAAATTCATATACTTTCCACAATGTGATTTTCCGGATTTAATTTGTGATGTGCTATCTCTCACTGTTACCAATAACCTACCCTTCAATTATGGGCTGCTCATGTCTTTGTCAGTGGGCAAACTTACAAAATCAGCAAGGGATCAAATACTTATTTCCCCCACTGTACATCCTCAGTGTGAGAGGATATTGCATCCCCTGATGGACAGGTCCTGACTACAGGATTAATTCTTTACCAGGGTGATGCCCTCCTTCCTCCAAGACAGCTCAGGGGCTGCCAGACTTTTCTACAATGTCCCTGCAGGCCTCTTTTATGTGCATCTGTCTCCCTCAGCTCCTCCAAGTCTTCTACTCTAGTCTCACGAGAACAGACTTGGTTTCTAAGAGCTAGCAGCTCTTTGCATCAAGCACACACATATAACCTCTCAGCATAGTTGGAGTCAATCATACACGTGACACTGAATGCAAAAGAGTGAATAGCACCCCTTTTGCTGCTGAACTGCTGTCTGCTTCTTAGTATTATTGAGTTGTATAATTAAAAGTTCTTATAGTACTAGGATATTAGGTTAATATAAAGAGCCTTACGATTAGGCTGTCTTCTCCTTTTCCCACATATGTCTCTCTCCAGTTTCTCACCCTCCTGTAGTCTGGCATCTCTGATTTTTCATTCATCAGGCATCTCTCTGCACTCCTGGAACCCCACCTTGTAGTATGCATCCATGCACCACAATCCATCTCTCTCTCTCTCTCTCTCTCTCTCTCTCTCTCTTCCCCTTTCTCCTGGCATCTCTGCTTGCCTCTCCCCACATTCCTGTAGCTGCCCCCCTTTCTCACCTGGCAGAAACAGGATGTTCTATCAGAAGAGGTGGGCAGGATGCTATAGAGAGAGATTTCAAGTGGTGAAAAACAGCATGCTTTCAGCACTGCAGCATTAAGGATAGGTTCAAAGGACTGCAAGGAGGAGGTAGAAGGAGACTGAGAGTGAGAGAAGATGGAGTAAGGGCTGCATGAGTGCAGAGAGAGGCAAGCAGAGATCTCAAACAGAAGACGAAGAAGAAAAAGAGAGAGAGAGAGTGAGAGACAGAGAGAAGTACATCACAGGGGAGGAGGGCGAAAAAACAAACACGGGAAATAGGATATGGAAGAAACAAAGAAGAGAATTGGTGCCCATGGAGGGGAGAGACGAGAGATGGGTAGATTTAGTGCTAATGAAGGGAAATAAAAGGAACAAAGAAATGAGGAGATGGTGCCCATAGATGGAGAGAAGGGAAGAAATAGTGCTCACTGAGTGGCTGGAAAAGGGAGAGAAGAGAGATGGGAGAGATGGTATCTTTGGAGGGGAGGGGGAAAAAGGAGAGGATGGAGAAGATAGTACTCATGGAGAGGATGGGAAGGGAAGAGAGATGGAAGGAGATGATGCCCATAGAGGGGAAGGGGAGAGAAGAGAGACTGGAGGGTAAGGTGCCCATGGAAGGGAGGGG
Organism: Microcaecilia unicolor; assembly: GCF_901765095.1. Lineage (NCBI taxonomy): Eukaryota > Metazoa > Chordata > Amphibia > Gymnophiona > Siphonopidae > Microcaecilia > Microcaecilia unicolor. The sequence goes on from NC_044032.1 coordinate 638,697,415, forward strand.
AAGAGAAAGGAAGAGAGAAAAGAAGAGATGGTGCCCATGGAGAGGAGGAGAAGAGAAATGAAGAGACAAGAGAGGAGATGGTACCCATGGAGGGGAGGGGGAGAGAAAGGAAGAGAGACAGGAGGAAATAGCACCCATGGAGGGAATGGGAGGGAAAGGTAAGAGAAGAGAGAAGAGATGAAATAGTGGATATGCAGGAGAAGGGAAGAGAAGGTGCCAATGGATGAATGGAAAGTGAAGAGATGGAAACTAGGTAGTTTTGAGAAGAAGGAAGACAAATTGGAGAAAGTTGAATGTAAAATATGGATATAGGGCAGGAAATGAAGAAGGAGTTAATAGAAATAGTGAATAGAGAGAAGGCCCATGAAAAATAAAATCACCAGACAACAAAGGTAAAAAAATGATTTTGTTTTCAATTTAGTATCTGAAATATGTCAGCTTTGAGAGTTTACATCTGCTGTCTATATTTTAGACTGTACAGGAGGAAATGTGAGGGGGCATTTTATAAAATGAATCATATGATTAAACATTTTAATCACAATCCATCGAACAATTAAAACATTTAAATCAATGTACAACCCTACTATTTACACATTTAAATCATGAATAGGTCTTCTAAAATAATGTCAAGTTATGCATGAATATTCATGGGAGGAACCTCAATGGATACCATTACTGTGTATGTAGATGTTTGAAAGTGCCTAAGTTTAATTAATGTTTCAAATTATACATTCACTGTAAAGTTGAATATTGATGTCATACTTTTTTTTTTACATTTAATAGCTGTAACTCATTTTTTTATATTGCTGAATCAGCTACAACAGAATAGCAAATTTGATTAAATAAAATAATGAGTGGAGTGGAACGGGTAGATGTGAATCGCTTGTTTTACTCTTTCCAAAAATACTAGACTAGGGGGCATGCAATTAAACTACAAAATAGTAAATTTAAAATGAATCAGAGCACTTATTTCTTTACTCAATGTGTAATTAAACTCTGGAATTCGTTGCCAGAGAATGTAGTAAACGCAGTTAAGTGTAACAGGGTTTAAAAAAGGTTTGGCTAGCTCCCTAAAAGAAAAGTCCATAAGCCATTATTAAGACGGACTTGGAGAAAATCCACTGCTTATTTCTAGGATAAGCAGCATAAAATGTATTGTACTGTTTTGGGGTCTTGCCAGATTCTTGTAACCTGGATTGGCCATTGTTGGAAACAGGATTCTAGGCATGATGGACCTTCAGTCTGTCCCAGTATGGCAACACTTATGTTTTATGTTCTTAGGAATCAATTGCAGAGATGATCAAGGTCCACAGGCCATGCCATAGTCATGCACCATGAATATAGTCATTAGGGGGTAAGTTTATAAAGACATGTGGAGCTGCACTTTAGAAAGGACATTCAAATCGAAAATTAGATATCCAAGCTGGAATGTCTGCAGTTCTGCAAGTATAACCTCAGAAATTGCCGATGTAGAGTCTGCTCGAAAAGACATGGTGGCTCGTTCCCCTAGGTGCTGGGCCATGTGCAGCAGGAACGTCCATTTCCCATATAGGGGTGGGAAAGAGAAGGCACATATACATGAGTTTGAGAGCACTTCATAGTCTATGTTTTGCAATAGCAAAACAGATATTCATAATGCCCAAGATGTCACAGAACCGGTGCCAAGAAATGACCGTACAAAATAGGAGTGGAGAAAATACAAAATCAATTGCTCAAAAAAAGAAAAAGGACATCAGTGTCTAAATACGACATGGGCTCCTCCTAAATTGACATATCTTTTACACCACATCACAGGTCCTAATAAAACTCCGCATTCTCAAAGGTCACAAATATCCAAATCCTAACTTGGAGTCTCACTATTAATATAGATTCATAAATGTTCATAAATGAATCTATATTAATAGTGAGACTCCAAGTTAGGATTTGGATATTTGTGACCTCCGGTGATCATCTGGTCAGTTCGGACACCTTTTCTTGGCTTGGTCATAACAAAAAAAGGACCAAGTAAAGTCATCCAAGTGCTCGTCAGGGATGCCCTTTTCTTTCGATTATGGGTCGAGGACACCCATGTGTTAAGCATGCCCACGTCCTGTCTTTGCTAAGCCTCCGACACGCCCCTGGGAACCTTGGTCATCCCCGTGTCGGAAAGCAGTTGGGGACGCCCAAAATCGGCTTTCGATTATGCCAATTTGGGCGACCCTGGGAGAAGGACGCCCATCTTCTGATTTGTGTCGAAATATGGGCGCCCTTCTCTTTTGAAAATAAGCCTGATAGCAGCACCTAAAATGGAGACTATTTAGCTGCATGACTTTTTGGAATGGCCCTCTGAACCAGCATTATGCAGGCAAAACAAGAAGGGACCCCTGCTGGTAAAGTATCATAGGAACATAAGAATAGCCATACTGGGTCAGACCAATGGGCCATCTAGTCCACATTCCTGTTTCCAACAGTGGCCAATCCAGGTCACAAGTACCTGGCAGAAATGAAAATAGTAGCAACATTCCATGCTACCAATCCCAGTGGCTTCCACATGTCTGCCTCATTAGCAGACTATAGACTTTTCCTCCAGCAGATTTGTCCAAACCTTTTTTAAACCCAGATACGCTAACCGCTGTTGCTACATCCTTTGATAAAGAGTTCAAGAGCTTAACTATTTGTTGATTGAAATAATATTTCCTCCTTTTTGTTTTAAAAGTATTTCCATGTAACTTATTTGCCTTTGTACTTTTTGAAGGCGTAAAAAAATTGATTCACTTCCACTTATTTTAAACCACTGAGGATTTTGTAGACATCAATTATATCTCCCCTCAGCCATCTGTTTCCCAAGGTGTCCGAACTGACCAGATGATCACCGGAGGGAATCGGGAATGACCTCCCCTTACTCCCAAGTGGTCACTAAACCCCTCCCACCCTCAAAAAAATACTTTAAAAATATTTTGTGCCAGCCTGTATGCCAGCCTCAAATGTCATACTCCGGTCCATCACAGCAGTATGCAGGTCCCTGGAGCAGTTTTAGTGGGTGCAGTGCACTTCAGGCAGGTGGACCCAGGCCCATCCCCCCCCCCACCTGTTACACTTGTGGTGGTAAATATGAGCCCTCCAAAACCCACCACAAGCCCACTGTACCCACATGTAGGTGCCCCCTTCACCTGTAAGGGCTATGATAGTGGTGTACAGTTGTGGGGATTGTTTTTTTTTTTGGGGGGGGGGGTTGGGGGGCTCAGCACACAAGGTAAGGGAGCAATGCACCTGGGAGCTTTTTCTGAAGTCCACAGCAGTGCCCCCTAGTGTGCCCGGTTGGTGTCCTGGCATGTCAGGGGGACCAGTGCACTTCGAATGCTGGTTCTTCCCATGACCAAAGGGCTTGCATGTGGTCGTTTCTGAGATGGGTGTCAGTTTCCATTATCGCCGAAAATCAGAAATGACCAAGTCTAAGGACGACCATCTCTAAGGATGACCTAAATGTCAAGATTTGGGCATCTCTGACCGTATTATCGAAACAAAAGATGGACGCCCATCTTGTTTCGATAATACAGGTTTCCCTGCCCCTTCATCAGGACATCCTGCGAGGACGTCCTCAGGAAAATTCAGAATGTGCAGTGCTGCTATTGATAGTCTGATAATGTGGCTGCACAGCTTCACTTGCCCTTCCACCTCCTCCCCACCAAGAGTTCCTGAACCCCTTTCCAACCATCCCTTCAGAGTTCTGATCTTTCTCTCCCCTCCCCCTCCTGTCCCACCTTACCATAAATGATGATCCCCCTGTCCCCTCCATTAATGCCTGGGTGATATACCCTGGAACATATTTTCTTAGCAGGTTAGCGGATGTATGGATCAACTTTAATGTCCATGCATCACAGATTAATTTCCCCACTTCTCAAAGCACATATTTACATCCTTGAATATCAAAGTTAATTTTGAATTCAACATGACCTTGTCACTGCAATCCATTTGTCTCAGGAGTTGACCATAGTGCTGAATAAAAAAAAGAGAAATGGCTGAAATGAAGTGGAGAAAGAAGAAAAGAATAGGGGTTGTACAGGCAGAACATTCTCAACTTGCTTTGTTTTCCTTGTTTCCTTGTATTTATTGTCCGTTTATTTAAAACCATTTGTATCTCATCAATCACTAATGATTTTAGGCAGTGAATAATACAATATTACTACTACTACTACTATTTAGCATTTCTATAGCGCTACAAGGCATACGCAGCGCTGCACAAACATAGAAGAAAGACAGTCCCTGCTCAAAGAGCTTACAATCTAATAGACAAAAAATAAATAAAGGAAGCAAATCAAATCAATTAATGTGAACGGGAAGGAAGAGAGGAGGGTAGGTGGAGGCAAGTGGTTACAAGTGGTTACGAGTCAAAAGCAATGTTAAAGAGGTGGGCTTTCAGTCTAGATTTAAAGGTGGCCAAGGATGGGGCAAGACGTAGGGGCTCAGGAAGTTTATTCCAGGCGTAGGGTGCAGCGAGACAGAAGGCGCGAAGTCTGGAGTTGGCAGTAGTGGAGAAGGGAACAGATAAGAAGGATTTATCCATGGAGCGGAGTGCACGGGAAGGGGTGTAGGGAAGGACGAGTGTGGAGAGATACTGGGGAGCAGCAGAGTGAATACATTTACAGGTTAGTAGAAGAAGTTTGAACAGGATGCGAAAACGGATAGGGAGCCAGTGAAGGGTCTTGAGGAGAGGGGTAGTATGAGTAAAGCGACCCTGGCGGAAGATGAGACGGGCAGCAGAGTTTTGAACCGACTGGAGAGGGGAGAGGTGACTAAGTGGGAGGCCAGCAAGAAGCAGATTGCAGTAGTCTAAACGAGAGGTGACAAGGGTGTGGATGAGGGTTTTGGTAGAGTGCTCGGAAAGAAATGGGCGGATTTTACGAATGTTGTAAAGAAAGAAACGACAGGTCTTGGCGGTCTGCTGGATATGAGCAGAGAAGGAGAGAGAAGAGTCAAAGATGACCCCAAGGTTTCGAGCTGAGGAGACAGGGAGAATGAGAGAGCCATCAACAGAAATAGAAAACGGGGGGAGCGGGGAGGTGGGTTTGGGGGGGAAAATGAGAAGCTCGGTTTTGGTCATATTTAATTTCAGGTGGCGTTGAGACATCCAGGCAGCAATGTCAGACAAGCACGCTGAAACTTTGGTTTGGATGCAAGGTGAGATATCAGGGGTAGAAAGGTAGATTTGGGAGTCATCAGCATAGAGATGGTAGGAAAAGCCATGGGATGAGAAATATAGCAATACTAAAGATTCAGATATTTCCTGATGTATCTAGAGATACTCAGAGATGTCATAGACAATTTCTACTTTTGAAACCAGGAGTTCTTTGGATAAGGGCAACTTTCTTTTTTAAGATATCCTAGTAAGTGTGTCATTAGGTACCAATCTCTTAAATATATTTCCGTTGACTCCTCACTCCTTACTACATTTCTGGCAACTAAACGTAGATCTGAGAAGTCTTTGGCTTCTTGATAGTTTGCAACTTTGAGTACCCTGTAAAGAATCCGGGGGTTAGTGTGCACGTGAAAATGCATGTCTGTAGAGAGAGGGTGTTCAGTTTACGTGGAGGGGCATAATCGAACGGGGCCGGCCATCTATATGGGTGGCCATTTCTAAGGCCGGCAATGTAAAGCGGCATACCGGACCGTATTATCGAAACAAGATGGCCAGCCATCATTCGTTTCGATAATACGGTCGGGGCCGGCCAAATCTCAACATTTGGGCCGGCATTAGTGATGGCCGCCATTGGTTTCCGGCGTTAATGGAAACTAATGACGGCCATCTCAAACCGGGCCAAATCCAATGCATTTGGTCATGGAAGGAGCCAGCATTTGTAGTGCACTGGTCCCCCTCATATGCCAGGACACCAACCGGGCACCCTAGGGGGCAGTGCAGTAGACTTCAGAAAAAGCTCCCAGGTACATAGCTCCCTTACCTTGTGTGCTGAGCCCCTCAACCCCCCACAAACCCCACTACCCACAACTGTGCACCACTACCATAGCCCTTATGAGTGAAGGGGGCACCTAGATGTGGGTATAGTGGGTTTGTGGTGGGTTTTAGAGGGCTCCCATTTACCACCAAAAGTGTAATAGGTGGGGGGGGATGGGCCTGGGTCCGCCTGCCTGAAGTGCACTGCAGTACCCACTAAAAACAGCTCCAGGGACCTACATAGTGCTGTCTGGGAGCTGGGTATGACATTTGAGGCTGGCATAGAGGCTGGGACAAAAATGTTTAAAATATTTTTTTTTGGGTGTGAGGGGGTTGGTGAACACTGGGGGAGTAAGGGGAGGTGATCCCCGATTCCCTCCGGTGGTCATCTGGTCAGTTTGGGCACTTTTTTGAGGCTTGGTCCTAAAAATAAATGGACCAAGTAAAGCCGGCCAAGTGCTCGTCAGAGCCAGCCTTCTTTTTTCAATTATCAGCCAAAACCGGCCATCTCATAACCACGCCCCCCGTCCCGCCTTCCGTCCCCTGCCGACATGCCCCCTTGAACTTTGGCCGGCCCTGTGATGGAAAGCAGTAGAAGCCGGCCAAAATCGGCTTTCGATTATACCGATTTGGCCGGGTTTAGGAGATGGCCGGCCATCTCCCGATTTGTGTCGGAAGATGGCCAGCCTTCTCCTTCTAAAATAAGCAGGATAAGGGCACATCAAGCTGATGTGGGTGAGGTGGAAAAATAGGGTAGAAAAGAATTACAAATTTGCTATATCAAACTCCCAGAGTTTAACGGTCAGACACGTTTTCTTAGTGCCCTTTATGGTTTTATTGCATGCTAAAATTAAGCATGCACGAAACGCTAGAGACACCCATATATTCCTATAGGCATCAATAGCATTTAGCACACACTAACGATTAGTGTGAACTAAAAACCGCTAACGCCCCTTTGTAAAAGACCCCCTTAGCTTTCTGAGCTCAGCTGTCAATACCTTTAAAGACAAATACTACAGTTTTGTGATTTATCTCACCAGTTCTCATTATATCATCTAAGTTAAACATAGTAAACATAGTAGATGACAGCAGAAAAAGACTTGCACGGTCCATCCAGTCTGCCCAAGAAGATAAATTCATATGTGCTACTTTTTTATTTGTACTGTCCTCTTCAGTGCACAGACCGTATAAGTCTGGCCAGCCCTATCCCCGCCTCCCAACCACCAGCTCTGGCACAGACCCTATAAGTCTGCCCAGCCTCCCAACTACCAGTCCCGCCTCCCACCACCAGCTCTGGCACAGACCGTATAAGTCTGCCCAGCACTATCCCTGCCTCCAACCACCGGCTCTGGCACAGACCGTATAAGTCTGCCCAGCACTATCCCCGCCGCACAACCACCAGCCCTGACACAGACCGTATAAGTCTGCCCAGCACTAGTCCCGCCTCCCAACCACCAGCCCTAGCACAGACCGTATAAATCTGCCCAGCACTAGCCTCACCTCCCAACCACCAGCTCTGCCACCCATTCTAGGCTAAGCTCCTGAGGATCAAGTTATAGTTCTTTCTTTCTTGTTTTATCTACTGCTATTTCTATATCAAATTCTCGGCCAGAAAACATAGCCCAAAGCAATGTAGGAAACACACATACAAATCTTCCTTACACAATTAAAGTAGAGAAACAGCAATGTTAAAAAAAAAACCTATCTAATGTACCTGTGTGTTCACTTCAGATCACTGTTGCAGACCTCTAATTCACCATATTTAGACTGAGAACATTAGGAGTGTTTCAGTGGGACAAAGTTTAAAAGCAGTCAATACTATTTTTTTTTCTTCAGAAACGATATAATCACAGAACTAAATATATCACTTTGACAGATGTTCTCACTAAGAGTTTGTTGATTTGGGAGCGCCCAGTTGTTAGATTAATGGTTTGAGAACTAGGGAAGCTCATTATTCAAGTCCTGTTTCTGTCATTAACACTCTTTGTGACCTTGGAAAATGACATTATTTTCCACTTTGTCGGGAAAATATTGCACCTGAATACGCCCCACTGTAGACTGTTACACATGACTGCAAAAATGAGTGTTACCTTAGTGGCTTTTTCCTCTGTGAAAATGCATCTGTTACAACTGAAGGCTATAGATATTATTGTACCTATTGAATCGTTGCAAATCACTATGCAGTCACCCAAGCACTTTTTTTAAAGATAATTCACTAATTATTATTAATCACTGGAGGAGTGGCCTAGTGGTTACGGTGGTGGTCTTTGGTCCTGGGGAACTGAGTTCAATTCCCAGCACAGGCAGCTCCTTGTGACTCTGGGCTAGTCACTTAACCCTCCATTGCCACATTGAGCCTGCCATGAGTGGGAAAGTGCAGGGTACAAATGTAACAAAAATAAAATAGATACTATTGGAGATTCTACATGGAATGTTGCTATTCCACTAGCAACATTCCATGTAGAAGGCTGCGCAGGCTTCTGTTTCTGTGAGTCTGACGTCCTGCACGTATGTGTGCAGGACGTCAGACTCACAGAAGCAGAAGCCTGCGCGGCCACATTGGTGATCTGCAAGGGCCGACTTCTACATGGAATGTTGGAATAGCAACATTCCATGTAGAATCTCAAATAGTAGCAACAGTGGAGGAGTGGCCTAGTGGTTAGGGTGGTGGACTTTGGTCCTGAGGAACTGAGTTTGATTCCCACTTCAGGCACAGGCAGCTCCTTGTGACTCTGGGCAAGTCACTTAACCCTCCATTGCCTGCCGCATTGAGCCTGCCATGAGTGGGGAAAAAATGTGGGGTACAAATGTAACAAAAAAAAAATTATTAAGAACCCTGTATTATGGTCCTATAACCACAGCTCTACTAGGTGCACTTCTGACTATTATACTCTTTAAGGGGTCCTTTTACTAAGGTACACTGAAAAATAGCCTGCACTGGTGTAGACAGGTGTATTGGATGCGCGCAGGTCTATTTTTTAGCGCACATGCAAAAAAAGGCCCTTTTTTGGCCAAAAAATGGACGTGCGGCAAAATAAAAATTGGTGCATGTCCATTTTGGGTCTGAGACCTTACCGCCAGCCATTGGCTTAGTGATAAGGTCTTTTGCGTTAACCATGTGGTAATCGCCTATGTGCATCAAGTTGGGCTTACCGCCCGATTTTCGCCCATGCGCCATAAAATAAAATATATTTTCTGGCAAGCATAGCAGACGTGCGTCAAAATGAAATTACCGCGCAGGCTGGGCGGTAACTCCAAATTGACATGTGTTGGATGCATGTAGGCGCCTATGTGGCTTAGTAAAAGGGCCCCTAAGGTTAGAAAATGTTGGTTTTGGTTATCGTTGTTTCCATCTAAGATGAGCAGGAGTCCTGCCAGTGGGAAGCACTGTTTCACTATCATGTTTTCAATAGTGAGAACCAGGCAAGTCTTGCAGGCTGTCCCTAGTGATTGAAAACACAACATTGAAGCGCCGCCCTCCACTGACAGAAATGCCACTCAGCTTGGAGCAGGGTTCTCAATCCAGTCTTCGGAACACACCTACAGGCTTAGTTTTGAAAAAGAACGGCACCCATCTTTCGACACAAATCGGGAGATAGGCGTCCTTTGATTATTTCTGCTCAGTGCTCAGCATACTCACCTATCACTAGTCTTTATTTATTTGTTTGTTTGTTACATTTGTATCCCACGTTTTCCCACCTATTTGTAGGCTCAATGTGGCTTACATAGTACCGGAGAGGCCTTTGCAGGCTCCAGTGTGAACAAATACAGGGTGGTGTTGTGGTAAGATCAAGTTCATGTGGCATAGCCACATTTGGGAATCGGAGAATGGAAGAGTTGTGTTATGTCCATTACGTGCTTTAGTTTGGTTGTGTTGCAGAGATTAGGCATTTAAGTTGGATCGGTAGGGTATGCCTTTTTAAACAGGTTGTTTTTTAGTGATTTCCGGGCTTGATTTGGTTTTCATGTTTTCATGTCCATGTAGCTTCAGTGATTCGGCTTTTACAATATACAGACTCCTGAAGCAGGCTCCGTGTCGAGAGTCTTTTTTATTAATAAAGAATCAGTTTTTACCACTCACCTCCCTGGTGTTTTTGGAAGTGTCGTGTTGACCATGCTACTTTTTGTTTTTACTAAAAATGGCAAGGACAGATCAAGGTCAAGTATACATATGTGGTATCACATCATACCTTATATGAGTTTATCCAGTTGGGCAGACTGGATGCGCCATGCGGGTCTTCTTCTGCCATCATCTACCGGGTTACTATGAAATGCCCAAGCGACTCGAACCCAGGGCCACCCTTCATCTCTAGTTAATCTTTAAAATCTGACCAGCACTACAGCAACCTACAAATCAAGTGTGTCATCTTTTACACAACAGCAGAGGGTTTGATCATCTTGCAAAAACTCAGTTCTCTCAGTGAGCCACGTAACGCTTTCTGTACCTGAAAGCTGACTGTTGTCAAAAGATGCACAAAGGAACAAGGAGAGGTTAATGCCTAGAGAGTGAAATTAGTGTTCGCTAGTCTCAAATTTGTAGTACAGTCATTCAACAGCTGTTCTCTGAACTTCGTGCCTGAAACATCCAGGATAATTGCCACGCTCATCAAGGTTGTGTCAGGTCACTGAATCATGCTAAAAACAGGAGACTGGATCTTCACAGGAGGTGTTAATTGATGAAAATTGCTCTATCCATGGCTTGAAAAAATGTCATTATGTCTGGAGCTCAGCTTTACTATAAGGAAGCTTTCCCGTGTAGGAGCACTATGTTGAATAGATGGACATTTTATTCATTTCAATGCTGTTTATTCTTGGGTTCTGCTCTATTATTAATAGTAATAATGCTCGTCAATTGCAGTGCTTTTTGCACTCAAGTTATTGTGTTCTTAGACAAATGATGGATATTGGGAAAAGGCTTATTTTTTTTTTTCTGTTTTTGCACCTTCTTACAGGAAAACCATTCCGCATCACCTTCTCCAGATGGCTTTCTCTCTTTCCTGGACATTTTCCCAGTTATTTTAGTTATGATAGTTTAACTTTTTGGATTATGAAGCGCTCAGTGATAATAGTTGTCTAAGGGAAGACATTTGAGGATTTAAATACATATATTTGTCTTTTCCTACCTTGATGACTTGCAAAATAAAATTAACACTTTGGGCTCTGTTTATTAAAGTGTGCTATTTGCTAATGCTAGAGACACCCATAGGAATATTTGGGTGTCTCCAGCATTAGTATACGCTAAGTTTTAGCATGCATTAAAAACACTAGCCCACCTATGGCACAGCTTAGTAAACAGGATCCTTTATTTGGAAAAAATTAATTATTCCCAGACAATTTCAAAGTGATTTATGGGGGTAGGTGAAGCTTCAGGCCATTTAAATCGCTCCTGGATGCCCAACTACTGATATTCAGCAGCTCTGACCAGCCAAAAAAAGGGCAGGTCAGGAGTGGTACAAAGGGCGATATTAGGGAGGTGCTGGGGGTTTTGTGGGTGCCTGCAATACTCAGTACTAGGTTCCGCATAGCAAACCCAGACAAGCTGTCCTAAATTGGCTTATATAGAACTGACTACTGGCCATGATCTGTATAACTTTCTTTTCTCTCCCCCCTCCTCCCGAGCCCTGAAGCAGCCCCCTCATTCCAGGCATCCTCCCCCCAGCCTGCTGCCATTCACAACCCTCCCCCCAGACCTATGTTAGCTCCCTGGTGGTCCGGTGGGGTCAATAAGAGCAGGAGCGAAGTCCACTTGCTCCTGTCCCTTGCAGCTATATCTGGTCATGGCAAATACTGAAAAAGCTGTTTAAGATGTTTGTTTTAACAATTGCTAGGTAACCCTCATAACATACCAAAAGTAACTTTATGACACTGGGAGATAGGGTGAAGCAGATAGGTCTGCAGGTTATGTTCTCATCATTCCCCCCTGTAGTGGGCAAATGCCAAGGTAGAGCAGCTCATGTCCTTGAGATGAATGCATGGCTGCATGGACGGTGTCATTAATAGCGTTTCAGTTTCCTGGACTATGGGATGATTTTCCAAGGGCTGATGAGCAGAGATGGTGTCCATCTACCAAAGAAGGAAAGTAGAGTCTTCAACAGCAGATTAGCTAACCTACTGAAGAGGGCTTTATACTAGAATCATCGGGGATGGGTAATCAAAGCCCCCAGGTAAGTGTAAGCCCTCAGGTAGGAGAAACATTACATAGTTCAAATCTGTTTATTGAAAAAGAGTAAATTTAAAAAAGAACATAGCGGAGGAGTCAAGATGGAGCCCTAGAGAGCAGGTGTGCATGGAGAAGGCTGAGGAAACCTGCCTCCCTGACAATGAAGAACAATAGTACTTCAACCCTTATTCAGTAGAAAATAGAGGCATTTACCATGCATTTATCATAATCCGGAGTAGTTCTGCTGCAAGTGGATGAAGGTGAATGCACGCCCTCGCCACTACTGGGAAATAGCATTTTGCTGTCTTCTGAGGAGAGAGAACCACCAGACAACCCTGCTTTGCAGCAACAGAGAGCTTTAGAGCTGAGCAGGCCATCTGTTTTTGGTGCTCTTGGCAGTGGCTCTATTGATCCTGGGTCATCGGAAGCGCCGAGTCCTGTGTAATTGGACTGCATGTGCTCAACAGGGAGTCTTCCTGTCATTTTTGGCACCTCAACAAATGTCCTAATGGAACCAGGCAGTTCCTTGAACACTGAAGAACAGTCTTGAGCAGAGCCACATGTTATCTTTGAACCACTGAAACCTGCCGCATTTATGTTGGAGGAGGTAAGGAAGATGATTGTTTCCATGGGCTAGACCATAACATTACAGATGACAGCACATGCAGGTATGATATCGGCTTTGGAACAAAAGATGCAATGCTTAGATTTTACGGGGATAAGTTTGGTTAAAGGACAAACCAACCTGGAATATAAAATGTGAGAATTTAGAGAATCGGATGCGTAGAGAGAATCTCCATCTGATAAATTGTCCATGTATACCTGGTATTTCACCTTTAGATATGTTCAAGTGCTACACTACTGAAGTTCTGCATATGCCTGCACAATCCATGCCAGCTGTTTCTAGATTATACTATTTGCCTTCTTGTAAGAAGAAAGTGACTGTGGATGGACCTGATCAGCTTTCCCTTATTTCACAAGACAGTTTGAATTTGACTACTTGTTTAGAGTCATCTAAAGAGGAGCTGGTCATCCCATCTACACTTGTGGTCACCATGACATTGGATTATGATTGTGACTGGATTATACATCTTCATTTTAGGTATAGGGAATCTATCTTCTGTACTTTGAAAGTGATATTGTTGAAGGGTTTGGGGATAGTATGAGTGATTATAGGATTTAAACAGTATACACAATGAATCCCCAAACTGGAAGAACGTCTGTTTTACAATCATACACAGATTGCAATTCTCGGCAAGTGGTCTATGCAACACAGTGTCCTTCTCAATTTTGGTACATAGGACAAATGAAGTGAAGAGAATAGAAGACCTGTCAGTAGAACACTGGTGTGAAGCTAATCATCACTGACTTGCAGTTTCTAGTTCTACTTCATGTAAAATTAAATCATAGGGGAGATGTCTTCCTTTTTAGTGCATATGAAGCAAGGATTCATCTACATGGACTACAGTATTCCCCAACAGATTGACTACAGAAATAAAATGATTGAATGTGTGAATTAAGAGGAGTATCCCAGAACCAATGGATAAAGATAAAATCACTTCTGGCCGTTAGGAATGAAGTGAAATGTAAGGCATGTGCATTGGTGTTTTTGAATGTGGCGAGAAGAACAGAGTGCATTGCACCATAGGAAAGCCTTCTCTAGTACATTCGTAAAGTGGATTTTTGAAAACTTATGGCATTTAGGTAATTAGAATTCAACTTTAATAATAATATGAAAGTTTTGATAAAGATAGAGTCATTAATGGCATTTAAGTCCATTACAGTCTGGTCTCCTAATAATGTTTATTGGTAAAACATGGACCCATGTGGAGAACAAGACTTTGAACTTTTGACTTAAAGATTGGATGAAGATTTATTTGGAAACAATATTTTGAACTTTGATTGGATGGAAATGTTTCTTTTTTTAATGGACATAGAGTGGATATTGGGTATTATGATCACTTTGAATTTATCAGAGCCCACTAATGGATTTTCAGAAGAATTGACTCTGAAAGAACACATCGTGAAAGAATTATCTCTGACGAGTGATTGTTGAATGGCTGCATACAGTGCCTTAGTTAAATTAGGGTAATACTTAGGAAGATGTTGTTCCATATTTTCCAAATCCTTCATTACCCATTGTTGAAAAGTAGCTATCACCCCCATCTATTGGGCTGGGGGGGGGGGGGGGGGATCCATGTAGATGGAAGACGATATTCCTGAAGAAATGCTGAAGCCTCTTGATTATATGATGCTTGACCCTTTTTACAAAAAAATAATCGTAACCACAATTTCCTAAAAAAAACTATACAAATATTTATGTACGGAGAAAGAGTCATAGATTTGCGTGCGGACAAAGGATAACCCTAGACTTCATACTTGCTTTTGTTGTTTTGATGAATAGCATCCTATGATTCCTATCATTTATTTTGTACCAAAGGTTCATAAGTCCATCCATAGACCTCTGGGCAGACCTATTATGTCTGGACGATGGTCATTATTTGAACTTCTGTCTCAATTTTTGGACTTCTATTTGAAACCATGTTTGGAACAGATTACCTCATACTGTATGTTAGAGATTCTGAACATTTTCAAATAATACAACAGATAGTTTTAACTACAGATACATCATTAGTTATGGTCACTGCTAGACATGGGAAGCAACTGCTTGCTGTGGGATTTGTCGTATGAAGTGGTGCCACGATTTGGGTTTTTACCAGGCACTTGTGACCTGGCTTGGCCACTGTTTGGAAAGCAGGATACTGGGCTCGATGGACCGTTGGTCTGACCCAGTATGGTTACTCTTATGTTCCTATGTTTAACGCGCCTTGAATTTAAAGGTGCACGAAAAACGCTAATGCACCTTAGTAAACATACCCCATGGTGTTTATTGGATAAACACTGGAAAATGCCACTTCTCCTGACACTCTCTCACACCTCCCCTGGTTTGACTTGTACCCTTCACTCAGTTTATGTTCCTTTTCTGCATTGCTGACTTCTAAGGCACAAAAACATACATATTTGATTCCAACAGATAAGGTAACCAACCTTATCATCTGTGGAGCAAAAATACCAGATATAGGGGCCCTTTTACTAAGCCATAGTAGGCTCTACATATGTGTAGCATGAGCCAAAGTGAGACTATCACCAGGACAGCACACCCTCCTGGCAGAAATTTCAGATTTGGCACGTGCCCATAACAACTGGCTGAATTATTTATTTATTTCCTCTTACGCATCCCGGTTCCGGTGGTAATCGGCACTTGGCGCTTGCCAATTGGTCGCCATACATGTAGCACGTGAGCCTTTACCACTAGATCAATGGGTGGCGTTAAGGGCTCAGGCCGGTTTTGGGCGCGCGCTGGTTTCATTTTTACCGCAGGCCCTTTTCCCGCCCCATTACAAAAAAAAATTTTTTGGAAACGCGGTAAAAACTGGCCCGGTGAGCACCCAATACACGCGCCTACACTACCGCAGGCCACCTTTTTACCGTGGCTTAGTAAAAGAACCCCATACAGTGTTACTTTTCTCTCTCAAAGGGCATCCTAATTAGCAGGAAAATAAACACCTAAATTTACAATATATAAACGCCTAAAAATTGAAGCTGAATATATAAAGTATTGTCCTGTGTATGTTTAACAAGTGTGTAGCAGGCGTTAATATCACACAGCTAGAATATGGTTGCTTTAGATATGCCAAAAGACAAAACACTTCCAGGTACAGTAGTGAATTTTTTAGTCTGTAATGGCAGTCCAAAATTTATAGAGAAGTAAATTGAATCCTGGAGAGGAGACAGATCTTCCTCAATGAGAAGATTCATGCATGCTTCCTCCAGGGGTGTATAACCGTTCTTAGCATTCCCTATTGTGTGTAACAATAGCAAAATCTTTGAATAACTCATAATAGCAATATGCCAGTTAATATTAGAGATGGATGAACTAGTTCAGAACTAAAGAATTATGCCTGTGGGGACTATGTATTAAAAACAGGCCTGGTAAAGTGAGTTACCTGCTGGTTTGGAAGCTGTGAATACATCAGGCTTTAATGACTGATGTGATAAATTAATGATATTCAGATTGCTGCAGCTTTACCATAACTGTGTTAAAGATGGCACAAGGCCATGCTCCTGCTGCCACTTTCCACATAATAGATTTCCTTGTGCTAATTAGCCCAAAGTGAAAGTGCCGATGCGGGGTAACATCCCACCCTTTCTGTCAAAACAAATCAGACTCTAACTTCAGGTGAAATTAAAACTGGGCCTCCTACTTTATCTGTCAATCCTTGGAAAATCAAATCAGGTTCCAGAGCCCTGCAACCAAACATCTTTCAAACCCTTAGAACATAAGAATAGCCATCAGGGGCATAACAAGCGACTCACTCACTCACTCACCATAGTGCCCCCAGTCCCCCCTCCCTAAGGGAAGTGGGTTTTCTTTTAGGATGGAGGCAGATGCTCAGATGTTCTTTGGGGGGGGGGGGGGATTACAGGAGGGAAATGGATGTGCTTAGGGGGATTGGCGTAAGCAGACCTCAATAAATTTTCATTCAACCTAGGAACCAGCCGAAGGACTTAGGAGCAAGCAGCTTAGACCTCTTTTGATTCTCCTTCCCCATCCTTTTAACTTTATAGTCAGTGAATTTTGGAAGGGGTGGGAATTACCTCCCCTAGGAACCAGCCGAAGGACTTAGGAGCAAGCAGCTTAGACCCCTTTTGATTCTCCTTCCCCATCCTTTTAACTTTGTAGTCAGTGAATTTTGGAAGGGGTGGGAATTACCTCCCCTAGGAACCAGCCGAAGGACTTAGGAGCAAGCAGCTTAGACCTCTTTTGATTCTCCTTCCCCATCCTTTTAACTTTATAGTCAGTGAATTTTGGAAGGGGTGGGAATTACCTCCCCTAGGAACCAGCCGAAGGACTTAGGAGCAAGCAGCTTAGACCTCTTTTGATTCTCCTTCCCCATCCTTTTAACTTTATAGTCAGTGAATTTTGGAAGGGGTGGGAATTACCTCCCCTAGGAACCAGCCGAAGGACTTAGGAGCAAGCAGCTTAGACCTCTTTTGATTCTCCTTCCCCATCCTTTTAACTTTATAGTCAGTGAATTTTGGAAGGGGTGGGAATTACCTCCCCTAGGAACCAGCCGAAGGACTTAGGAGCAAGCAGCTTAGACCTCTTTTGATTCTCCTTCCCCATCCTTTTAACTTTATAGTCAGTGAATTTTGGAAGGGGTGGGAATTACCTCCCCTAGGAACCAGCCGAAGGACTTAGGAGCAAGCAGCTTAGACCTCTTTTGATTCTCCTTCCCCATCCTTTTAACTTTGTAGTCAGTAAATTTTGGAAGGGGTGGGAATTACCTCCCCAGATCAACAGTAGCTCTTTCAGAAGCTCAGTTGCTAAGGGGGGGGGGGGGTCTTTTATTAAGCCACAATAGCATTTTAAGCTCGCGGTAGAAATCAGCTGGCAGTAAACACTGAGCTACCCATAGGAATATAATGGGCGTCTCGGCATTTACCAACAGCTGATTTCTACCATGAGCTAAAAACGCTACCGCGGCTTAGTAAAAGATCCCCTAAGACTCTTTCCCTGTTCTGTGTCTGTGGGGAAAGAAACTTTAGTAAATCAGTCCCATAAGGTTCCTCTGCAAATCACTGGCAGAAGCCAGCAGTCTCCCTTCCCAAAACAGGCTGTCAACTGTGTGACGTACAGCCCTCGATAGGTGAAGCGAATAGGCAATTGCCTCTTTGTTTGATATATCACCAGGGCCATAATGAGATATGTGCAGCTGGTGTGGCCACACAGGGTATAAGGGAGATGGGGTAACAAAACTGCACCCCATCAATTGCTTCCCCTCTCACTCTAATGCCTGGGATTCCATGCACCAACTGTTTATTGAACTGCATTCTAAGCTTAATCTGTGTGATGCAGTATGGGAAGTTTGAGCTGATCTTGTAGTTTCAAGTCCTGGAAGACTTTCTGAGTGTCCTGCATTGTGCCACATGCACACATGGGAGAGGTACTGTTTGTGAGGCAGCAGTTATTGGACAGGAAACAGGGTACAAAGAGATAGAGAGAGTGGGTGAAGGCTGGTGAGGGGTTATAAGAGAGAGAGAGACTGGGTGACGGTTGGGAAGGAGATAGGAGAAAGGGTGAAGGCTGGGGAAGGAGTATGTGAGAGAGAGAGAGAGAGAGAGAGAGAGAGAGAGAGAGAGAGAGAGAGAGAGAGAGAGAGAGAGAGAGTGGTTGAAGGGTGGGGAAGGGGTATGAGAGCGAGAGAGAGAGTGAAGGCTAGGGAGGAGGTATGACAGAGTTTCAATTTTAATAAGGCTTGATATATTGCCCAGTGAGACCATGCACATTAGTTAATATAGGTAGGACATCTAGACAGATCCGGGTCCAATTAGCTGAACATAAATCAAGAATATCATGTGGGGTTACACAAGCCCCTTTTGTAGTCTACTGGTTGGATAAGGGAGAGTTGGATGTAGAGTGCTGGAATAGATTCATTTGAGAGTAGAAGGGGGTTATGTGGAAAAACTGTTACATTTTAAGGAACAGAAGTGGATTTTTATTTTTACCACAGTTTTTCCAGGGGGGTTCACTTTTAGATATATATATTGGCAGTCACTATTGTGGTGATATGAATGGCTGATCTGGTGCAAGTCTTATCTTATTGGTCTGCGGGGTTTTAAATAGTATATTTTGGGGCGGAGTCTGAATAGCAGATGCCATTTTGGAAATTAGGATGCCGAGGAAGGATGTCGGTGTAGATAGGTTTGAATTTAGAGTATGATATCACAGGGGTAAGTGGGGATTGCCCCTGCACCTACTACCCACCAATGACATGATATGCCCAGGAGAAGGCTGCTGTAAGGAGGGGTGGGTTCTCAAGGGGACTACCACTGTGTAGGTGGCAGCAAAGGGGGCTAAGGTTAGGTTCTGGAGGGGGACTGCTGTTGGTCCAAGAGGGGGATCTTTTTGATCTTGGAGGAGGGAGGGAGGGAGTGGGGGCTGCACACAGCTCCAGTCAAAAATGCACAGGGATTGTCAGACAAAACCGAAACAAGGCAGAACATAGATTTCAGACCAGTCTTGGTGCTGAAACCAAAACCTCAATTCAGTCGATCTCTATATATTACACATATTAATACTATATAACCTTCTGAAATGACTTTTTAAGCCTCACATTGAAATTCAAATACCTAAAAGGTATATGAGATAGAAAAGAGGTGTGTTATTTTAAGTAGAAACAAAGTTACAGAACCAGAGGTTCTCTAAGGAGGCTAAACCTGGATGAACTTCACAGTAATGTAAGGAAATATTTCTTCAGGAAAAGGATGGTGGATAAAACCTCTATCAGAATTCAAGACTGCATCAGGCAAGCACAGATGATCTTTAGCTGTGGGGTAGTGGGAATAAAGCAAAATTTCAAATATAATCTACAATGTTGTATATTAAATCAATTAAACATGTTTAATTTTGCAAAATAATTGCATGCTGAAACAAAGACATCTCTATAATGTTTAATAGAAAACTGAACGTTGTGTATCTCTGTGCTAGAAAGAGAATTCTGAAAATGGCTTTCAATATTTCCCTTGTTCAGAAGGTTGGTTATTCTAACGTCAGCATGTTTTTCTCTTCTTTAGTTATATAAATTAGATTATCATCATCTATTAATGAATTCTTTATGTATTAAATAATACATAAATCAAATGTTACAACATGTGATTCATTCACACAGACCTTTGATGTTGTGGATATTGAGCCTATTTTCTCATGATTAATTATGCTTTGACCTATGTCAGATCAATCAATTTACTTCTAAGTGTTGAAGTTGGGGGTACTGGAAATCTTCAGGGCATGATTTGTTTAATGGTTATTAAGTGAAAAGCATAACTATTTTCTGAATGATTTACAAGCAGAACTGATGTTACCCAGAACACGGATTACAAATGTATTTCTTTAATTGCATTTGTGAAGAACTCATCATTTTTGTTTAAGAAACGTTATATAAAAAATTAGAATGTCCTTGGGTAAACAATGTTGTATCTTTGAGCGTGATGGGGATAGAGAAAGTGTGATGTACCTAGTATAAAAGAAAGGATAGGCAGTAGTGGATTTGAAAGTTGAAAGCAGTAAAAGGAGAGCATTAGTAGGGTGTTTAGAAAGTAATTCTATAAATTGGTACCTCAATTGGTTATGCCTGAAACAGGCTCATTTTCAAAAGAGGATGTCCATCTTTCAACATAATTCAGAAGATGGACGTCCTTCTCCCAGGGATATCCAAATCAGTATAATCGAAGCTCGATTTAGGACGTCTTCAACTGTTCTTGTTGTGTTTAGATGAGAGGATGAGGCAATGTGTTTTTTCAGTGTTCAGTTTCAATTGGAATGAGTTAGCCCATGAGTCCATAGTGTCCAGACCTGCTTTGATTTCATTGGTTATTTCTGAAGGGAATATAGATTGTAACATCGTCTGCATAGATGAACGGATTGAGGCCTTGATTGGATAAGGACTTTGCCAGTGGGATCATCAATATGTTGAAGAGTGTTGGTGACAATGGTGATCCTTGAGGTACTTCGCAGACTGCTTTCCATGGTGATGATATGTTTGTATTTGATTTAACTTGGTATGTTCTGGAGGTTAGAAAACTCTTGATCCAACTGAGTATGGTGAGGTTTGGAGGCTCGCTGTTTCCTCCACAAACGTAACAGGTGGGGGGGGGGGGGGGCTGGGTCCGCCTGTCTAAAGTGCATTGCATCCACTAAAACTGCTTTAGGGACCTGCATACTGCTGTGATGTAGATTGACATCTGAGGCTGGCACAAAATATTTTTAAAGATGTTTTTTGAGGGTGGGAGGGGGTTGGCGACCACTGGGGGAGTAAGGGGAGGTCATCCCTGATTCCCTCCAGTGGTCATCTGGTCATTTTGAGCACCTTTTTGTGCCTTAGTCGTAAGGACTGACCACTACAAACTGAACTTATCACTAAACTGGCGGAAGAAGGGATTAACTTGCATACTGGAACAAACATCATACAGTATGAGAGGGCAAATAGACCCAAAAATATTCTGGCAACAGATATACGACAACAAATGGAGAGCACAACCGGACGCCATACATTACCTTACTCACTAGGATGATATATGTAGAAGCATATTAAATGAAATAGCACCCTTAAAAACAAGAATATCAAGAAGACGAAACTCAATACCATGGTTTAACGACGACTTAAAAAGACTCAAAACACAATCCAGGAAACTTGAACAAACATGGAAAAAGAGGAAAGATGAACATACACCCAATACATGGACACAAATACACAGAAAATACAAATATGCAATAAGAAAGGCCAAAAGATACTACTACAAAACCAAAATAGGACCGGATTATAAAGACATGAAGAAACTGTTTCAACTCGTAAATAAGCTATTAGACACCACTCCAATCATCACAACCAAAGCAGAAATCCCATCTGCAGACAAACTTGCTAATTACTTTAATGAAAAAAATAACAAAATTACGCAGTACACTTCCTCAGCACGACACCGACATCGAAAACTTCATTGATGGTCTGGACCTAACTCCTGATGGATGCCCAGCTGACCGTACCTGGACAACATTTACCCCCCTCACCATTGAATCAGTAACACAAGCAATACATAGGTTCACCAACACCCACAGTAAACTGGATACCTGCCCCAGTTATCTACTTAAATCTGCCCCTGACCGCTTCATAGCAGACCTCACATCCCACCTAAACTTCATGCTACAATAAGGTCACTTCCCCGAGGAATATGGTAACATCCTTCTCACCCCATTACCAAAAGACACCAAGAAAAACACAAATGATCTCACCAACTACCGCCCAGTTGCATCTATCCCACTAGTAGTCAAATTGATGGAGAGCTTGGTGACCAAACAGCTTACCGACTACATGGACAAATTCTCAATATTACACGACTCACAATCAGGATTCCGTTCACACCATCATACTGAAACTGTCCTAGTCACTCTTCTGGCCAAATTCAAGAAGGAAATAGCTACAGGTAAAAGCATACTTCTCCTCCAATTCGACATGTCGAGCGCATTCGACATGGTAAACCACAATATACTAAGACTCCTTGCCCACTTCGGGATTGATGGTTATATACAGCCATGTTATAATGGCTTCAGCAGGCAAAAACCCCATGTGCTAATCATAGCACAGGCCACTTTCTAGTACATCCTAAGGGACCAATCTGGAACTACTGCAGTAAGAGAAGGGCAGCTGAGTTTTGCAAAGTCTGAAATCAGCAAAGGTGAATTTAGGAAATACCAGCATTAATAGAGTTACAATAATCTAACAGAGATAATAAAAGTGTGAATCAGTGTATGTAAAGAGGCAAAATCAAGATGCCTACTAATAGAGTATAACTGGCATAACCAGAAAACCCTTTTTTAACAACCTGGGATACCTGATGCTCAAAAGAAAGATGAAAGTCAATAATAACCCCCAAGTAATGGAAAGAGGAGACCAAGGACATAGAAAGATTGAAAAGTGTAAGGGGAATGGAAATTTTCTCCTATTTGTTTTAAATTTACTACACTGTAGTTTCATCGCACGCCCCCTAGTTCTAGTATTTTTGGAAAGTGTGAACGGATGTGAAGCGTCTGCTCACACTTTCTAAAAATACTAGAACTAGGGGGTATGCGATGAAACTACAGTGTAGTAAATTTAAAACAAATGCAAGAAAATGTTACTTCACCCAACGCGTAATTAAACTCTGGAATTCATTGCCGGAGAACGTAGTGAAGGTGGTTAGCTTGGCAGAGTTTAAAAAGGGGTTGGATGGTTTCCTAAAGGACAAGTCCATAGACCGTTACTAAATGGACTTGGGAAAAATCCACAATTTCAGGAATAACTTGTATAAAATGTTTGTATGTTTGGGTAGCTTGCCAGGTGCCCTTGACCTGGATTGGCCGCTGTCAGGGACAGGATGCTGGGCTCGATGGACCTTTGATCTTTTCCCAGTATGGCATTACTTATGTACTTATGAACCCAATTACACAG
The DNA here is from genome assembly GCF_901765095.1 of Microcaecilia unicolor. NCBI lineage: Eukaryota > Metazoa > Chordata > Amphibia > Gymnophiona > Siphonopidae > Microcaecilia > Microcaecilia unicolor. Next base: position 638,720,549 of record NC_044032.1, read on the forward strand.
CAAGCAGTAGGCTTAGAAGTATTTAATATGAGCCTTTGTGAAGAAAGTCAATTAGAAAGTGCTGGTAAACCTGAGTGCAAAGGACCTAGTTCAGGAGAGTAGAAAAGAGTTGGGAAAATTATTAAGATGTCATCTGCATAGAAAAAGAAGCAGATGTTAAAGTCTTGGAAGAGACTAGCTACGAGGCTAAGAAAAATGTTGAAAATCAGAGGAGAAAGAACAGAACCCTATGGAACCCCACACCGAAGTGGAAATTCCCTGGATGTAGTTGAGTGGACAGATACAGAAAATGATCATCCAGATAGAAAAAGAAGTAAACCATGTAAATACACAGTACTTTCAATGCCAATACCAATAGCACGTAAATGATTGAGTAGAAGATAGTGATCGACCAAGTCAAAAGCTGCTGAAAGTTCAAGAAAGACAAAAAGTGCCACATTTTCTTTACCAGAATAGAATGGAGTTCACTTAGAAGATATGTGACCATAGATTCAATACTATGATTGGACTGGAATCCAGTCTGCCTACGGTGAAGAATTGATAGATCATTGAAAAAGGACACAAGCTGATCAATTACAAATTTCTCAGTGATCTTGGAGACCATACTAAGGTTGGAAATGGGCGTATAATGAGAGGAAACAAAAGAATCATTGTTACACACAAACTTGGTGTAACCATGATGTTATTCCAAGAAGAAGGAATAATGTCAGTGGATAGACTAGACAAAACCAGATAAAGGAGTAAAGAAGACAGACCATGGTGTGAAAGTTTTAACCACCTAGAGGAAAGTAGGTCTAAAAGACAGGTTGTGAGACACATATGTCCTAGCAAAGTAGAGAGAGAAGTGAGTTAGCATGGTTTGTTACATTTCTTGCTCATATATAAAACCAGCTCTGGCAGAAGTACATTCCAAAAACTGACATATTCTAATCATGACATAGAAAATACAAACTTTTTTTCTACCTTTAGTTGACTGGTCATGTTTCTAACCATGTTGGGCCCACCTTTTGGTTTATGTTTTCCCCTTTCAAGCCCCTCTTGCTTCTTCTCTCAGGCTGGGAGGATCCCACCCCAGAGACATAGCAAGAAGGGCTCAGCGGCCTGAATATATTATCCCCAGGTCAATAACAAGAGGAGCTGCCAGGAAACAGCAATAGAGGCTCAGTGGCTTCATCATATCACCTCTCAGTGGGAGCTAATAGGTTTGGGCAGCTATGCCCCAATTACTGTTTTTATGAGGCTGGGAGGCTTCCATTCCTAGAGAAATAGGATGAAGGACTCAGCAGACACCCAACGTATCACTTTCCAACTCCAAAGAAACAGCAAGATGGGCTTAGCAGCTCAAAAATATCACCCCTCAACCCCAGAATAATAATAGAAGGTGCTTAACAGCTCCATCATATTACCTCCGAGTAAGAGCTTACAAGCTGGGCCACCAAGCCCCTCTTCCTATTTCTATTAGAGTCCTCCAAGAGACACAAGAAAAAAGACTCAGTAACCCTCTGATACCAACTCCTACCCTCAAAGAAATATCCAGATGAGCTTAGCAGCTCTATTCAACTCTCTAATGACACCTGCCTACTTCACACTCCCTTCTCTCTGCCCCATCATACCTTCTCTGCTGTGTTCTCTCATTTCCCTAACTTCCTTTATGCCACACCTTTACTTTATTCTTTCTCACCTCCTACCCCTTTTAACAAATGAAACCCATTCCCCTTTATTTTCCCATCCTGCCCCTTCCCTTCGTTACCCTGTTCCTTCTTCTCCCTGCTACCATCACTTTTCTCGTGCAGTACCCACTTATCCCAACCCCATAGTAAAGTTATTTTTTCTTACCCAACACTGAGGTTGCAAGGTCTAAGCAGACGAACTGGAACAAGGCTGGAGGCGTGATGCAATTGGGTCTCCTGATCTGACTGCATGGTCAGTAGTTCAGACAAGGCTAGAGGAAGGTTCTGCTTTCTATTGGTGGTTGGTCAGCACGTAGCAGAGCTCCGGCTGTGGCAGGCCAAGGAGCAAGGTTGCAGCCAGGATAAAATGGGGTCTCTGGTCTCATCTCCCATGGCCAGGGGTTTAGAAGAGGCCAGAGCAAGGTGATTCATTCTGTCAGTGGTGGGTCAACACAGAGCACAGCTGCAACTGCAATAAAATGGGGTCTCCTGACCTAACTTGCACAGCCCTGGAGTTCAAAGGAGGCAAGAAAAAGGTGCAGTTTTCTTGTAGTGGAGGGTCCGAATCAGATCGTTGCAGAGAAGCTACAGGGGCATGCTGCACATTGCACCAATGGAACTCCTTTGCACATGCTCCATGTAGTTGCTTCACCTGTTCCAAATTCAGGTGACACCACTGAAGGACTGTGCAAAAGGGGGAGGGAGCAAGAGGGATCAGTTTTCTTCCTTGTCAGTTGTTGCATACCCCTGTAGGTTTCTCGCATATCCTTTGGGGTACGAGTACTACATGTTGGGAAACACTGGTCTAGTAGTCTCTGGGCAGCAGCTAAGGCCCTCTGCTGATGGCCAGAACTACGTCAAGATCCAAAATGGCTGCCATAACTCCTAGCAGTCATCTCTCAGTACAACTGAAGTTGGGGAGAACAGAAAGGGTACTTGACAACGGGGAGGGGATCAGAAGGGGAACTTGGCTTGGTCAAGGAATTGGAACGGGAGCTTGATATTGGGGAGGAGATCATTTGGGGTACTTGACCCAAGGGAGGGATTGGATGTGCAGAAAAGGAAAACAGAGCTGTGGGGGGAGTGGAAGCACCTCTGTGCCTCCTCAGCCATGGCACACAGATATTCACTGGGCCTGCACAGCATTACATGTGGTGCCTGGTAGTGTGGGTGTTCTCCATACTAAATGGGTGCCCTGCGCGGTAAATGCAGGGCAGATAAAGGCTGCAGCCTCTGCAATTACTACAAAGGCTTTAGACTTGCCAAACCTTAATTTTGCTTTAAATGTTCGGTAAATGCAAAAGTTGCAAAAGGGCCCCTTTGTCTCAATGTGGACAGTCCAAAACTTGTCCTCCGATAATATTAAGCTACTAGTAAAAAAGGCCCATTTCCAAAACCAATTATACGGGTGCTAGCATGTGGTTTTTTTTTGTGTGTGTGTGTATGTGTCACAGAGTTATTTTGTGTGTGTGTGTGTGTGTGGGTGCGGTGTGTGTGCAGGTTGTTGATGTGTTTCTTTTCTTGTTTTGTTTTGTTTTTTGCTTGGGGGTTGGGGGATGTGCTGTGCTGGCAAAGTGGGTTGGATTGGTGTGTGGCTTTGAGGGTGTGTTTCTGTTGTATTGTGTGTGTGTGGTTTTGTCTGTCAAGGAGGTTTGTGGAGGGGGGTCTTTCTGTTGGTGAAATGTAAATGTTAATTTTTGCACATACCCACAGCAGGAATATTCTTCTCTCGTTCCAGCGGTGGTTCTGTGCTCTCCGTGCTGCACAGATAATGAGCCATTCTGCTGGGGAATGCTCCTCCCTTATTGTCACGTAGTTTCCTCTGATTGGTCCGTCTTACGTTGCCTAGTGTTGCCTGGGAACGGTGTTGTGATGGTCCTTTGTGTTTCAGAATGTTGAGGGTGTTTTTTCTGATTGGTCCGTCATGTGAGGGCGGGGCAGAGAGACATGGTCAGTGTTGTGGCTTCACCACCATGAATCCATGAACCCTTCAGTGACTGACTGAGTGACTTCAGAATGTTGTCTTCAGAACGTTGAGGGTGAGTTTTATTATAGTAGATAAGTAGGCTAGAAGTGGGTTACACTATGTTGAAGCTCAGTGCCTTTCACTTAATCATCAGTGTTTAGACTGTCTTTCCTCATTCCTAATTCATAAATTCTTATAGAGTCTTCTATATTTGTTTTTTCTCTAAAGTACAAATGCAGGGCTCATTCCAGCAGTGTTTTATATTTCTTTTGCTCACATAAATACAGAAGTGTACTGCTGAATAGCAGTCCTTCAGTATCAAGCTTTAGAAAAGGTTACTGAATTTGTATGCTACAGTCTGCTTCTGCCAGGGACTTTATTCTGGATCCCATCTCTGAAACTCAAAGGTCAGAAGCATCATGAGACTGAAGGAAAAAAAAATCTATACTGGTAAGATTAAGGCAAGAGCCTTCCTCAGCTCTAGCAGGCTACATAGCATGTACATTTGCAAACCATTTTCTAAAGCTCATTTCTAAAGACGTGTTGTTCTCCAAGTGTAAATGGGGAAATTGTAAAAAGCAAAAAATGTTATATATAAATGAATACATTTTCAAGAAGGTGTCTCAAAAATGAATATATATATATATATATATATATATATACTAGTAAAAGAAGCCCGTTTCAGAGCAAATGAAACGGGCGCTAGCAAGGTTTTCGTCGCCAACACCCCCTCCTTCCCTGGCCAACCCCTTCGTTGTTCTACCATTGCTCCGCCCCCAACGTCATGCTGTTTGACGCGAGGGCGGGGCCCGGAACGATTTCCCCCCCGCCTCCCTGCCTCCCTCCCTGCCAACCCTCTGCCATTGCTCCGCCCTCGAGGGCGGGGCCCGGAGCGATTTTGGTGGCTTCACCACCACGAACCTTCGAACCTTTTTGAAGGAAGTCAGAGCTTGGCTTCACTGACGTCAGTGTCCTCAGAACGTTTAGGGTGAGTTTTATTATAGTAGAGATATATATATATATATATATATATATATATATATATATATATGTGTGTGTGTGTGTGTGTATTTCTCAGTCAGCATTAACCAACTTGATCATCAAATATCTTCTTTATATATAAAAGGCACCTCCAACGTTCCAATGAAGCCTCAAGCCGGATGAGGCACCCGAGATATCCGGTTTGGCCTGCACTGCAGTCACTGTAGCTCTGCCCTCATGTCAAAACTCGATGACGTCGAGGGCGGGGCGGCGAAGGCACAACGCGCGACTCACATAGATTCAGTTACAGCAGTGCTGCGGCGAGAGCGCTGCGAACTTTCATCGCTAAATCGCAAACAAGTGAGTCACTGAGTGAGGGAAGGACGGAGGGAGGGAGAGGGGGGTTGCAACTCGGAAGGAACGGACGGAGAGGAGTCTGGAACTCGGGAGGGAGGATGGGGGATTACCCCGCTAGCGCCCGTTTCATTTTTTCCTGAAACAGGCATTTCTTACTAGTAAGAACATAAATCTGACATGCCCAGGGCCAGCCCAACTATTAGATGAACTACATATCCATCAGGGGTGGCAGAATTTTTTTTTTTTTTTGGGGGGGGGGGCAGCAGCAAATAATAGCAGAGCTGTTAGCACGGTAGCAGGTCTTTGAACACCCACCTCCTCCGACAGGAAGTCTGTGTCAGAGGGAGTGGGACACTGCAAGTCTTGAGCATATGTGGGTGTGCAAAGGCCCCATGCACCCCCCCATTCTTGAAAATAGAACATGCAAATAAATAGTTACCCCTGGATACTATATAGGTATTTCTAATTATGATGCCTGTTGAAGCTCAGAAAAGTATATATATATATATATATATATATATATATATATATATATATAGTTCACAAATTATTATACTAGAATAGAAGTGAAAAGACCTCAGTGGCTTTCATTGTTCCAAAGTAAGGAGCGTTGCAAGACAAGCTAGTCTGCGGAGACATGAGAGACCAGCATTTTACATCATAAAAATGGAGGAAAAAGGGGTCTCAGTTAATGAATCAGCCGAAATAATGTTCTAAGTGAACTTGAGGGGCATTTTCAATATGATGTCGAAGTCCGACTTTAGACGTTTTTGCAAAAAACGTCCAAAATCTGAATAGGAAAGTTCATTTTCAAAAAAGAAAAACGTCTATCTTTTGTTTTCGAAAATACTGTTTCTAACAAGGTTTTATGCTTTGGACATTTTGTTTTTTTTTGTCCATTTTTGAAAACAAAACGTCCAAGTGCAAAACGTACAAAATCAAGCCATTGGGTTGTAGGAGGAGCCAGCATTTTTAGTAAATTGGTCCCCCTGACATCCTAGGAAAGCAATAGGGCACCCTAGGGGGCACTGCAGTGGACTTCTTAAAATGACCTGAAGTACACATCTCACCACTGCTCCTTTATCTTGCCAGCTGAGCCCCCCAAAACCCACTACCCCAACTGTACACCACTAGCATAGCCGTTACGGGTGAAGGGGGCACCTATATGTGAGTACAGTGGGTTTCTGGTGAGTTTTGGTGGGCTCACAGTTTTCTCCACAAGTGTAACAGGTAGGGGGGAGGTAGGAGCGTGGGCCCACCTGTCTGCAGTGCACTGCACTCACCACTAGACTACTCCAATGACCTGCATGCTGTTCTAATGGACCTGAGTTATAACATCTGAGGCTGGCATAGAGGCTGGCAAGTAATGTTTTTCTTCACATTTTTGGGGGGTGCGAGGGAGTTAGTGACCAATGGGGGAATAAGGGAAGTTCATCCCTGATTCCCTCAAGTGGTCATCTGGTTATTTAGGGCATTTTTTATTGCCTTATCCCTACTTTATTGTAAGCCACATTGAACCTGAACTTGCTTGAGATAATGTGGGATACAAATGTCATAAATAAATAAATAAATGAAATGTCATATTGAGAGAGACTATGGATCCATCAAGTCTAGTATCCTGTTTCCAACAGTGGACAATCCAGGTCCCAAGTACCTGGCTTTATGCCGCATATCCTAGGAATAAGCACTGGATTTTCCCAAGTCCACCTTAATAATGGCTTATGGACTTTTCTTTTAGGAGTTATCCAAACTTTTTGTAATACCCAGACTCATATTTGGAAAAACAAAATATGAAAGTGCAAAACCCTTAGGAAAGAAGTTACATTGGCTCCCTCTTAAAGAACGCATCACGTTCAAGATTTGCACGATAGTTCATAAAATCATTTACGGAGATGCCCCGTCATACATGCACGACCTAGTGAACCTCCCACCCAGAAATGCCAAAAGATCTGCCCATACCTTTCTTCATTTACACTTCCCCAATTGCAAGGGATTAAAATACAAACTAATACATGCCTCCAGCTTTTCTTACATGAGCTCGCAGTTGTGGAACACACTACCAAAATACTTAAAAACAATTAATGAAATAACCAACTTTCGCAAATCGTTAAAAACCTATCTCTTCACTAAAGCTTACCACGAGAATCCATAACTAACCACAACATACCACCACGACTCCCTGACTTTGACTGTCTCCTTTCTATAACTGTTTGATCATATTGACATGTGAACCTTGTTATTCTTAACATCTTTGTAACACCAATTGCATTTTGTACCCTGAAATGGCGATGCCATTACAGGTATTTGTAAACCACATTGAGCCTGCTAACAGGTGGGAAAATGTGGGATACAAGTGCAATAAATAAATAAATTATAACTACATAGTTTGTGCCTTTCTTGAAACATATTCTAATCATTTATTTTAGCAGTTATACTCACTGTTCCCTCTAAGCTAAGCAGGAGTCATCCAGCTGCATTGCTGCCAGTGTGAAGTGGTGCATCAATATTACATTTTCAATCACTAGGGACAGGCATATCCTCTAGAATCCTGCAGAGTTGGCAAGTCCCCTACCATTGAAAATATGAAAATGAAACACTGCCTCCTACTGTTAGGACTGTAATTGGAAGACTCCTGCTCAGCTTAGAGCAGGGGATCTCTACCCCGTCCTCAGGACACACCTATCCAGTCAGGTTTTCAAGATATCCACAATTAATATGCATGAGATAGATTTGCATACAATGCAAATTTCTCTCATTCATATTCATTGTGGATACCTTGAAAACCTGACTGGCTGGATGTGAACCCCTGGCTTAGAGGGAACAGTGCTTATAGTCATTTTATACGTGCAATTTTATCACAGCTATTGGTCCTTTTTCACACATTTAGTTCAATAATGTGCATATGCTGTAATCTTTCCCCTATAGCACACACAGATTAGTGTGAGGTTGCTAGGAAGAACAAGAAAAGATACATTTCAACTAACAGCCTGTCTTCAGTACACAAACATGTCTAATATAATAATTCGCACCTCCAGCGTTCTGAAGCTGACTCCGTGGCAGCTGGCAGTGAAGTCGTGTAGTGTTCATAGGGTTCGTAATCGCCCCGCCCTCGAGGAAACTCTGCATAGTTGCCATGGAAACACACACACACACTGATGCAGGATATGGGGGAAGCTATGAAGGAAAAGAGACGCCAGATTGGCCAGCAGAGGGGAGAGGGGAGGAGCTGCGAAGACAGGAGTGGCGAATTTGGATGCATCAGGGCCGGAGGGAGGAGACAAGGGAAAGGAGAAACGAGATTGGCTAGCAGGGGGAAGAGGGGAGGAGCCGCGATGACAGGAGTGGCGAATCCGGATGAGTCGGGGACGAGCCAGTGTGAAGCCAGCTGTGACGCGGAGTGCCAAAGAAAATAGCAAAACAGCCCAGCCTGTGTGTGCCGGAGGTGCGTGCCGCGTGGCTACGGCAGCGCAGGCTCCGTGTTCCCCAATGACGCTGCCTGGACAGGGGTAGGACGGAGGGAGGGGTCCCTGGACCCTTGCTAGCACCCGTTTCCTTTCTGTTCGAAACGGGCCTCTTTTACTAGTCTTATTATAACTGCTTCATAGAGGAGTATTCTAAAGCAAGTGTCATCTATTGATTAAGACACACACCATATCCCATTGAAAATCCCCTTATAGAGGGGATTTCACTTAGTCCTATCCAAAAAATGCCCACACTACACCCCCTTGCCGTAAGGACATACTGCTGTTTTAGGAGCCTTTTTACTAAGCCACACAAGTGTCTACGCATGCCCAATGAACGCCAAAATGGAGTTACCACCAAGCTACCGTGTGGCTTTTGCGGTAATTTCATTTTTGGCACATGTCTAATACATGCGTCTGAAAAATAATTGTTCTTTTCGGATGTGCATATTGGGCACACGCCAAGTGGCATTTGATGCACATAGGTCATTACTGCCGGGTTACCACGTGAGACTTTACCACTAGGTCAATGGCTGGTGGTAAGGCCTCAGACCCAAAATGGATGCGCAGCTATTTTAATTTTGCCATACGTTCATTTTTGGCAAAAATGTTTTTTAAAGGCTTTTTTGCAGGTGCCCTGAACAATGATTCTGCATGCATCTAAAACACGTGTCTACACTAATGCAGGCAAATTTTTCGGCACACCTTAGTAAAAGGACCCCTCAGATGGCTGCATTCCATCTTTATAAAATCAGGATTTTGACAATTTTCAGAAAAAAAAATGAATATTTATTTATTTATTTGCTGCATTTGTACCCCACATTTTCCCACCTATTTTGCAGGCTCAATGTGGCTTACACTATGTTGCAAAAGGTATAATCATAAACAGAGTAAAAGGTATGGTCTAATTTAACATATTACTGTGTAAGAAATTAGGTAAATAGGTCAGCAGAATTATTTACATAACACAAAATAAAACAGGTAAGATATAATGACCAATAGTGATAATGTGATTAACATAATCAAATTAGAAGGGATCAGTATTAGTTGGTTTAGATGTAGAATGGATTATATTTATATTTCTGTTGGCCATATTTTACCTTTGGTATAGTAAAGAATGTTCATATTTATTAATATTTTTACCCAGCTTTCCTAACCCAATAGGGATATTCAAAACTGTTTAGAAAGATAATAAGTAACAGACCTGTAGAAGTCTGCCCAGCACCAGTTTCGCTTCCTAATTACCAGCCTCACCACCCAATCTCCACTAAGATTCCGTGAATCCATTCCTTCTAAACAAGATTCTTTTGTGTTTATCCCACGCATGTTTGAATTCCATTACCATTTTCATCTCCACCACCTTCGGAAGGAGAGCATTCTACATATCCACCACCCTCTCCGTGAAAAAATACTTCCTGACATTACTCCTGAGTCTACCCCCCTTCAACCTCAATTCATGTTTTCTAGTTCTACCACCTTTCCGTCTCTGGAAAAGATTTGTTTGCGGATTAATACCTTTCAAATATTTGAACGTCTGTATCATATCACCCCTGTTTCTCCTTTCCTCCAAAGTATACATGTTCAGGTCGGCAAGTCTCTCCTCGTACAGTTTGCAACATAAATCCAATACCATTTTTGTAGCTTTTCTATGCACCGCTTCCATTCTTTTTACATCCTTAGCTAGATACGGCCTCCAAAACTGAACACAATACTGCAACTGGGGCCTCACCCATGACTTGTAGAGGGGCATCAACACCTCCTTTCTTATGTTAATTATACCCCGGCCCTTTCTATGCAGCCATTGCCTTGTCACATTGTTTCTTCACCTTCAGATCTCTGGACACCAACACCCCAAGGTCTCTCTCCTGAGTCGAGCTTACTAATCTCTCCCCTCCTATCCAGTATCTCTATGTCGGGTTTCTGCACCCCAAGTGCATCACTTTACACTTCTTGGCATTAAATTTTAACTACAACACAATCCTCAGTACTAAATCAATAAACTTAAATGTGTTTATGAAAGTTTTCGTTTATAAAACTTTTTGTGAAAATAATGTGCTCAGTTCATACCCATTCCAACCATTATATCCCCAAGGGAACATGTGGCAGAGTCAAAGATGGATATAACAAAAGAGAGGGAACGAAGTACAAACTAAAGTCCAAACAAAAAAACAGCACCACGGGCCTTTAAGAATGGAACACAGTTCTTTAATGAATGAGCCTTGACAAAAAGACTCATTCATTAAAGAACTGTGTTCCATTTTTAAAGGCCCGTGGTGCTGTTTTTTTGTTTAGAGTCAAAGATGGAACCATCATGGCATATTAGGCGTTCCAAATCCCTCACCAGGTATGTATATACACTGTTCTTTCCAACAGCTCATTTATATATCGACTGAGTCTGCATCCACTTACACAATCTACTGTTCTTTTACCATACATTTATACAGATTATATAAAAATTACTCTCCTAACATTTCCTTGATGCCTCCCACTCAGCGATATGTTCACATCAATGCTCAATAAACCAGCAATTGTTCACTCAACTCCTACGTGCTTGTTGAAACCGTTAGCCACGTGGTGGCACATAATGACCACCTCTACTTTATATGGTCCCCTAATGCCCCCCACTGCAGCCCCACATATACCCCCATATACCAAATATAATCACAGACAGTTATAAGACACTCAGTTATACACAGTATAAATAATATGGGTATATGTAGAGGTTTTACTTCCCTTGGGAATAGCTCCCGTGATTTTAGTGATCCTGTGAACATGCTCCTATATTCACTCTCATCGTGCCTTGAGGGGTTGGTTCGTAAGGGCAAAGTTTGGGAGGGTGAGTGCTTCTGTCTCACAAATCTTAGTCTACCAGAGCCTACTGTGACCCATCTATTCCTCTGTTGTTTCATTCTCTGAGGCAGTGGTGGTGGTAAATTAGCTGGGAAATGAGTAATCCTGGATGCTTCTTTAATTGTGGCTAATTCCTTCTTGAGTTTGTTGATCTCATCTTTCAGAGCTGATATTTTGGAGACAGATAGTTTGCCTTAGGATTAAAGCAGAACATGTATTGCACTGAATGAAGGTCATATTGATGTGATTCACAAATGTGAAAAGGTGTACTATGATAGGGAATAACAAGGAGAAGGATTGACCAATTAAGTGTAATGAAGATACTTGTCTCTTGGTTGTCCTATATAAAGGGAGTTCACCTAAGGGTGGGTGGGACTAGGACACAGATAACCTCAGATTACAAGCAAACCAAGTCTGAAAATGCCCAACTTTGCTCATACAACTCTCAAGGTAAAACCAAATTCTGTTTTATTCTTTTACCAAGGAGAGAGTAATCCACCTGAGTGGATGAACACTAACTCCCACGTAAATATAACAGTGCAAAGAGAGTGGGAAGTGGACCAATGACTCCAGGGAAATGGGAGATAAGATTTCAGAGTACCACTTTATTCAATGACTCGACACAGAAACTGTGTTTCGGCCGCAGGCCTGCCTCAGGAGTCTTAGATGATCCTTGTGGTTCAAAAAGAAGATGGATCTCGGAATAGGGTGGTCTTAGATGATCCTTTGTGATATTCTGCTGACGTAGTGTCTCGATATATCGAGACGCTACGTCAGCAGAATATCACAAAGACCACTCGACCTCAAGATCCATTTTTTGGAACTTCAAGGATCATCTAAGACCACCCTATTCCGAGATCCATCTTCTTTTTGAACCACAAGGATAATCTAAGACTCCTGAGGCAGGCCTATGACTGAAACACAGTTTCTGTGTCGAGTCATTGAATAAAGTGGTACTCTGAAATCTTATCTCCTGTTTCCCTGGAGTCATTGGTCCACTTCCCACTCTCTTTGCACTGTTATTCTTTTACCACACAGCTGTATACAATTGCCCATCCTCCATAGGTGCACAGTCTATGAGTCACCAGATGCAATGTAACCAAACTGATTGAATTAAGTCTGGCAATGAAGATGCAATACACAATTCTAATGAATGCACCTTTAACACAGACACCAGATTCACCAGAGTCACCAGATTCTATGTAACCAGATTGAATGAATTAAATCATAGGTTTAAAAAACACTTGGCACAGGTTAGAACACAGTTTCAATGAAAGCATCTTTAAGACAATTCCAGCATATAAAACGGTGAAATCACTAGCACAGAAGTTTAAAACACAGTTCCATAAAAGCCCTTTAAGACAATACCAGCATAAAAAAATATGAAATCACAGTGCAAGAACAATTTTAAGTTATAGGCAATAGGATGAAAACAGATTAGAACTTTTAGAGGTCAGACCCTCTGCAAGTGAAAGGACAGGTTTTTTTTTTTGTTTGTTTTTTGGGGGTTTTATTTTTTCCTAATAGGATAGAATAAAAAAGGGGGGGGGGGAAATAGAATAGAGTCAATGGTTTATCAAGAAGTTATTAAGAGCAGGACACAGGTAACCTCGGTTTACAATCAAACCAAGTCTGAAAATGCTCAACTTTGCTCAGACAACTCTCAAGGTAAAATCAAAAATACAAAACTGTCAGGTCGTTTACTACTTCAGGATGCTTATTTTATGGTATAACTCATTTGCAGCACTTATATGCATTCACAATACCGGCAACGCTGTATTTGTTCGGAGTGTTATACTGCTAGAACAATATGTGATTGACTTGTAAATAATTTGTATTGCCTTCAAACCACTGGGCATAAAAATTGTTCCAGGAAGAGGCTCACAGCTGTTGGCAGCATGCTAAGAACAGAAGAGCAGGGAGCTTTATTAACTGCTAATTGATTATTGGAAGGTAAACCTGCTTTAAATTACACACAAACAATTTCTTTAGTCGTTACCAATTGACTCTCTGTTTCCACTCCGCAGAACACCACTGTAATTGCAGGTTTCCTATTGTTACTTGAGAGAAAGAATTGCCTTGTCAGATTAACCACTAGGCAGCGTTTCAATTCAAGGGGATAAGGACATTAAGATATTGAAGGACAGAAAAAGGTAATAGAGGGGTTGAAGTGATGCTGAATGGGGGAGACTTATTTTTTGGAAAAGATTACTTATGGACTTCGAGTGATACCACCATAGATAATGGCTACCCTGAAATGGAGTTAACAGATATTAATCTCCTATCAATCGTAACAGCTTTGAGTTATTATATTAACAATAGTCTAACTCAGAGACAGGAACACTGGCCAAGGATTGACAGAAAAGCAGGAAGGAGCATCAATGCAGCTTTGCTGAACATGAAAAATTTGTAAAAGTCAGGATCTGCTCAAGAGGAGCCTAGCGTTGAGCATGGGGGACCTGTTCTTTAAGTGGAATGGAGGAGTAGCCTAGTGGTTAGTGCAGCGGACTTTGATCCTGGGGAACTGGGTTCAATTCCCACTGCAGCTCCTTGTGAATCTGGGCAAGCCACTTAACCCTCCAAAATAAACACCTGAATATATGTACACCACTTTCAATGTAGTTGCAAAAACCTCAGAAAGGCAGTATAT